>NC_082696.1:16499375-16810391 GCF_949987515.2 Delphinus delphis
ACAATGTAATAATGTGTCTGATTTTTCATTAGTGGTTCAGAATGAACAATTCTTCAAAATGAAGTTCCAATGGCTTCTTCATATTTCATTGCATGATTGTAAAGTCATTTATTTAACTTTCTCCATATGTTAGATATTTCTTTTTCCCCCAGTTCCTGTGTCCCACAAAGACAGGCAATCTGGTGTATTGGGTAGCGCTCACCTTTGCTTAAATCCAGGTCTTGCTACCTGCTGGCTGCTTCGAACATGGACAGAGCTTATTATCACTGAGTCTCCAGATATTCATCTGGAAATGGGATGAAGATTTCTACTTGTATTAGTTTCCCAGGACTGTCGTAAAATTACCATAAACTGGGTAGCTTAAATAACAGAAATGTATCCGTTCACTGTTCCGGAGGTTAGAAGTCCAAAGTCAAGGTGTCAGCAGGGCCATGTTCCCTCTGAAGACTCGAGGGAAGAATTTTTCCTGGCTCTTTCTAGTTTCTGACTGTCCGTGCTGACAACCTTTGACATTCCTTGGCTGGTGGCAACATAATTCCAATCTCTGCCTCGGACTTCAAACGGCCCTCTTTCCTGTGTCTCTGAATTTCTCTCTCTGTATAAGGACACCAGTCATTGGATTTAGGGTCCACCCTAATCCAATGTGACCTCATCTTAACGTGATTATATCTGCAAAGACCCTGTTTCCAAATAAGGTCACGCTCACAGATACATGGGGTTAGGACTTCAGCGTATTTTGGGGGGACACAATTCAACCTACAACACTACCTAACCAAGTTGTGAGGAAGAAGTGAGTCAACATAAATCTAAGGTGCTCTGTTAACTGTAAAAGTGCTATCTTACTGTGAATCATGACTTTTAAAGGTTTTAGGTCAAGGCACCAGTTTTAGGAAGGCAGAGTTTCAAAGTATCACATCTCCTTGAGTTTGGATGTTCGGCCACTTCTACGGAACAGCAGTCTGAGATGTGAAGCCAAGAAGGCAAAATCACATGGAAGAATCATGGCGCCTCAGAAGCCCCAAATGCCTTAGGACTGGTCTTGTCAATTGGATGACCTCCTACTTGCTGACCTGGGCAGCCCAAGCCGGTGGGAGAATCTACAACATTGCTTCGCAAAAGATCTCTGGATTTTTCCCATTGTAATCCATCTCAGATTGATACTTTTGTAAACTACAGTAAAAATGAGTTATTAAAAAAATAATCAGAGCCATATCAAATTACCATCAAAGTTTCTACAGGCTTACTCTCAATTTCTACCTCGTCTCACCATGGGCTGGTAGCAAGCAGCTTATGGGCTGGCAACAGTCCTTGGACCACACTTTGAGAAGTGGTGCTCGTCTGGAGCCAGGGCCAATGCCGACACAGGGGCCCCAATGGACCGTCCTGCTCCCAGGCCTCCGAGGAGGGGGGCTAAAGGGTTCCCAGCCTTCAGCCCCATTCCGGGGGTCATGCCTGGCTGGGGAAAACAAACACACCTCCCACACCCACCTGAGTCTCAGTGTTTTCTTTGAGTTTGTTTTCCCACTGACTTACTTTCCTTTCAGTCTGGGCTTTAAAAACAGCCTTCTGAGTGAATGCAGGAGATCCCAGCTGTCCCAACACCACGGCTCATATGGAATGCATTTAGAGAGGGGAAAAACCTTGAACGGAGTGGTGATACGACTCTGAACTGGCTTGGACATGGCGTGGCTGGAATTTCGGAGCTGGCTTTTGCTTGCATTCGTCATGAAACATTTGTTATATGAGCTGCTGCTACTGCTACCAAAGCAGCTGCTGCTGAGAAACCCTCTCAATGGCTGCGTTTTCTCCTGGACGTGTGCTGACTGACAGCGCTCGTGGACCGAGGCCCCGGACCCTCCAGGCTTGGGATACCTGTGTCACTATCCCTGCATTAGGTTAGGGAAATGACACAGGACAGCACACAAAACGGTGGTGCCTGTTTCTGCCAAGTTACACGGGCATGGTATCTTTGGATGGTCAGGTACTGCCTCTGATCATGAGAGAGTGTCTTTTTTAGCAGTTCTTATAATTTACATTCTCTCCCATCAAATAAATCTCCAATATGGCCCTGATCTGTCTTCCAGGTAATTTAAAAAAAACAGTAGTTTGGGGCCTCATCATAGCAAACATCATTCAGTAAAAAGACGTGGATAGATCTAGAGACTGTCATGCAGAGTGAAGTAAGTCAGAAAGAGAAAAACAAATACATAATATCGCTTATATGTGGAATCTAGAATAACAGTACAGATGAATTTATTTGCAAAGCAGAAATAGAGACACAGATGTAGAGAACAAACTTATGGATACCAAGACGGGGGGATGAATTAGGAGACTGGGATTGACCTGTATACACTACTATGTATAAAATAGATAACTAACGAGGACCTACTGTATAGCACAGGGAACTCTACTCAGTGCTCTGTGGTGACCTAAACAGGAAGGAAATCCAAAAAAGAGGGGTTATATGTATACGTATAGCTGATTCACTTTGCTATCCAGCAGAAACTAACGCAACGTTATAAAGCAACTCTACTCCAATAAAAAGTAAAAAAAAAAAAAAAAACCAAAACACAAAGGAGTTTAACTAATAAACTACCATTAAGGGATCTTGTTTTTGTTTGTTTTGCTTTTGAAATTTCATCAGTAGTATAATCCCAAGATACGGATGCTGAAGGCAGTGCTACAGTGGCCCGATTCACATCATGGCTACGCAGATATCACATGAAAGAAACATTTATAACAGATCTAGCTAGAAGCTATACACACAAAACTGGTAATAGAATCGTAAAGTTCAGGTAGTTAGCACATTCCCAGATAAACGCAGTAGGCTGACTACAGGCCTTCAACACCTCTCCTTTGAAACACTTCACTAAAGTGACAGTAAAGGACGATAATTTTATAAAAAGATTGCAAGGACAAAGAACTGGAGAAGGATTTCAATAGAAGACAAACTTCAAACAACTTCTGGAAGATGAAAAGTGGTTGGAGGAGCGCATTGCACGTGGCAGAGCAGAGTATATGCACTGGACTGTTGGCAGAGGGGAGACATACATCAGGAGGGTCAGCTCACCCAACGAACCCTTGAGAGAGAGACGAGTGGCACCAGCTAGCCCAGAGGGGAAAGCCGGGCATGAGGCAGGTAGTCTGGCTATGAAGCAGTTGGGCCCCAAATTCCCTCCACACCGGCATGCAGCCAGCTATCTTGCAATGCTTCTTCCCCCATTCTCCACTGCCTGTGATCCGGCAATCTTAGGATTAGTCTCCAGAGAATGTGGCAGAGGCTCCAGACTGATTTGCTAACCCAGCGGAGAGAGGAGAGCATGGGCTAAAATGAGAACAATGAAGTGAATTGTGCCTGAACGTGGGCCTTCAGCTCCTGTCCCTCACCAGCAATCAGACGTGTGTCCTGCTCCCCCATTCCCTCCTCACCTCCCGTCCCCCAAGGGGATATCTGAGGGACTCTTCAGTGGGGAAACTGGATCAACTCCAGAGAAAAAAAGACCTAAAGTCACTAACAAATGTTTTCCCAGCAAAACTTCTATCGCTGCCTGATCATCCCAAGTGGGTCCATTAGTTGATAAACCTCCCCTACTGCACAGCACTTTCAATGAGCTCTTTAGTGTCTCACCCTCAAATATGAGTTCTGACAAAGATTATCAGAGGAAAGACTTCAGACTGAAAAAGAGATGCCCAAATCAACCAAACAGTGAAAAGGATCCTGGAGCAAGGAGAGATAATGTAAGAAATAGATGAAAACACTTTTCAAAAATCTCTGTACTTTTCAGAGATTTAAGGGGGCATTGTACCCAACAAGCAAGAGGAAGATATTCTGCAAAAAGACAAAAAAGATTAGAAAAGAGCTCTTGGAAAAGAGAAAATTCAACAGAATGACTGGAATACACATGTAGGAACTCTTCCAGAGAGAAAAAGTTGAACAAATGGAAAGTAAGAGAGGAAAAAAATACAAAGCACATAGAGAGGACGCACCTAGGGATTCAAATACCTGACCAACAGCATTCCAGAAATGAATCAGAGAAAATGGTGCTGATAAAATCGTGAAAGAAGTAAAACAAGAAAAATTCCCAGAAATGGAAAACACGAGTTGTAAGCTTAAATGTATCTACTGAATACTCAGTACCCTGAGGCGTTGCAAACTTTCATAAAAGGAATAAACGGAACACTCCAGGAGAGAGAGAGAGAGAATGAAAAAGTCAGAGAAAAAGATGTGGGAGATGAAGTGCAGGTATGAAGAAATCCATACCCAGCCAAACCGGCAATCAGGTGAGATGGTAGAACACTGAGCTTTTCAGACACGCAGGGACTCAAAGAATTTACTACCTCCCACGCACCTTTTATCAGGAAGCAATTTGGGCCTATCTTGGGATAAAATGAGTTATGAAATCAAGAAATAGAATTTGAGGGATTCAGGAGATCAGGGATACAATACATTCAGTAAAATGGTAAAGGGAAGTTGCAGGACAGCTGCGAAGGGAGCTTCTGAGTAATCAGCCCAGATGGAAGCAGGAAGTTAGAGCTCTGGATGGGAAGGAGGGTAGTGGTCCTGGGATGGGGGAGCAGGTATACTTATCTGATAAAAATATGGAAAAAAAATCAAAAGTAAGATTGATACAACAGATCTAATGGCACATATGAAAATTCTGATAGGTATAAATAAATCTAAGCGGATAAAAAACCCAAGGCAATAATCAATTCTAGAAAAACAATAAGTTATGCAAGAAATGAAACAAAATGATGGTGTACTACTTGGATCAGCATCGAACAAACATATGCAGTCACAGTAACGTAAACAGGGACTACGCACGTAAAACATGGATAGAGCTATACTATAAAGATGGTGGAGGAGAGGAAGTAGAGGTAAGGGTGGTGGAATAAGAGAACTAAATAACATCTCAAATAAATACATCAAGACAATAAAAATAAAACAGGCCTGTGCATACTAGTTATAATTAGTGTGATGATTATCAGAAGAACCAGCTAACTGTGCTGAAAGTGTTTGCCTCTGCAGAACCAGACTTTGCAATGGAGAGGGTTGAAATAGGAAATGACTGCTTTTCATTACATGTCTTTTAGTACTATTTGATTTTTAATTATATACATGCACTACTTTAATATATAAAGTATAGTTAAAAAACAGGAAGGTAAAATTCTAGGAAAACGTGCTTTGAAAAGTAGCCCCAGTAGTGTCTGGCTATGACAAGGCAACAGAAGTACTTAGAAGCATACTGTAAAAACTGGAGAGGTGAGACTCTCCAGTCAGAGTATCTGAACCTCCCACTCAACAAGTAAAACTTCCCTACTCTCATCAGTAGGGAATTAGGTTGGATTTCTCTATGGGTTTGTGGACAGTGAAATGAATATGCTTAATATAGCTCACAAGAAACCACTAAAAACAGCAATGTTCTGTACACAGGTATATTTTCAGTTTTTCACTGTGTTCTTTCACAGTCCAACACCATTTGCAAGACGTGAAAAGCTAGGACATTATATGTTGATAAAAATGTATGAGATATTAAAAAAATACAGCCCAGGAAATGATATTTTTATTTGAACAAGATTTAGTTGAACAAAAATAGAAGTTTCCATTGTAAAATGTTGAGTCATGCGAAATGGGTAAGGATTGTACTTCGCCCCAGCTGGGGGTACATTTTATAAGCAAAGAATGTCAGCAAGGCAAGACCGTGAGTCAAGGGCACAAAGACAGTTCTGAAATTCTCTGTCTGAGGCCCTTTCCACATCACCACATTAGGCCCTGGGGCGGGTACAGACCTTGGAAGTTTGGGCGTGAAAGAGCAGGAAGCTCACTGGGTCTTTTATAAAAAGATCAACTATCACCCTCTGGAGTCGGGTCTCTAATCTTTGCCCCGGCTCTAGGAGCATTTCAGCTTTGCTGAGTTACCAGGAAAGTCCAAAAATTGAAATTTGTGGTGACTAATTCCACACTTAGTAACATTCTTACTCAATGCAAAGCATATTACTGTCAAGTTCAACTAAAAACTGCTCAAAGTAGAAGTGAATAAATTCCCAAGTAGAAGAAATTCACCTATAAACACAGAAGAATGCTGGTACCTCCACCACACACCCAGATATTATTAGCCACCTTTCTGTCTGGGGAAATGAATCATAAGAAAGAAAACTGCATAGCCCATGCTTGGCCACACTGTGGGGAGCATCTGGGGTTCTCCAGAGGATGAGGTTGGGACCTAGAAGAGATCCATTTCCCAGGGTGCATGAATGGGAGGTGGAGACTGGGGGAAACTTCTGGAAAGATGATTCCAAGGGCTCCTAGTGAGGGAGGCCAGGAAGACCAGAGGCAGCATCAGGGGATACAGCGAGCTCACCGGAGTCAGTGAGTGCCTGGGAACAGAAGGGGAGTCCACGCTGGTGGGCAGAGAGGGGAATCTGGGTGTCAGGCAGGGCAGTAGGTGGTATCTGGAGAGGTGTGGTGGGCTCCCCAGTGGAACAGTGCAGGACCGACTGGAGCCAATGGTTACGCCAGGCCTGGAGAGTGGCTGGGTCTTGGGTGCAGAAAAACAGAAAGAAAGCAAGGAGGAAGAATCCCAGCTCTAGGGACCTGGGAACCTGGCAGTATCCTGACACACTGTTACGAAGTGAGGGATCCTTGGGTGGTGGTCAGGCTTGCAGAGGGCAGGGAAAGCGGGGTTGGGGGAGTGACACATGGCCCTCTGGCAACTGTGGCTTGGCCACTGGTTCTGGGATTGGTATGAGTGACTCAGTTCCAGGTTGTACCACATAGAGATCTAAGGCTGCGGATACTTTTATAAGAGAACATTTATAAGAGAACAGGCTGTGGACTGGCTTAGCAGTAGGGTGACTGAGCTGCGAAGAATTGGGGGCTCAGCTCAAAAAGGCAAGGTCAGTAGGCAAGGGCCGAGGTGGGCTGGACGCCCCTCATGCCTCCCAGGTATGGGACTTGGGACTTCTGTGTCTTCACACCTCCAGGTCTGCACTCATGTTATTTTTTTCTGCCTAACTTGCCTCCTTCTACGTCAACCTGGTGAAGAGCGATGCACCCTTCAAGGCCTGGCCCAAATATCTCCAGTAGGAAATGCCCATCCAGTTTGCGACGGCATTCATGCCAGATATGGTTTTCTTTATCTTTATACGGCTGTTGCCCAGGACTGGAGTGTATTGCAGACATGGAAACACTTGCTGAAAGTGCTTGTTGAATTTTTCTAGTATTTTCAGATTATACCTGCTATTTAGATATTAGTCTTCAAAGAAGAGAAATATTTTTGGAACGTTATTACTATAACGTTACTATAACTATAACGTTACTATACTATTACTATAAAATCAGACCATGTGTTGAATAGAGATAATCTGTAGATTTTATTTTCAAGCATTTACCTTCAACTGCAATACATAAGAGTGCTTAGTACCCACTTAATGCTCTGTATTAGTGATTAAATATGAAGGATGTTCGGAGGGTCATAGATTCATGGAGTTTGTGGTGGTTCTGGGGACAGAAGCTTGAATGTCTGTGGTCACTTAGGACTTGATAACTGTGGGCAAAGCTATTCTACTCTTTGACTCTCAGTTTTCTTATTTAGAAAATGAGACAAAGACTCATTGTCCTCCTCAGCTTCAGAGGATTCCTGTAAGAATCAAATGAGGTCATCTTATGGAAGTGCTTTATAAATGGTAAATTGCTATGCAAATTATTATTATTTAGGAACTGTTGCTGGTGTTCGCATACAAGACTATTCACTAAGATGCCATTGCTGTGTAATAAGGAGTTTAGTTGTTTGAACATGAATGGGTGTACACACACACACACACACACACACACACACACACACACGTAATGCAGTACCAACCTGACTAGAATCTGAGCCTAGGACATGACTGGTGATAAACAAATCATTATGGAGAATATTGATGGTACATGAGCCAATAACAGATTGGTATCCTAGTTTTTATAAATGATAATTTTTTTTTTTTTTTTTTTTTTTTTTTTGCGGTATGCGGGCCTCTCACTGCTGTGGCCCCTCCCACCGTGGAGCACAGGCCCTGGACGCGCAGGCCCAGTGGCCACAGCTCATGGGCCCAGCCGCTCCACAGCAATGTGGGATCCTCCCGGACCAGGGCACGAACCCGTGTCCCCTGCATCGGCAGGCGGACTCTCAACCACTGCGCCACCAGGGAAGCCCGGTAATTGAAGTTTTTAAATAACTTCATTGGTGCCTGTAAATAGTCTGAATTTCTCCCAACCATCAGTTGTATACCCGTGAAGTTCCAGAATGTTTTTGGGTTTTGTTGTAGCACAAAAGTAATAAGAAGATGGAAATAAAAAAATGAGAAATAGCATGTTTAATCCAATCGTTGTAGAATGATGGATGATTTTTATAAAACCAGAGCAGACGGTACATATATTTTTAACCCACGCAAACTTATTTGTAAACTATCCCCCAATTCCCGACCCCACTGGCTCTCAGATAATGTGCTTTGGACTACTGCAATCAATTGTACTTGGAATCCTTTTGATACGATCCCATTTTCAGGCCCCATATTGGGCATAATTGTACATCTGTGTTCAAGCATTCTGTAAACGCCTGTCAGCAGATGCAAACTGTTAGGAAACCACAAGCACTTCCTTGAGAAAATGGAGAGACACTGCCACCTGCTGGACAAAGTTTAATTCATTAACAGCGCTCTGAAGTATGCAATTCTGCATATGGAAAATAAAGGTTTTTCAAGAACTGAATCTTAGGGTCATAGTTAAAATAAAAACGCCATTAAATCACTGAACACCCATCCTATATCTACTAAATAACGTGATGCATAACAGGCTGAAAGATTCAACATTCAACTCGAGTTAATGGTAACTGGTCCTGGTCACATCTCAACAGTGGATTTCATTTAAGGTTGAAATTTTAGCGCCCTGATATTTCTGCTAAGAGTTCAGGCATACAAATAGATGATTTTTAAAAAACCGTCAGTGACTTGCATGGTGTGTGTTTTTCAGTCCTGAGCATGTCACTGTAGTAATATTTCCATTAAACTTATTCCCTGTGCTTGTTTCAGGAATAAAGTATTGGCCAGAATATAATTGTTCCTCTCCTTCTAAGTCAGAAATACTATTTCCTAAAGGCATGCGATTTCACAGTCAGGTCAGCTGTCACTGATGAAATAAGTGAAGGGTGACCAGTTTTTTCTTCTTCCCCCCCTCCTCCTCTCTTTCCTTCTTTCATGTAGAAGTTACAGAGAGAGCTGAGGCCCTAGTTCCTCCCAGATAATGGCCCTGTCTCTCTCCTGTAATGTGGTTGGCAGGTTAATAGCTAATTATTGAACACTTAATCATATGTTAAGCTCTGGGCTAAGGGCTTTACATGGATTCGATCAGGTTCATCTCTCACAACAACACTGTGAAGTAGACAGTACTGTTTATGTGCTGTCAGATGGGGAAGCTATGGGGTACAGGGGTTACACCTTACCTCTGGTTATCCAGTTAAGTGGAGAACGGGCTTTAATGCCCGGGCTGCCTACTCCAGAGCCTGTGCCCTAATAATTATGATATTCTGTCTTCTGGACAGAAATACATATGGTATGGAGAGAGAAGGGTGGACAGTGTGACCAGAGAGTGTGTTGGGATCCCCGGCTTAGGGAAGAACGGATTCTGAAGGAATGACCCTGCAGCGAGGATTCGTCATGTCCTCTAGGTGGCGATAGTCTCCATAACTAAACCTGGGAATTACGAAGGCAATGGGGACTGCCTGTGGTTTTTGCGGGGCGGGGGGCGGGGGGAAGCACCGTATAATTGTGCTAACCAACAGAAGGTAGAAAGAGCCTTAAAACCTTCTATGTGATACTTTAGTATCATAATAATATAGACCTTAGCGATCAACCACCCAAAGCTACATTTGCTCGGGTCCTCTGGGCAGAACCACGGCAGAAAGAGGACAAGGAGTCTCTTCAAACTCCCAACTCAGTGTTCTTTCCTTAAAAAATAACTTTTCTTGGGCTTCCCTGGTGGCAAATTTTCTTGGGCTTCCCATGTGGCTTCCCTGGTGGTTGAGAGTCCGCCTGCTGATGCAGGGGACACGGGTTCGTGCCCCGGTCCGGGAAGATCCCACATGCCGTGGAGCGGCTGGGCCCGTGAGCCATGGCCACTGAGCCTGCGCGTCCGGAGCCTGTGCTCCGCAACGGGAGAGGCCACAACAGTGAGAGGCCCGCGAACCGCATAAAAAAATAATAATAATAACTTTTCTTTATGAATATTAGGACAATTTTAATTTTCTATGTAAATATCCTCAGATTTGAATACTGCAATGCAAATGAACTCCAAGAGTACACTGCTATACCCTTAATAGGAGTCTAATTATCATTCATGCCTAGGAAAAAGATATTTAAATTTGTACTTTATTTATCATTGTTGTTAATAAAAAATATTTAAGTATAAGCATTTTTTTTAAAAAAAAAAACAAAGCACCCAATTTATGAATGAACTTAAATCCTCAAAGTTAGCACGGAAGTCATTTTGTTTGGAATTAGACATTTTTCCTTTGTAGTATAGTTGGTGGCCAGATTCTCAAGACAGCCCACAAAAGTCTTGTAAATTCTCTACTGAGGTTCCAGTGTTTACATTTGTAACGGAAACAAGTTGAAAATGAATACTAATGTAATGCTAGTCACGGAAAGTATTTAGAATACAAGGGAAAAGGATTGGAAAGTATTTAAAATGCAAGGGAAAAGGATTAGCTTTCAAGTCCTCACATAGTCCTCACGTAGGAGGGTTAAAATATCAGGTCCCATTGTTCCATATCTGGATGCTAAGTGGCACTGCTGAACTGGAACAGCTGGGTTACTCACCAAGTCAGGGGCGGATATGGGAGACGCTGATATAAGGACTTTTCCTATCACAGATATTCACTTATTCTCTGTCTTTAATTAATTTTCTTATTTATTGTGGTCTTTAACACCACGGTGATTTTAGCTCCTAAAGAAACTATGACTAAGAAAGCGTGTCCCTTTTTAAGAGCTAAGGGGGAAAAGCATTCATGAACACGTTAACGCTTGTGGCTCAGAAACTCTTAAGTTGTAGCCCTTTGGTTCACATTTCGGTGGATGACCATGGAGCTGTCTCTCCAATTCTTTGGGCCGGCTCCAAGCTTCTCGTTTTTGAAAGTTAGGTAATGAGCAAATGTAATCGAGATTAATCAATAAAAAATGAGACCGCATAAGTTAAAGAAGTGAGGTCACTCTTACCCAGTAAATCTGTTTCGGCCTTGGTTCCCCCAATTCAAACTCATACCCAGGTTGGGCGGAGTTTACTGAGCCCTCACTCCAAGGTACTGGCCTCAACATTAGCAACTGCCCTTGGGCTGGCGGGAAACACCAGAGTGTGTTCTCCTGGTTATCCACCAGGCTACAACTTTCATTCTTATTTCATCTCGAGTACTTACTATCTTCAACTTCTTCTGAGATACACTAACTGGGTCTCCACAGAATGCAAACATTAATATAAAATGACTAAATTTCAAAAAATTTATGAAGACTAAGTTTCTCAAATATTTTTGGTGGGAGACAAGCTTACTCACCAGCATATACCTTCTTACAGGCAACGAATGGGGTGAGGGAGCACAAACAGTTGACCTATTATTTAGCGAAGTTATTAACTTCTCTAGATGGTGGGTTATTGGAACCCACAGTACTGATTGGAAAGAATTAATGACTATCCTTCCAATCTAGAATAAGTGACAACCCATTTGACTAGCGGACGTTATTTTTACCAGCTCCCCGGTTATTGTTATTAGTGTTTTTTCTTCAGCAGTGAGACTGGTCTAAATACTTTTCGTCTTGCTGGAAGGGGATGACTGAAATCCGCACACACCTGCATTTTTAAAATAACAGGATGAGCACCAAAGAAAAATGGCCAGTGGAATGTTTGCCTCTTAATCCAGCTCCATGGTCAGTTTAATCTACAAATATTTAAAGGTCTCAGATTTTAGTGTTTCTTCCCTCTGTCCTCTAGTCTACTCAGTTATAAAATTCTTGTATAAAGGGCAAGAGCAAGGATTTTAGTGGGCCATTATCTGTGAGTGTAGATTGAAAATGCACAGGTGATGAGGCTCTGGTGTGAACGACGAAGTGACCTGCTGCTTCTCTTCCTTTAACCTATTTGATACCAGCTCACTGATCTGTGGCCATGAGGAAACAATACAGGGGCTTAGTCTTTGCAGAGGCTAAAATATACCAGAAAGCTGGCCAGGCGAGGATGCTCAGCTCCTGTCCCCTGCTTCAGGGGATGAGGAAACTCTTTGGGACAGAGCAACTGTGGAGCTACTTGCCTTCAAGGTTACCATAGAGAAATCTCACAGAAGGTGCCCGAGAGACCACAGAACACAGGGGAAGTTACTGCAGAATCACTCAAATGTTCACTTTGTTGTCTACGTGCCGTGTGGCAGCAGAGACCATTACACTGGAGTGATATGCAAAATATTTAACACCAGTTCCACTCAGGAACTAAATTAGAACAGTTGTTGAGTCCTGGGCCAGAGTCCTGAAGACCCCCTTGCGGTGGTGGGGGGAGGGGGCGGTGAGGGTGTGTGTGTGCGTGTGTGTGTGTGGAAGTGCACCCGGAGGGTGGGAGCCCAGGCAGTGTAGACGCGTCTCGCTGTTTTAACCACTAGTATAGCTGGACTGTGTGAACTGGTATGTGTTGGCTGGCCTGCGTTCTCCCTGGGGCAGCAGCCTCAGAAGTATTTCATATATTGCTATGCCGAACTCAAAGGGGAGAAAAATCTTTACAGGTGGAAAGATCACAGCTAAAGACAAAAGAGCTAACAGTCACTCAATCTTCAAAAATATGTTCTACTTTAATTAATGGGCTTCTAGATCATGGGACGAAGGCCTACAATTCCTGAGAAGTCAGGTATTTAAATGAGGAAAACAGTTGGGAAGTGAAGATGATACATCCTGACAACAGTAGGTAAGTGAGCCCTTGGGGCTAAGATTTTTGTTTGTGGTTTATTTGTATTTAAGAAGAACAAAGATTAAAATGTCCTCTTCTAAGTTATCAGACCTACACTTCTGATGTTGACCCTTGGTGTGCTGGGCTGTGACATCCTGTGAATGGCGTCAATCCCAGATCCCAGGATGGATGAAGTGCGTGGTGTGGCCTCACCCATACTCTTCCCAAGTGCTGGGATAAGAGTGTGTTCTTATCTGACAGCTATGTGTCTCCAAGACCCAGTCAGCCTTTTATCTCATACTGTACATCTCACACCCCCACACCCCCACACACTATACAACAAGATAAAGCCGAAGAAGGGAAATAACAATGAATAACGTAAACCTTTTCTTCAAAGGAGCCTGACTTAGGGTGAGACTCCTCCTTGCACAAAGACCAGAGTTTACTTTGTCCTACAGAGCTAAAAACTGGTCCCAGGAGAACTCTTTAAATTGCCCAGAGTTGAAAGAGCAAAGGAAGGCCCTATTTCAAAAAACGACAATTTAGAGTTTGTTATGCTTCTAGCTATTCCAACCACACTTCTTGCTGCGGAGACACACCTTGAGGTCCATGGTCATGTAAGTACATGCGAGTTTGCCTCTGAATAAGAGTGTTGGGAGACCGAGGCAAAGTCACCATCCCCCAGCGAGTCCCTGGTAGTGGTAGGGCCACCCGATGGAACCAAAGTCAGGGCTCCTGTAGGCAGAACCAGTTCACCGGGGCATCAGCACCTGTCAGTGATGCAGGTGTGGTACGAGGTCCCTGCCTGGCTGCGTGGCACGTGAGGCAGAGGCTTCGTTTGGGAAGCCCTTCCTCTGTGCCTCATTTCTACAAAGCAGAATAATACCTTCCATTTCCCGACAACAAAACAAAACCATAAACGGATTAGTGAAGAGGTATTGTTGAGGCAGCAGTAGATGAAGAACAGGAAAGAAACAAAGTTGAGAAAAACAAATGATGGACTTCTGAAAGTAATGATTTTACAGTGACACTACGGGCAACCCTTATAATCGCTTTGCTGCATTCTCCTTCTTCTGTTTGGACACCACTCCATCTATTAGAGCAAAATCATAATTGCATTCTCAATGTGCTGCTTTATGGACTCTATGCGCCAGGATTTGCTTTTGTCAAATGGAAGTAGGGCCAGAGTTACCTCATCACACTCCCCCAGGGCTCCAACAAACACCTGCCTGTTCACTGGTTCACCCCAGCACCAGGACACGGCCCACGGGAATGCTGCCCATCTCACTTTCCAGAGGGAGACATGGAAGCATCTGGCCTTTAAAACATGGCGAGTTTATGTTTGGCCCTGAAGCTCAAGGTTTTGGTATCTAAATCGCGTGGTTCTAACCTTGCTTTGAAGCCAGGGGAGCTCCCCTTCACTAACAGAAGAGATGATTTCACGCCTTTCTTTCCCGAGTCCTTTTCAAGGTGAGTAAGCCTCAAAACAGAGAAGCACTTGCTTACAGACAGAGTTACCTGGGTCTTTGTAGATACTGAGCACACCCTTGAAGTAATGAGGTAAAAATCTTTCCAGTAGAAGCAGCACATCTTCCAACTCTTCCAGAATCCCCACAAGCAGGAAGTTTTCATTCACGTTCAGCTTTGCTCTTTCAAGGGCCCACTCACCAGGCTCCCTTTATGGATATAAAAATGATTTTGAAATCAAAGATTGGTCTTCGCATTGCAGCAACAACGTGCTGGAAGCTTCTCCCTTCTCCCACCCATCCCCAGTCACATACGTCCAAATCCCACTTTCTCCAGGGCCCAGCGAGCCCCACCTAAACGTCTGTTAAGAGAAAATGGGCCCAGGCAGCTAGGTCTCAATAAACGCTGATTAGAATGGCCTTTTAATAGGAGGACCAAACCGAACCCATAAAGTTAGAAGTTTTGAAATATGAAACTTACTGATTTTGATTACTGTAGAAATCAAAATAGGTGTCAGGTCATGACCACTAATCATCTTATTCTTTTGAGGAATTTAAAAACAAACTTTTTTTTTTTTCCTTCAATTACAGAAGGAAAACAGCCTCATCTTATTTGTAAGGCAGATCTGTGAGCCAACAACACTGATATGAATGTAACGCCTGGCTGGCGTTGACTGTCTAGGGGAATTTGGGCAAGTCAGGATTCTTTTTTGAAAATTTTTAATAATCCTTACTTAGCTCAAATAGTTGTCATCAAGGTGGAACAAGGTGACATTTTGAAAGCATTTTGAAAATCATCACGAGATAAGGCATCAGAAGTCCTCACCCCAAGATTGGGAAATACATAATTTTAAAAGTACTTTAAGGAGTTAGAATCTTGTTTCTTGGAATAAATATCCTCATTTTGACAGAAAGCGAGTCAACTGGCCCCAAACCTTCCCAGGATCTGAAGCCCTGACCGTGAAGCAGAAGGCATTTACTACAGGGGCCAGGGTGGGTGAGGGAGGCCTCCTGAGCTCAGGAGTTTATAATGAAGCAGAAAACTGACACTTCTGGCCCCAGAATTCTGACCGTAAACCAATTGGTTAACTCGGCAAAACGTCAATAATAACAACACACATAATAACGAAGCAGCAGTCACAGTGTAAGCAAAAAGTACGAGTGAGCTGCAACTTGGAAACAGCCGTGTCCCCCCCAACCCCCAGTCTCTTAAGGAACACAACGACCTTCTAATCAATGTCTCCTTTCGGGGAAAGTGCCGCTTCTGGCAGCAGGGTTCATTTTCCACCGAGCAAAGATAATATTCATCGTTACCACCATTTCTCCTGGGGGCCACACATTTGTCTAGTACAACAAATTTCAAGTGTAGCTAGACCAGAATCACCTGGGAGGTGGTCACAGATGCCTGGGCCTCACCTCAGAGACTGTGATCAGGTGAGGGTTCCTAACAAGTACCCCAGGGATGCAGATGCAGGAGGTGGGTGGACCACACTGAGGGCCCTTACTATCTGAATAAGTCACTTTCTAAAGAAGGTCTTGCAACCAAGTAAGGTTGAGGAGGGATCACTAGAAAGTAATTTCTTCTCTTTCTACTAAGTATGCCTCAGGAGAGAGACACTCTGGAATTTTGGGCGCGAGCATCTAGTGTTTCAGACCCAATCAGACACACCACACTGGCAAGGACAGCTGTGGGTGCAGCACAGACACTAGAGGAGCAGGTTGGGCGCACCCCCTGGGCTTCACTATCTCATGGGCTGGGGAGTGACAGGTGTACGTCAAAGGTGAGGAAGAGTTTGGCTGGCATTTCAGTTACACAGCTTTACGGGTGGTTCCCAAGGCCTCTGCCAGACCTTGATTTGTTCATTTCTTTATTTACAGGACATTCAGAATCTCAAATGCCATCTTGAAAGATTAACAGTAAATAGTAACTGAATTCCAGAAGTTAGAGAGACTGGGGACGCAGAAGACGCCCACGCAGTGCCAGTTGGTGGGTTTCCCGTCATTGTTGTCCAAGTGAGCATGTCATGAGCCTGTTTCGGTCCTTACCTGCATCTGGGATGCTGTCCACAAAAGTACGGAATGATGTAAAACAACCTGGGGTTGGAACACTCAGGATAGTTTTCAAGGATACACTCGTTGATGTCCTAGAAGAGAAAACACAGCAGTGGGATGTCTGGCGGTCTCTGCAGGGCTTTGTCTAATGTCACACAGTGTAAGTAAAATTGATACTTTAATGATACGGGAAGGCCTTGAGAAGATGTACAGAACTCATGGATTTCATGAGAAGAAATGAAATCCCTTTTTTGCCTTGCACTAGCCTGCTTCACTGGCCAGGTACACACATGGTCAGAGCATTTCACAGAGTGCTTGGTCTGTTGCGTTAAATGAATTTCTGCATTTCCCAGTGGCCTGAAGTCTCTAACTAGATGACAAGCATCTTGGAGCAGTTCGACTGACTGTGGCTAGCTGTGGCCCCAGCAGTTATGAGAAACTGGGAAGTATACAGTGGACACTTAACAAATATTTGTTGAATGAATTCAGTATGACTTAATTCATTCAGACTTAATCAGAGATCCCTGTACAGCCAGTCCCGTAGAAATGTGTTTCCCTGTGTATCCACACGTCCAACAAATACTTATTAAGTACCTACAATAGTCACATAGAGGGTCTGTAAATTTTGGAGGGGCTGTAAAACCATTTCTAATGTTATATTAGGTTAGGAAGTGGCCGGATGTTTGTATATAGACATTCTCTCACTTTCAAAAGCAACAGTTGTGATTTTCAAATAGAAAATCTGGAATTTCTGCATAGAAAGTTTCTCTTCTATGAGGTTGAGTGCAGTGTCTTTGTCAGCATTACTAGAGCTTACAATGACATGAAAAGAAGGGCTAAAAATCCTCTTTCATCAAGGCAGATTACACTGGATACCCTAGATAAGACATGTCTGGTTCTTAGGTATTTCTAAGGAGAAAAGATAACCCAATTTACAAACAAACCAAACAGCTATGGGATGTTTCTTCAGACACAATACTGGCAAGGCAAATTAAGAGTGGATATAACTCAGCAAACATGGTCCTATGGTCAATGAAGTTTATGAGTCAGTTGAAGCCACTGAATCTAATACAATTAGGGTAAATGGTTAGTTATTAAAAGGTTTTTTTTAGTTCAAGTTGGGAGTTGGAAAATATAACTTAAATATCTATTTTTTTCAACATTTTCTTTTCCCTCTCATGCTTCTTTGGTTTATATACCACTTAAATAAATTACACAATTACAGTAACAAATTCAACCGGAATAAAGAGATTCAGGAACAGACACACTCCAGCTGCGCACCTGAGCCTTGTGTGGGAAGCACAGGTGCACAGTTCGCAGAGAGGAGTATACGAGAAGCACGTGGAATGGTGTACGTCAGCCCATCCAGCCATGCATGAAGTGAAGGCAATAAGAGCACCTCACTGCATATGAAAACCCATTACAAATGCATGATGTTAGACCCCAAATACCTTTCTAAGAAGAAATTGACACAGAGGGATGTATGTATAAGACTATTCATTGCTATAAGATTTATTACAACAAAATACGGCAGAACGTACAGGTCGTTAATGGGGGATTGATTCACAGAGCAGTTATGGCACGTTCCTATGATGAAATACTGGGCACCCAGCAAGGATAAGGAGGAGCTACACGCACTGTCCTGAAAAGTGTCTGTGATGAGTTTTCAGATGAAATAAAGTCAATTATAGGACAATATGAACATGTAGGACAACATAAAAATAAAATGTGTTTACATAAGGACAGAAATATCTGGAAGGGGCTTCCCTGGTGGCGCAGTGGTTGAGAGTCTGCCTGCCGATGCAGGGGACGCGGGTTCGTGCCCTGGTCCGGGAGGATCCCACATGCCGCGGAGCGGCTGGGCCCGTGAGCCATGGCCGCCGAGCCTGCGCGTCCGGAGCCTGTGCTCCGCAACAGGAGAGGCCGTAACAGTGAGAGGCCCGCGTACCGCAAAAAAAAAAAAAAAAAAAAAAAAAAAAAAAAAATCTGTAAGGATAAACACCAAACTGTTAAAATAAGTCATTTATGGTGGTAGATGTAATGGAAGATGGGAATACACTGAACTTTATTTGTTTTTGAAACGTTAGCTTTAATTATAATATATATATTTTAGTTTTAACATCAGAAAAGTTTAAGGAGATCTACACATTGTAAAACAAACTAAAACTTGTATAGAGGGTGATCAGGCTTTGCCATGAGGATGCTCTGACCTCCCTTCCTCCCTCACCCTCCAGGTATCCTCTGGCAGTTGGCTTCCCCCAGAGACCTGAGCCTTAGGTCAGAGTGACCCAGGAACTGGGCTGGGGTCAGAGGGAGGGAGCTAGGAGCTGGGTGGGAAGCAGAGCACAGGAGACTCCGGGCACGGCCAGCGTGGTCAGGAGGGTCTGTCCTCTGAGGTCGAGATTTCACAGCAAATGGCTGAGTAAAATGGTGGTGATTTAGGGGGTGTCCAGAGATCTGCCCCACACACAGTCAGCCCCCCAGAGACCTGCATTAACACGAGGGGCGGGGCAACTGAGCCCACCCAAGCCTCCTGCAGAGACTCTCACAGCGCCTGCGCTTCTCTGAGTTCACTTTACAGCGGCCTTTTAAGAAGAACTTGTGTAATTGTTTGTTTAGGTGGTGACTCCAGGAGAGCCCAGATGCCTGCTCACTGCATCTCCAGTGCTTAGCACCCTTCCTGGAAAAAGCAGAGGTGCAATAAATACTCAGCGACTGAATGAGCAAATGGCAGAAGGAACAAGCCAAGACACACACCCCTGATTCTGTTCCCAGAGATCCTGGCCTGGGGCTCGCAGGAGGGGGCAGAGGGCATCAGTTGGTGGGGAAGGGGAGGGCTGACGACTGCAGGGACCTAGGAAAGACGTTTCTCTATTGGAATCCACAAATAACCTCTCAAGGTCAATTTATGGGAAGACATAAATTCCTAGTTCAAGAATTACTGGTAACAATTCTTCCTTTCTTAGAGCAAGGCATGTCGCAGGAGATTTCAAAGGGTTCCATTTGAGCCCATTAGGTTGATGGATGGTGTTGGCCACAAGCATCTTATGGAAATGCTATAGGAGGACATAAATACAAGATGACTCAGATGTAAGACCAAGCGGAAGCAGGAAACGAGCTGTGAAGACCCACGCACTCAGCTGCCTACGGCTTGGCCACAGTGAACACTCATCTGCTTCCCGGCAGCTCAAGGACGCGGGGCTTCGGGAAGCTGCTCCTGGCCACTCACACAGTCCACTCTTACCGGAACCCAGAACTTCAGTGAATGACCTTTCAGTGTTTTGGGCAACCAAATGTGACAAGTGTCAACACAGCTGTTCCTCCAGTGCTCTGCTCCAGTCCCCCCCAGGGCCATACGGTTTCCCCCCAGAATTAATAGTTTTACTTTTGGCGTTAGGCTTCGCCATCTTGTGTTGTCTTACAATCCCCTTTTTATACTGAAGTTCTCTTTGTCCATATATAGTTTAAAATGATTATGCAATTTCATTTTTTCTTCCCATGCAGTGTTTCTAGGATAAGGTTGTTTTAAACGAAAACCTTAATATTTATTTTAAGACTTGCTCTAAGGTCTTCACGACGGTGATGATTTAGCCAAGCGGGCCCGCTTGCCAGACTGCTTGCCAGTGCTTGATCCACGATTTGCTTATCTGGTCCTTGGATCTTGGCAGCTGCCATGGCACCCCACAAAGTGTCCCCTTGCCCAAGACTAGCCCTCTTGTAAGACTGGGTTTCAACATAAGACCCCACTCTCCCCACATTCTCAATTTATTCGGGAAATGAGATATTCTCTAGGAGCGAACATTCCAGATAACTGAGTCCTTTTAATTGCCAAAACTACAAAAAAAAAAAAAAGAGGCCAATTTTGGTTGAAATTTATTCTAAACTGTGCTATTTTTAAAAGCATACACTTACACCCTCTAGGTTTTCTTAGTGGCTTCACCTTCTTCCACTTTGATCGGACAGCAAAATCACGTTCAATTGATTTTCTCCCGTAACATTTTCACTGGATAGACTGTGATGAATAACACGCACCTGTCAAATGCCAAAGGGCCCTCAGTGCCCAAAGGAAACCCCAGTCACTACAGCCAGATCCCTGGGGGTCACTCCCGAGTCCTCTCTCACCGTCACTGTTCACATCACTCAGTGGCCCGACCCTGCAACCTGACCCCTAAATGGTTTTCTAACCTGCCTTCCGGCATCCATTCCACACCTCAGGCCCTGCTCAGCTCCTTCGCAGCTGGTTAGTATCTCTTCCTTTCATCTCTTCTCCCTGAACACATTCTACACAAAGTTGCTGCAGTAACTTAGCTGAAATGCAAATTCATCCACTTCACCCCTCTGTTCAAAAGCTTTGAAGACTCTTAGTGACAGTGCAGTGGCAATAAGGATCAAGTCGGGCACCTGTTAAGAAATGCTAATTCCCGGACCCCACCTTGATTTAACGGAGAGCTTGATTTAACAGGCTTTTCTGGGGACAAGGCTAGAAATCTGCATTTTATTTATTTATTTATTTTAACATCTCTATTTGAGTATAACTGCTTTACAATGGTGTGTTAGTTTCTGCTTTATAACAAAGAAAATCAGGTATACATATACATATGTTCCCATATCTCTTCCTTCTTGCGTCTCCCTCCCTCCCACCTGTCTAGGTGGTCACAAAGCACCGAGCTGATCTCCCTGTGCTATGCGGCTGCTTCCCACTAGCTATCTACCTTACGTTTGGTAGTGTATATATGTCCGTGCCACTCTCTCACTTTGTCCCAGCTTACCCTTCCCCCTCCCCGTATCCTCAAGTCCATTCTCTAGTAGGTCTGTGTCTTTATTCCCATCTTGCCCCTAGGTTCTTCATGACCTTTTTTTTGTTAGTCTTTTAGATTCCATATATATGTGTTAGCATACGGTATTTGTTTTTCTCTTTCTGACTTACTTCACTCTGTATGACAGACTCTAGGTCCATCCTGCATTTTAAAGAGGAGCCTTGGTGATTTTGAGAACCTGGTTGCCCTTCATGGGCCTCAACACTGGGCCAGAAGGTAATTCCATGCCTGGCTCATCTGGGTCCCTTGCCTGGAATTTCCTTCTGCCTCCTCCCCTGGTCCCATAGCGGGCCTACGTTTTGGCGGAATTCCTGGCAGGACGAGTGTTCGTATATATGCCAGTCCACCTGTAGCGAAAGGAAGGCTCCAGAAGCTGGAGAAGAATTCAGGATCTGACAGCAAGTTCAAGGTCACTCCTGGTGAGCCTTCTGGGTAGACAAAGCACACACAACCTACACTGTGTGCTTTGCAGCATCCTAAGCATCTACAGTCCCATTTAAAAAAATCCTCTCACCTCTTACCAAGCTGAGAGTGGTCCTGGGACTCTGTTCTTCTAGTAAGACAAAATAAGCGAAGTCTCTAGTATATTTCTCACTCATTCCACGATCTTTCGTCGTCAAGCCCCCTCCAATCCCATGGCTGATCCTGGGCCCAGAAAGGAGGGGTTTAAGGAGTTCCAGTAAAAGGAAAAGTTGAGCTACACCTACGGTCCATGGTGAGCTGAGGGCTGTGCCGGATGGGCAGGGCTCCAGCACCCCCCAGCCCTACCAAAACCGGAAGAGCTATGCTTTGCCTGGGTTTATGTATTGGGTTCCGCATAAGATTTCAGCTGATAACAAGGCTCTAAATCTGAAAATCATTGCTTCAGGCCAGCACGCAGAGGCTCAGGGTATTGGAACAGCTAGCATGACCCCCATCACACCGCCCCTCCCTTTGCCCTATATAAGCAGGTGATTCTGATTGTAGGGCCCGGGAAGTCGGATCTTACTAGCTGGGTCATGACTGTTTGGGTCCTATGATTAAAGAGCACCTTGTGGAAAAAACCAAAACTATGAGAAAACATTTTTCCTCTTCCTCTCCTTCCTGGGGTCCAGGCTGCTGAGAGTTCTATTCTTCCCCCTATCTCACCCTTTAAGGAAAGAGGGGATACCAAGCCCATGCTAGCAAGGGGAAGAGTAGGTTTCTTATGTGCACAATAGTGTTAAACACTATAGAGTCTCTATATTCTAAATGTCAAAAATATCTTTAAAAATGCATGGCATCTTTTATTGAAGAGAAATTTAATTTATTATAATTTTGGTGTATAGTGTCAATCCCTTGATTATTTTAGTTTTCATTATCATCTGTGAATGAATAGAGGCCCTTTGAACCTATGACAAGCTGGGCACGAACGTGGGCTTCAGGAAGGCATACTGTACACAGGTGGGGTGCTGGGCAGACTTCCCGAATTCAACTCTCTGAACGTTTTGAAAGCCACACCTGCTGGGCCGATGCTGTTCCAGGCTCCTGGGCAGGAAGGGCTGCCAAGTATGCAGAATTCTGCCAGATTGTGCAGTTATTTTATTAGGCAAATAAATGTCTACAGATTCTAGTGCAAAACCACTGGGCCCAACCCAGTTTTGTACAAACATTTTCAAAAGTAAAAGTGGAATACATTATCAGTCACTCCTTTTCATAATTATAGTTTTTTTGGCTAACGATCATTTCCCTTCCTTCTACATATAATGTCTGGAATATTTGCACAAAGAATATCTTTAAGCGGAGGTTAGCCCCAGTGGGAGTTACTTAAGAAACCACTGGATACCCTAACTTTTATACAAGTGGGACACTTTAAGAAAGTCCATCTCGACAAAAAATTTCAGGCATAAATTTTATAGAATCATAAATTATGAGAACTGAATTCAGTGACTAGCTGAAGGAAGACTCAGGAAGAAGAGGTAGAGGAGGGCTATCAATCCTTTAGTGCTCTTTATTAGAAATGAAACACATGATAAACTTCACCTGGGATTCTAATTTTAAACTTTCAGCTAGAATTTTCTCATAAAGTTTACATCTATGATGCCACAATATGGTCAAATGCAATCTGATTTCAGAGATTCTTAATTTGGAGTAGCTCAAAATCGGTTGCTTGTTGTGTTTAAATAAATCAAGCTGAAATCTTCAACAGACCAATGCCAAGGTTCTTTAATTATCTTATGAATTAAGGCATCTACTGTACATAAGACATCATGGTAAGCAGCCTGGCCTCAAGTAGCTGACAAATAATTGTGCCTGTCTCCCTTTACTTGTAGTTTACAAAATGTAACTTTACTAACATTTATATAGAATATATTCTTGGTAGTGGTTCCCTTTATTTGTATGTGGTTCCCTTTTTATTAATGCTCTTACCTTATATTAATATTTGTCTTATAAACTTTTTTTTAGCATTTAAATGGTGACCTTTTCTCATCCCTTTACTTCCAGTCTCTATTTTCAACAGATGACTCCCTCCCCCTGTTTAATAGATGAATGTAATCATTTATCTTATTATGATTATTGATATATTTGGATTTATTTTTGCATCTTTCTTTGTGTTTTGTTTGCTATTCTTTTCCTCTTTTTTTTTCTTTTCCGTTCGTTTTTAAAGTTTTTGATAATACCACCTGCCTTTCTTCTTCTGCTTTAGAATCTAAAGATTTTCTTTCTACTATTTTCACAATTACCCTTACATTTTTTAACGTTCTAAGATTTTTTTCCCCCAGATATGTGGTTCTGACAGCTTAAAAAATACAAACGATAACAATGCAGTTTAAAATACTCTCATTACTTGAGAAGTACTGAGGAGAGGTGCAGAATTTTAAGAAATCATTCATAAATGGTCAGAAAGGTGAGTTGATGGAAGAGTCATTTAAAAATGTTTAACGTTCAAACTTGATTAATTTTTTTCTAGTAAAGTCTGAAGTAATTTGGTCTTTCTATATTTCTCCTGAATCTGGAAAGATCTTAGCACTTTTAATTATCCATTAAACACTGCCCATCCCATCTTATCAATGTTGTCTAAATCTAATCCTTTTTTAACACAAAACACTCTTCGCACTTAGTATTTAACTCATTCTACCCACAGGTGTTAATCAATGGCTATATTCACTGTTGCATCTTGTGTCCTGCACCTTCCTTACTTCTCCTCATAATCCATCTTTTAATGATCCTTTTAGTGAAGTCGTTAAGTGGTTAACTCTTTCTATGTCTGAAAAAGTCTATAGGGTGATTGTGTAGCTGGATATAAAATCCTAGGTTGATGGTTATTTTCCCTCAGCACTGTGAAGATATTACTCTGCTGTCATCTGGTATCTACTGTTGCTGATGGGAAATCTGCTATCAGCCTAATTATGCTTCCTTCACTGGTCATCTGCTTTTCTTCCTTTTCCTTGATATCCTGCAGTTTTACTCTAAAATATTTGAATGTAAATTTAACTTTGTTTATTCTGTTCATAGGCTGTGGCTTTGTTCTACTACCCCTCTAGGTCTGCCCTTTAAAAGCCATAGTCCCAGTGATGGGTCAGCAGTCGTTTTGTCTGGCTTTCTTTGCTTGGCTGTGAGGGAAGTGTGGCTCCCCACCTGAGGCCCTGAAAGCACAGATGCTGGCCCCCATCTTGACAGAGAACCCAATGCCTGGCTGCCGCTGCCCCATTCTGGACCGGAGCTCAGCTGGCCTGTGATTTCACCACTGCTCATCACTCTGGTATTGTTCCAGGCATGGGGACCCTCTTTGGATTTCCTTTTTAAATATTCTATCTATCACTGCTACGCGTTTGGGGCCAAGGGAGAGTGAAATCTCTATACCATCTCGCTTGGGGGTCCTGTATGGGCTGTTCATGCTTTTTTTCCTTCAGGGAGTTCTATTGGAAAGAATATGGAGTGCAGAAATGTGTGTGATAGATGTGGGGAGTGCACCTTGCTGAGTCAGAGGAAAGATGCTTGGTAAAATGTCAAGTCCATGCCAAAGCAAGGTCACGTGTTTATTGAAATGTGATCATTTCTGCTTCAAGAGGATGTCAGAGGCCAAAGCACAGTTTAAGCCGGACCTCGAACAGTAGGATTCCTGAGGATTCTTCTTACAGACCCTGCAAGATATTAATATATTGTAGCAGAGACTTTATTATAATGGTGTTGCTTTGAATCTTTTAATTGCTTCAAGTGTGTCGCCGAAAGTTCCAATATGTGAAGTATATCACGAACACAAAAATGGCATAATCTTCATTCTACATTTTCTTTATTAGTATTATGTAGACTCTAAACTTCTGGAAGGAAAGCTTCCTGTCTCCTCTCTGTATGATGGTACCCACCCAGGGCCAGGCAGGTGCTCTTTTATAGCTCATAAAAGTAGCCTTTGAAGATGATGAGATTTTAATTTGAATTGTGCTATGCCTAGCAAATCACCATGGGAATCTGGTAGAAGCTTTCAGAAGACACTGCTGTTTTTCAATAAACAACATCATAAAAAATTCAGCAGCAGAGTGAAATGCAGAATGAAAGTACTGGTGCATTTTAATCAGAAAATGCTTAAATGATATTGTGGATGAAGATATATCATTATGGATATATTTTTTTAGTAGACATCTGGAGGACTGAAATGTCATTAAATGACCTCTAACCCACTCCCTGCTAGAAAAAGTACATTCCAGATTTGGTCTCCACTTAGAGGAATAATGACTTTGGGGCTTTGTGATTCTAGTCTCCAAGGCCCAGAAAAGCCATGTGGCTGGACCTCTGCCACCAGCAGCTCTGCCGTGAGCTCTGAAAGCGCTATCTTGGTTAACCAGCCCACTGTGGGCAATTCTGCCCTGTGCATTCGGCCCAGCACATAGATGGCAGCAATCTTTGCAAAAGGGGGCTATGCTGATTCTATTTGGAAGCATAGAGTCAGTAGGACTCTCTGTCCTTCTAGCACGACTAATGTTGAGATGCTGATCAAGCCCTTAAAATAAGCAGGAGGACAGGTTTATGGAGAGATCCACCGCCCTCTCTCCTACCTAGTCACATAGAAAAATAGGTCACCACTCTGTGGGCTTGCTGTGGGGTGGTAGTATGATATCATTCGAGTGGATTGCCAGTGGCTCCTATGCGCCTACAGTTTTCCCACTCTAGATCTTAATAAAACCATGGAAATACATTTTAACTTGCCTGCTTTCCGTGCAACACCAGAAAGAAAAGATGCCGGTAAAACCTAGGCCAGAGATCAGAAGGACCACTGCAGATGTCACTTCAAAGCTGAATTATGAACTGGAAAGAAATGCATCACTCACCTCGTATCTGTTCATTTCACCTGTTAAGAGAAGCCTCAGGAGTAGGCTAAGTCCCCACACAGTTCAGTATTTCCTGGAGGTGGTACTAGGCAGACAAATCAGGCTCCAACAGAGCTTCTCCACCGACCTGAGACTTTGTGAGTGTAAGAATGGCAGGAATTCCTGGGAAACCAAGTACGTTCTTCAAGGGTTTTTACACCATAAAAATTATTTATGGCTCCTTTGGGCCACACAAGTTTCTAAAAGCCACAGAAACTGTCTTAACCTCATAGAATTTTGATGATTTTGCCTTCCCAGCTGAAGAGGTTTAGAATTCCCTTCTCTTTCTTTCACATCCAATAGTCTAATAGTTTTGGCCTAAGAGGCCAAATCTAACCACAAAAGTCACACTTTCAACTTCTGGTTATCCAGGGCATAAACAACATGTCTGTAGATCTTTGAAGGCTCACAGCCTCTCTCCTTTCTGTGGCCCTGTAGTCCCAACTCAGAAGGTCATACAGAATCCACAACAGGTTTAATAAAGAGAAATTGAAACTAAAGAGGCAGAATGATTATTTTAGATGAACTGGGAATTGCAGTTTCTTAAGACGGTGTAATCATGAGTGACTAAGAATTGACTGGGTGAGAGAACTATAGGAGTGAATAGGCAGTTTTGTTTTTGAATGCATTGATTAAGGGCTATCAAGGATTCAGCAACATTGGATAAAGCAGTCGTGGAAATACAAGGGCTTGACAGTTCAGCTCACGCCTAGAAGGAAAGCTATGCAGTGAGAAATGCAAGGAAAGCAGGGTGAAAACTAAAAGAGCTTAGTAGTGGGGTCCGGAAGGAGAGCTGTGGTTTATAGAGAGCATGATTCCCTTCGTGAAAAGACTTACTAGGACCACAGTGAAACCCTTGACTGACGAAGTGGTGAACAGCCACCTGGTGGGTTATCTGTGGCAAATTTAAAAGCGCAGGCTGGCTTCCTACTCTCGGGATATTTTCAAATCACCAACTTCCCTCTCCACCCTTAAGTCAAAGAATAAGAATTCATTTCAATATTAGCCCAAGAAAAACACAATCAGAGGAGGTCACAATGCTAGAATACCGTTATTAATTCCAAGACTAAATACAGTTGATTTCAAAGCTTTCACCAGAAGAGTGGAAAATTTCCCCAGGGGGTTATGATTGGTTTCACTCTTTCGGTAACCATACTGTAAATTCTTTGCTTCTTCACTTTTAGCACTAAGGGCTAGAGAGTTTCTCAAAGTACAATAAGCCTAAGGATGCTGCTTTGATTTAAGAAGCAGAGAAAAGGAAGGGAGTTATTGATATGAAACGATTACCGTTTTTCAAAAAGAGTAACCAACATTTTAGAAAGTCCCATTAGAGAACCCTCGGTAGTCCTAGACTATTAGGGAGACAGTGCCCAAGACCTTCCTGTCTGCAGCCCACGACCGTTCTCCTTTAGAGAGAGTCAGGATTTAGCAGGAGGTATGTGCCGCTCAGTCCTATAGAAGGTGGAGGAGAAAATCATTCTCCTTATTCTACATTCTTGCTCTGGACTTGTTAGGTCTAAATCTATCTCATTGATAGTCAGAATTTGGGGATTTAAGATGTCAACTGACATGCAAACAAATGCATTAAAAAACAAATGTCATCCCTAGCTGTTTCTCCTTGCCAGTAAAGACTGAGGGAAGCAGGTGGTTATTAACTTGGAGTACAGAGTACAGACACTCCCCCACCCTCGCAAAGGGGTCTGGGGCTATAACTGTATTTCAGTATGATTTGTTTTGCATTTAAAAACATTATTCTGAGAGGTCCGTCGGCTTCACTAGACTGCTAAAGCAGTTCATGACATGAAGGAGGTGAAGACCCTCCGTACTGGATATGGACAGCAGGCATATGTCTCTGCCGTAAGATGTATTTCCTAACTTGTACTACAGCACTGGCCCATCCAAAACTGTCAACAGAAGATTATTTTTTACCAAGATTTAAAAAATTCCATTTCAAAGAGTTGGAGAGCAAACTACAACAACCACCAACAAATATTTTTATGCAAATAGAGTCTCCTTGGTGGTTTCAAGTGCTTAAAAGAATTTCTGTACTTGACACTTAATCTAGCACAGTGGTTCTCGAAGTGTGGTCCACAGATTGCTGGCGGGACTTGAGACCCTTTTAGGGGTCCACAAGATCAAAACTATTTTCATAATCATACTAAGGTGTTATTTGCATTTTTGATGGTGTCAACATCGGCACTGATGGTGCAAAACGGTGGTGATAAGTGGTTGGCTCATTAGCGTGAATCAAGACAGTGGACCAGGGGCTTCCCTGGTGGTGCAGAGGTTAAGAATCCGCCTGCCAATGCAGGGGACACAGGTTTGAGCCCTGGTATGGGAAGATCCCACATGCCACGGAGCAACTAAGCCCGTGCGCCGCAACTACTGAGCCTGCGCTCTAGAGCCGGTGAGCCACAACTACTGAGCCCACGTGCCACAACTACTGAGCTCACGTGCCACAACTACTGAAGTCCGTGCGCCTAAAGCCCGTGCTCCACAGGAGAAGCCACCGCAATGAGAAGCCTGTACACCGCAACAAAGAGTAGGTCCCGCTCGCCGCAACTAAAGCCCACGTGTATCAACGAAGACCCATCGCAGCCAAAAATTAATTAATTAATTAATTAAAAAAAGAAAAGACAGTGGACCAGACTTGACTAGATATCATGGTACTCTTCACCACTGCACACACTTCAAAAAAATTTTTAACTTAAGAATGTCTTTGAAGGAGCAGTAAAAACTATCAGTTGTGCTCAGTTCCAGCCCTTTCAACTCTGTGAGGAGATAAGGGAAGATTGCATAAAGCGCTTCTGCTACTGACCTCTCAGCAGTCTGGTGGAGTCTAAGGACCCACTTCTCAGATCAACGTGCTTGAATGTGTAAAATAAAACATATGATAGTAGAAAGAAAACCAAATATATTGAATTATTTATCAAAATACTAAAATGTTGGGTAAGTAATATATGTGCTTGTTAAAATATTAAATAACAAGATTTCTCAGTGGGTCTAATATCTACCATCATATCAATCCAGGTATTATGGTAATGTGAATGGTTACTTAAAGAGATCTCCAATAAGAGTAATTGATATAAAACAGAAATGAATTCTATTGGTGACATTATAGGTATTGTGAATACTGCTATAGTTTGTTGCCTATATTCAAAAATGAAGGAAATGCTAAGTTAGTGAAAATAATGACGTATTTTTTTCCTCTATTGGAGTTCATAGACTCTCCTGGACTTTATCCATGGACAATTATCACCACCTGACTACTGCCTATTATTTGTCTATCTATTTGTTTACTATCTGTTTCGCCTCACTAGGGTATCAGCTCCAAGAGAGGTGGGACTTTGGGTTGTTCAGAGCGGTCCCAGGGCTTTGAAGGGTGCCCGGCCCGGAGCAGATATTCAGCCAGCATTTCTCAAGTGAATGAGGAAGTACCATCAGTTCCAGGCCCTACTCAATAAACTTGGCCCATTCTCCTCTTTCCACTTCTAGGTCAGACTCCTAAAAGAACATCACTGCAGATTTCAAATTTACACCTCTTATAAATATTGTGGTTCACAGCCAGTCTCATTATTTGATCCAAACTGTTTTAGAAAGAAGTTGGTGCTTTAAAAGAACTTCTCAATCACTGGATACAGAGCCTCCTAGCACTGTTCTCTGGGGGTCTGGGGGTGATCAGCGCCTACTACTGTTCCCTACTGGTTTTCACAGAGAAAAGGCAAATGACTGAAACACAAGAATTTTCTGCAAAAGCCCCAAAGTAAAGCTTCTGTGCGCTAAGATGGAAAATATGAATCTGAAAGTCTGTATATCTGGGATTATAATTTTATCCATGAGAACACCCTGGTGTCATGTGAACGAGGTCAGACAGGTAAATAGAGAAGTAGCATCCAGTTAACTTGTCCCTGAATGTTTTCTTTGGCTTCTCAATCTTAATGCACTAATTTGCTTAACTATTCAAATTCCAAAGCAAGAAAGATCTCCTTGGTGTCAAAGCTTAGCCTTGCTCCTCCAATATTTTTATTATAAAATCAACCCATGGGATTCCCTGGTGGCGCAGTGGTTGAGAGTCCGCCTGCCAATGCAGGGGACACGGGTTCATGCGCCCGTCCGGGAAGATCCCACATGCAACGGAGCGGCTGGGCCCGTGAGTCATGGCCGCTGAGCCTGCGCGTACGGAGCCTGTTGCTCCGCAACGGGAGAGTCCACAACAGTGAGAGGGCCGCGTACCGCAAAAAAAAAAAAAAAAAAAAAAAAAAAAGCAACCCATGTTTATTATAGAATATACAGTTAAGCGAAAAAAGGAAAATAAAAAGCAACCATAAATCTGCCACACAAATATAAATATTTTAAAATACAAGATATAAGGAATTAAAATATAATAGATAAAAAGAAAAATATTTTGGTGTATAACCCTTTTTAGTATTTTTTATACGAAAGTCTATTTTGGTTACTGTGGGTTGTCCTGACTCTAATGCCAAATTCCAAATAAAATATTAAAAAGAACAAAGGAAGCAACGGTCTTTGAACTTTATTACCCTACACACATATTTTTCTTTTTATATTTAAGTGTGAAATTTCTTCACAAAGTGGCCCTGTTTCTTTAGTTGCATTTCCATTGACTTAAATGTTCCTCCAGCTACATTACAAATGGAGAGGAGTGGAATTAATAAAGTAAAAACTCACTGATTACCCAAAAGCTCAGGAAAGTTTGTTATTTACCATATGAACTGGCAACTTATTATTAACTCTTGTATTTAAGGAAGAGATGTGAAGATTAGACAAAGCCTTCACCTCTCAAATGAGAATGGTCAATGGCCCTGGCTGGGCTTTGATGTCTCAGTTTTACAGGTCCCGTTTTGGAAGAGTAAACATGGCTGCCTTAATTTAGTAAGTTATCTGTTAACCTGGAAAGACACGGGACAGAGTTGAAGACACATAATCTGCATTTGATGTTGTTAGAACAGATGCTTCTATTAACGCAATCCAAGTTGTTTTCAGTTTATTTGAACGAGGATAAAGACCAATCATTTTTGTTTATCCATTATTTCGGTAAGGGTCTCATGGGTTACTTTTTTTCCCGCTTAATGCCCTGGCCCTCCGTCAAATCAGTCTACAGTACTGGTAAAATGCTAATGCAGTTTGTAAAAAGTAATGGAGACCCAGGTGTTGGATTTCTGCTGTGGCTTAGCTACTCCTTCACAGAGGGAAGGCCCTGAAATTTCTGACTTCAATAATCCACCTCGGTTCTTCCCTCCCTTCACTGTCCTAAATCCTTTTGAACTTTTTAAACTTTTTAACCAAGGTTTTTATTTGGGGGCACTTACTGAGGTCAAAGAACCCCACCTTCGTGAAGTTCCCACAAAGCCATAAATTACTGCTTTAGAAGTCTAGAGGCTTCAAATGATAACAAGAACACTGTGAATTACGTGTTTCTTGTATTTTCAAAGCCTTTGAACATCTATTATCCCATTTTTACTGGCTGATGGAGGACTGATGAGGTTCCTACATTTCTAGAAGGGCCATTCCAGAGGAGCAGAAGCGGCTGTAAAGCCCACTCCTGGCTCACTCACTGGTGGTAAAAGGGTGTTGGAATGTGGGTGGGAGAGAGTGCAGGCTCTGAGCTGCTGACTGACAGACCAGTGAATTACCATGAATTGGCCGGAAGCAGGGCAATGTGGAGGAGGAACCAACTAGCTGCATCCTTGGAAACAGGCAGAGGTCTCCTTTGAAGAGTGGATTTGGCAATGGAAAGAGGCGAGTTGCAGTGTTGAAGTGCAGAGGGCTGGAGCGTGACTGGGAGGGGGCAGGGAGCATGAGACAGTGCATCACCTCGCAGGTCTACACCTGCAGGTCAGAGACCAGAGAGGTGGCCTCCTCTGGCTTCCTGCCTGTCTTTCAATGCAGAACAGCAGCCGAAATGAACGTCAGGAAGTTGAGGCTGTCCTGTTTTTTAAATAAATGAAATTAATGACATTATGATGCAGGCTCTGCCTACCTGTCCAACCTTGGGTTCCTGTTCCCGCCTCATCCTTTATGCCCCAGCAACCTTTGCTGTCTTTAGTTCCTCCTATGCAGCAAGCCGTTTCAAGTTATCCCCTCTCTGCCTGGCTGCCTTCTACTTATCCAGCAAGACTCAACTCGTGTCATCTCCTCCAGGAAGCCTCCAGGCATGACCTCCACAGCCGTCCACTGATGCTTGTAGATAATGCCCTGGTGTTAGGACCCAAGGGCTATGTGCCTGCCTCTCCCCTTAGACTGTATTTCTAAGAGCAAAGTCTATCTTGTTTCCCCAGCCCTTACCACTGCACGTGGCCCAGAGCAGACGCCCAGTGCCTGTTTGGCTGAATGATACACGTTTGATAAATGAACACATACACACGTGATGAAGATGAAGAGGGTTGAAGCAAGGAATAAAACTTGAACATGGGGCTTGTCTGGTGGCACAGTGGTTGAGAGTCCGCCTGCCGATGCAGGGGACATGGGTTCGTGCCCTGGTCCGGGAAGATCCTACATGCCATGGAGCGGCTGGGCCCGTGAGCCATGGCCGCTGAGCCTGCGCTCCGCAACGGGAGAGGCCACGACAGTGAGAGTCCCGCGTGCAAAAAAAAAAAAAAATTGAACGTGAGCTCCACAGTAATAGCAATTTGTGTCCTATTCCCTGATGGTCCCAAGTGCCAAGAAAAGGGCCTCTCTCTTACTTTTTTATTTAAAAAGTGTTTTTTTGTTTTTTTTTGCGGTACGCGGGCCTCTCACTGTTGTGGCCTCTCCCGTTGCGGAGCACAGGCTCCGGACGCACAGGCTCAGCGGCCATGGCTCATGGGCCCAGCCGCTCCGCGGCATGTGGGATCTTCCCGGACCGGGGCACAAACCCATGTCCCCTGCATCGACAGGCGGATTCTCAACCACTGCGCCACCAGGGAAGCCCTAAAAAGTATTTTAAAATAATAAGGAAGAAACGTTTTTGGAAGTGGTGCAGAAGTGGTGATTTACAGATTCTTCTGCAATGTCAGGAGATTTCAGAGAGCTTTGCTTGAGGGCAAGGGTTGCTGTCACGACAGACCTGCCTTTTCATCTGGAGGCAGGCTTCCCGGCATAAGCTGCTTCCTCAGCTGGGTCATGTGCACTAGAAATATTTTTAGTAGCTCTCATATTTTGCAGTTTGAAGTGACTCTGAAACCTGCGTCTTCTGACTCTCAGGGACACTTAGGGCACATTACTTTCTACAGTGGCCAAAGTCCCTGGGCTTCTTTTCATCCTAACCTTTCTTGGGTTGTTCTCTACGGATGCTGTGCTCTCAGACTCTGGAGCACATGACACAGGCAGCATGCAAATTTTATTTCCCAGGCTGGAGAGTGCAGAGCTGGGAGGATAAACAATTTCACAATAAGCTGCCAGTGACCAGGCAGGCAGGTAATTAATATATCCTCTGGTCTGTGGGTGGGAGTAGGCAGGAAGAATATCAATTACATCACTGGGCTGTAATGGATGTTACAGTCCTCTTCAAAGGTCATCTTGAGGTTGAAACACACTTTCCAGTAGTGTGTCTGCCTTTATAAATGTAAGATGCAAGAATTCATATGAGTGGTAACAGATATAACTGTACCAGACCCAACATTTTACATAATTTCATAGATTACCAATCCCTAATCATCAGTAGAGGAATGTACGTATATCCGTGCTACCTTCGAAGGTAAATACTTATTCAGCAGGGGCAACTCTGGAGTCAGATGACCTGGATTCAGATCGGTGGCATATGATCTACCACTGATCTGCCACCAGTGGCTATCAGTGGTAAATGTACAACAACCACCCTTCCTGAAAAAAAGAACACCTGATTTACAGCATTTGCAGATTTCCATGGTGTGAATATGCCTACCATGGCCAAATTCAAGCCACCATCTTGATGTCAACTAAATAGCACAATTCCTGAAAATTTAACAGTTGCTCAGAGCCAGTCCAAGCCAGCTCCAGAGCACCACTGGTTGAAACCCAGGCTCTGCTTCTTACTAGTTGTGTAAACTTAAGCAAGTTACACGGCTTCTGTAGTCCTTAAGTGTCTCATCTGTGAAACGGGCATAATAATATTTATCTTAGAGGGATGCTGTAAAGATTACATGAGATAGTGTACGTGTGGCAGGTATGAACCTCTCCTGCTGTCGGGAGAGTAACTGACCAATGGTCCGAGATGCTTTGCTCTGAGTCTATCACCCCATTCCTGCTGAGGCCACGGGCTGCTCTAAGCCAAAGACTGGCAGGGAGGTTATAGCAGGTCCATTCCTGCAAGCTGCAGGACTCCTCCGATGGATGACTTTGGCTTAAAGATTCCCCACTGGCTTGGCCAAAACTTTATTAGAGCTGCACTGTAGTCTGAGCTTCTGCCTACCCAATTCTTCCTTCTCTGCTCTTCACGCGGTCAGACCTATAGCAGGTATGATGTCTTTTTCCAATTCCCTTTTCCCTCACGAGCATTTCTCCCAATAGATCTCTGCATGTCCAATCTCATCTTGGCTTCTGCTTCTCAGAGGAACTTAGCATGCTAGTCACTTTAGACTGTGCATATAGCAAGTTCTCAATAAATATTTATTTTTTTAAAAAGAAGAGTGATGTGGGATTCCCTTGCCCTTGAGGACCTACTTCTTCCCCTGGTAAGTGATCCCGAGAGAGAACATCCTCTTTAGGAGAGACGATGACTATCAACCCAGGGGTGCCTCTGCCTACCTCACCAGGGCAATGCAGACCAACACTTCCATCACTATCTCCATTTTTCTAGTTTTCTTTTGCTTGCCCCTCCCAGCCACTTCCAACAATGATGAACTATCCTCCCTTCTCAAGACTTTTTCCCTCTGATTCTGTGATGCCACATCTCTATGTTATCCTCTTCTTGGGACTGACGCTCTTGTTTCCTTTGTTTCCCACTCCTCAAAGAGTGCTAAAAAATGGGTGACCCACAGGCTTTTTATCCTCATCCTTGATTTCACCAAATGGCTTCAATTCAACAACTTTCAGCAAATAATCAGTGAGCACCGCCATTGTTCCAGACATGATCTCACTCCTCATGGAATATGGATATAGATGTAGATATATGCAGATAGGTATATATAATTACCCTTTCTCTGGATACTGATAATTTCCAATTCTATATATCTAGCCCAGCCCTCTCTTCTGACTGCTGGATGTCTCCATTCACGTGAGCATCTGAAACTCAGCATATCTCTCCCGCCCCTCTGTACCTGCATTCCCCACCTACAGTAGTACCCTCCATCGAATTGCTCCAACCAGAAACCCAGGATCTTCCTTAACTCCCCTCATCCTCCAGCTCCACATTCAATCACTCAAGGAGCAATGACTGATTCTACCTCAGACATGTGTCTGAATCTTTTCATTCCTATCAGTCTCCTCTGCCGTGCCAATTCTATTCCAAACCAAAATAGTTTATCTTGCCCTACCCCAAGCATCTTCCCCTTGCACAAGATTTCAAATGCAAATCCTGTCACGTCATGCCCGCCTCCCTGACCACAATTCGACCTGTCTGAGACTTTCCATTGTTTTCAGAATAAAGCCTCACATACTTATGATATATTTGCCCCTGCCCACCTTTCCATCTGCATAGCATACCCCTGTGCCCTGCCTTCTAAAACTCCATCCATATAAGTTTTGCAGTACCTGGGACTCTTGATTTATGTACATACTGTTCCCACAGCCTGATCACCTCTTCCAGTCACTTGTTTAATGTCTGTTTCCCTGACAGATTAGACACTCCATAAAGCTGGAACTCCACCTGTGCTTTTCAGTACTGCATTCTCAGTATCTGCCAAAGCACTGGCTACAGAGTAGGTGCTGAATACTTGTTGAAAGAAAGAGAGAATGAATTAACCATATCAGAATATAAATAGTCCAAACATTTATGCACGAGACGTACATAACCTCGTGGATGGGTAGGTTCATTAAAAGATGCTGGTAACAAAATGCCAGACCTACCAGTTTTATTTATAATTAAAGAAAAGAACCCAGGAAGAAGAGTTTAACGTTAAAAAAAAAGCTGTCAGTTTCAGTCACTGAGAGGGTGTGAGTGAGCATGTGTAGGGGTGTGTGTGTGTGTGTGTGTGTGGCGGGGTGGTGACAGGGGGTCCACCATGGTGATCTGGTCATCTTGAGATGACTGTGTCCTCCTTTTCTGCACAAGCATGAAACTGAACTAGGCTGTCATAATAAGGAAACTGGTGAGCAATAGACTGGAAAAGTTTAGGAGATGGCCATCACTTCCGGGCTTTATAATTTTGTTCCCGAACTTAACATACACGCTTTTCAGACTTTCTTATATTTCACAAATTTGTTCATGATATTCTAGTTCTAAATTCACTTTCTCTGATAAATATCTGATTTAGCTTAGCCTTTACAGTCAACACCATCATAATGAGGGCAGCTCCATGTGGTATTTCCAACCTTCACGCTCCAGTCCTAACTCCTTAAATGAGTGGATGAGATGAGATAACCTCTATGTTTCTTTTTTTTAATAAATTTATTTATTTATTTATTTATGGCTGTGTTGGGTCTTTATTGTGGTGTGCAGGCTTCTCATTGAGGTGGCTTCTCTTGTTGCGGAGCACGGGCTCTAGGCACATGAGCTTCAGTAGTTGCAGCACACGGGCTCAGTAGTTGTGGCTCACGGGCTTAGTTGCTCCGCGGCATGTGGGATCTTCCCGGACCAGGGCTCGAACCCATGTCCCCTACATTGGCAGGCGGATTCTCAACCACTGTGCCATCAGGGAAGCCCTCTATGTTTCTTTTCTGCCTTAAAAAGTACTATGATTAATTAAGGTCTGTTTTTTTTTCCCTCCCTTTTCTCAATTCCCTGGGACCCCATGTTAAAAGGGCCCTGATGACAAATCCTGTTCCTACATTTGCCTTCCTCCTTGCTAATCTTTTTTCTTCCTTCTTTGTTTGTAGCCTCTTCTAATTTACCAACGATGGTGTGATCTAAGTCAAGGGCCTACCCAGTATGACACCATTCCAATAGACCCTGGTAAAGACATTTAATTGCTTCTTGCCACAATTTTGTTATTTGCAAAATGGGACTAATAAGGCTATCTTGGAGAACAGCACAATTTTGGAAGACTGTAGACTTAATGAGAAGCTTTGAATTTCTCAGAAAAAAAGCCTTTCGAAAACTTGGTGTTAATTCAGCCCTTGATGTAAAATCATTTATTTTGACTGAATTTTAAAATTCGCAATGCTAAATGTGGCTTTGCAAATAAATTAAATACAGGTTTTGCTCTGCAGAAGCCTGACTTCCACTAATAACATTTAGAGAGGATTACTTGAGGTATCTTTGAGCCAAAATATTAAAGTTGATACTGGATGAAAAGTAGAAACCAAAGTAGTCTTCAGGAGTAGGGTATGAAGCAAATAATGCCCTTCGCCAGGTTAGAAGAACTTTTTCACGAAGAAGAAACACTTCTAACAATTAAATTTTGTTGGATTATCGATAACATTTTATTTACTTATAAATAATCAAGTGCTATAGACCTCAAGTTTAAAAGTACTATTTGCTAAGGCAGCTAAACCTAGCAAAAGTGTTTCTTTTTGCTTTTGATAGTAAAATATTAGTCTAATTAAATTGGTGTAACTTAATTTCATCAGCTATAATAGAGAGCTGAACTCCAAGACCTGCCGTGCCCCGGGAAGTGCCTTTAGATCCGTAGAGGCAACAACTAACTTAGCTGATAACAACTAAGCATCCATTTTATCCAGAAAAAAAAATCCAGCTAATCATCAGTCATGGCCTAGAGGCAACTGAGAGACCTGTACATAAAATACAGATGTGCACATTTATATGAATGGAAAAACTTGAGAAGGATACACTGACATGGTCATATATTTATCAAACTGTGAATCCATCCAATATTCATTTAGTCATTTATTCAACAAATAATCTTTGAGCACTTACTATGTGTCAGATCCTGTTCTTTTATTTTTAAAAAAACTTTTTTTTAGGTGCTGAAGAAATGCTGGTGAGTAAGGCCGCTAAGTTCCCTGCGCATATGCAGTAAATCCTATTAAGTCCTTCCTACAGGACGGGCTCCAGGGAAGCAATAAATGGGATGTATACAAAGCAGGGAAGATGATACGTGACCAACAGCAGATGGAATACTTGACAGTCAGGCTGAGAAAGGACTAAGGAAACAAGCTGAGAGTCACACAGGATGAAAAGAGGCAGTTCAGCATGGTGGTTAGGGACATGGCCTCTGAAGCCAGACTGCCGGAGTCTGAATCCTAGTTCCATCACTTCATGGATGTAACTTAACTCTGGGCAAGTTGCTTAACCTTCCTGAGCAACAGGCTCATCATTAAATTGAGATCATGATAACATAATAATAATCTCATAAGATTGTGTTATGAGGATCGAGTTAAGTATTCAGGTACTAAGGAACAGCGACCCAAAGGTTGGGATCAAGAGAGAATGGTGATGAGATTTTGAAGGATGGATAGGATATGGATGGAGAGAGAAACGAGAAGAAGACTTTCCAGCTTAGGGTAGCAACATAAGGAAAAGAAAGGATATGGGAAGGAGCCTGTTCTCAAGAGAGAATTTGAGAAGCTTGGTTCAATTAGCATTTAATTGGGAAAGCAGTAAGTCAAGGTTGGCAGGATAGGTCCAGATTATTGAGTCTTGAAAGCCGCAGAAAGGACTTGAGAATTCATCACAGAAGGCAGGACACACCAAGCTTCTTGAGCAAGGAATTAAATGACAGGATGTGAAGTGCTGCTTTGGAAAACGAATCTGGCAGCACTATACAGGGTGAAAGGGCGAGAAAGTGGCTAATCAGAGGAGATTAGTTAGGAGCCTGTTCCAGCACTGAAAAACATTAAAGACAGTGCTAATGGCAGTGGCAACGGAGAGAGGGTGAGCGACGCTGCAGAGACATTCTAAACAAAATAAAAGGGGTTTCAGTGCCGATTGGACTGAATGGATGAAGGAGAAGAACTTTCCAAAAAAAATCAGGGTAGTGGTATATTGATGATGTATGTATATTATTCAAGTGTTTTCAATTGCAGAGTGATCAGATTGGGCAAACAGAGAATAGGCAAGATGCAGGAAACTGGCTGCACAAAACTCTCGCAGGATGCCCACGGAAGACTGAACGCGAGAACCCGATGAAGATGCAGGGCCAAGGTATTAATGGAAAGAAAGAAATATTGTGTGACAGGAGGAGCCCACCTGTGAAGGGCCAGAAACAGAACCCTCCATTCAAAGTAAATGATGAATTACTCAGGCTTTCACGTCTGGGGTTTGCACACAAAGGTAAAAGGCATATACTAATGTATGATATTAGGGATCTGAATTTAATGAGGGGAGCAGCTGGAAGTGACCAAGTTAAAGTCTCAGATGCATATTAAGTCAGAACAATTCAAGTGAGGGGTTTTATCTGCTGACTTCAACTTAGTTCCCACAAGTAAAGGAGAAATAACACTTATCCGGCGAACGTGCTGATCACACAGGGCTAAGAGTGAGCACAGTGGGAGATGCGGTGTCACTCAAGGTCTCCCACGGTGCTTCTCAAGTCCATCTAAAACTTAATGTTTTCTGGGGATGTACGTGGGGGGAGGGAGAGCTGAACAAGCTGATTTTAAAGTTTCTATAGAAAAATCAACAAAGACGAAAGAGCTAGAACAGTTAGGGGAAAGATTAGTGAGAAGAGATTAGAGCCTACCAGATAATAAAATATTTAGTATATAATAGTTATTGTATAGTACATTAATTGTATTGATGATATTATTGTCTATTATATAATAAAATGTATATTATGTGATTATATATTAGTTTACACACAAGAGCACACACACACACACACACACATATATGTAATAGTGTTCTACTATACCTAAAGACACAGATCAATGGAATAACATAAAAAGTCAAAAAATTGATCCCTCCAAAAATAAGAATTTATTACATGGTAAAGGCAACACTTTAGTGTGAAAAAATAAATTATTCTGTAAAGGTTGTTGAGATAATTTGTTAACCATCTGGGAAAAAAAAGATATTGGATTCATATGTTACACCTGACAGCAGGATGGATCAAAGATTTTATACTAGACAACAGGAATTACAACAAAAATTCCGGAAGACACCATGGAGAATTCTTTTAATAGCTTCAGAGCAAAGAAGGTCTTTCTAAGTGTAACACACAACTTAGAAGCAGCATTTCACATCCTGACATTTAATTCCTTGCTCAAGACGCTTGAGTCCTGCCTTCTGTGATGAATTTTCAAGTCCTTTCTGCAGCTTTCAAGACTCTCAGTTATCTGGTCCTGTCCTGCCAGCCTTGACTTACTGCTTTCCTAAATAAATACGTGTTAATCAAACCACACTTCTCACATCCTGTTTCCAAAACTGGCTCATTCTCACTTGCATTTTTCCTATGCTATTCATTGGTTAACTTATCCTTTTTCTCTTGGTTTGTGAAGCTTCTTTTCATTGAAGTTTTTTACTGAGATAATTGTAGATTCACATGTGGTTGTGATGCTTTTTGGTTAAGTATTATGATAATATATTTTTTAAAATAAATTTATTTATTTTTGGCTGTGTTGGGTCTTCGTTGCCGTGCGCGGGCTTTCTCTAGTTGCGGCGAGCGGGGGCTACTCTTTGTTGCGGTGCGCGGGCTTCTCATTGTGGCGGCTTCTCTTGTTACGAAGCACGGGCTCTAGGCACACGGGCTCAGCAGTTGTGGCGCATGGGCTTAGATGCTCCACGGCATGTGGGATCTTCCTGGACCAGGGAGCGAACCCGTGTCCGCTGCATTGGAGCAGATTCTCAACCACTGCGCCACCCGGGAAGCCCAAAGTCAAAGTCTCCATCTTGAGGAACTTTCCAGTTATCAGGAAAAACATTTTTGGACACAGGGAAGGGTTCATGCATATTCTGATTACAGTTCTCATGACTCTTATTTTGAAGTCCTGTTTATCAAAGTAATCCAAGAAAAGATGGTCTCTGTACTTGTGGTGAAGTTGCATTTCTTTTCATAGCTCCATCTCCTTCCTCATCCTCACTGTTTATAACCATGGCCCCAAGTCAGACTCTAACATTGTGCTGTTATGTTCAATCACGGTCTGGGCCCCTTCACTCATCGTGCTTGTGGGCCTCATGGTGCGCACGCTTTCTGAGCTAGTCTTCACCATGGTGTGGGAATACAGCTCATCTTCATCCGAATTTTCTTCTTCCTCTTCCATTTCTCGCTCTATTCCTCATGTCTTTTAGCCTTGATTTCCATAGCTTCTGTGATCAAGTCTCTTAAAATTGATAGAGGTTTTGCATTCCTGATAAAAGGGTGCTGTAAAAGTTGTGTTGCAGTAGCTCTCTGCTCAGGATTCTTCACTAGGCACTTTTTTAAAAAATTGGTGAAATCATCAGAACAAAGTTCTGGCTTCCTGAATGTTGGTGGTGGGTTTGTGGGAATCAAAAAAATAGCCTGGGGGTCTGGCAACAGGAGGAGGAATTCCCAGAGAATCAGACTTTGAAGGCTAGCAGGATTTGACTGCAGGACTTCGACAGGACTGGGGGAAACAGAGACTCCACTCATGAAGGGCACACACAAGGTAGTGTGCGCATCGGGACGCAGGGGGAAGGAGCAGTGACTCCGTAGGAGACTGAGCCAGGCCTCCCTGTTGGTGTTGGAGGGTATCTTGCAGAGGCGGGGGGTGGCTGTGGCTCACTGCCGGGACAAGGACACTGCCAGCAGAAGTTCTGGGAAATACTCCTTGGCGTGAGCCCTCCCACCATTAGCACCACCACAGAGCCTGCATGTTCCAGTGCTGGGTCGCTTCAGGCCAAACAACCCTAAATATTATGATAATATTATAACGATATCGATAGCTGACATTACACCTAGGGAACAGAAAGACACAGAAGAGTTTTAAGCAGGAGAAGGACAACAGATTTGCACACTAGAGGCTATGACCGTGGGTTGGAAGATGAACTGGAGCCAGGCTGACTGCCTATGAGGCTTTTGCAGGTATCTGGGTAGCACATGAGGAGGGCTTTGTTGATGACCCTGATGGGGAATGATCTGAGAGACGTCAAGGAGGAAGAAGCAACAGTCTTGGCAGCTGGACCGGACACTATTGTGCCCTGCCTCCCGTCCTCTTGGCCACTTTTTCTCTAGCCATTGCTGCAGCCGTGAGATTCATGCAGAAGTAACCTGAGAGCAACCTCGCTTTCTGTTCCCAGTGCTACACCCAGAGGAACCCACGTGGCCCCCCTGTGTGCACAGCCCAGATGTGCGGGGAGTTAAGGCTTCGTGAGGTGAATCTGACAACAAACGATGAAAGCAGTGGGTAAATGCTTTCTGCTTTCCTCAGTCAGAAACATTCTAGGGCAAATTCTACCCTGTCCTCCCACAGTGCTGGCAGGCTTGAGCCTCGGTTTCCACGGGAGTGACCAATGTCAGGACACGCCCTTGTGTTGACCTTCCCTCCTTCCCTCTCTCTCCAGTCCCCCACTCCTAGTCCCTGGGATCACTGTCCAAATTCTAAAACCCTTCCTCCAAACCCTTGCCTCCGGCTCTGCTTTCAGGAGGATTCCAGGTTAAGCTGGTGACTGGTTGCATATGGGTTGGGGGGCTGGGGAAAGAAAGCAGGCAGGGATGACTCCAGAGTCTCTTGTATGGGTGACTGAACCGATAGGGGTATCACTCACTATTAATGGAATACAGGAGGAGATGGGTTTCTTTGTGTGCGGTAGAGGCAGAGAGTAGGAACAGATGCTCATCTTGCCACAGCTATTCCCATCACAATGCCTGACGCTTTGCAGGTGTTCAAAATATATTGAAGTTGTAAGTGGAGAGAGGAGGCAAACATTGGTGCTTGGTCCACATTTGTATCTATTGTTAAGTATGTACTGAAAGTTGGGCTGGGTGTTGGCCAGGTGGCTGTGAAGGGTGCTGGGATTAAAAGAGGAGATCATGTCCTATCATCTGAGAGAATTATATTTTAGTTAAACCTAGAAGACATATACAAATGTGAAATAATTTGAAGGATTTTAGAAGCAATATATATTAACAAGTAAAAAATATATATTATTTATATTAGCATGCAAAAACTAAATATAATTCACACCAAGTAATAATTACCTGGAGAAATAAAGATGAGCAGTAATCAAGGTTGGCTGAGGTTAATCTTATTGTCTTGGTTTATTTTTTATTTTTTTGGCCATGCCGTATGGCTTGAGGGATCTCATTTCCCCAACCAGGGATTGAACCCAGGCCGCAGCAGTGAAAGCCCCTAACCACTAAGCCACAAGGGAACTCCCTATTGTCTTGGTTTAGATCACTTTTCTTAATCTCATAGGGTTTTTATTTATTAATAGTGGTCAGATATGGAATGCCATAATTATAGTGAGATTTCATCGCCAACAAAGTTTCCTCTGTCTCGTATTAAACTTGATAACTTTCTTTTATGCATCTGCTGATTCTTTTGACAAGTCTCATCCAAGAGTTTAGTTTATTTCAAAAACTGGCAGTGAGTGTTTAAAACTCTGCAGAGTGGTGAAGGGGCAGCCAGCTCACTATAAAAGTCATACCAGGGGCCGCCCTGGTGGCTCAGTGGTTAAGAATTCGTCAGCCAATGCAGGGGACACGGGTTCGAGTCCTGGTCCGGGAAGATCCCACATGCCGCAGAGCAACTAAGCCCGTGCATCACAACTACTGAGCCTGTGCTCTAGAGCCCACGAGCCATAACTACTGAGCCCGTGTGCCGTAACTACTGAGCCCACGTGCCACAACTACTGAGGCCCGTGCGCCTAGAGCCCGTGCTCGGCAACAAGAGAAGCCACCACAAAGAGAAGCCTGTGCGCCGCAACAAAGAGCAGCCCCCGCTCGCCACAACTAGAGAAAGCCCGAGCACAGGAATGAAGACCCAACACAGGCAAAAATAAAAACAAATTAATTAATTAATTAAAAAAAAAAGTCATACCAGTATAACCTTCCTCTTCAATGCAAAAAAAAAAAAAAGAGTATAGAAACGTTTAGCTACATGTTGATACAATTCCATTGTGTTTTTAGTTTGTAATATGAAATGCAGAGCCATTTTTAAAAAGCTTCATTTGACTTGAAATCGAGTAGGCTTTGGTTAAAATTCTTTCATTTAATCATGAATGAAGATTCATGTCATGTCAGGGAAGAGTCTCCTGACATGGTACCATATCCCTCTGCTTAGTTTCTATCCTCCCTGTAGTCGGAAGTATTTAGCCTTGTCCTTCAACTTCCAGCCATTAGAGGGCAAGGCTGCTGCAGCTAACAGATTCTAAGACTTGTTTTGAGAGAGCCTGAGCGAAGCAAGCGTTTTTCCAATTACACACTATCTAATTCAATTTACAGTTATTAGAAAAACTGCCAGCCATTTCACGTTAATTTTGACATTTTCATAAGTACTTGCAATTAGAATTCAAGCTGAGATTCCAATAAATCTCTTAGACGTTTTACACTTACTTTTCCTGTCTTTAGAGTTCACGAAATATTTTTCAGAACACGTTTGGAGGTCGTTCTGCCTTTGGGGAATTTATGCTGTGTATGTAAAACAGTTGGGCAGTGAAAAAATATTACAATTTGGCAAAGCAAATTGAGGAAAACGACAGAGGTGTGCCAGGTTCTGGAAAACAAGTGTAGGATATGAGATTCAAAATTTAAAACAGATTAAATCGAGCCGTTAGTTTTTTACTTTATATAAAACTTCACTGCATAACTTCTTTGAATAGCAAGCTCCCTGGCTGCATTTAAAAAACATTAGTTTAAAGAACATTTCCTGACTGCATTTAAAGTGTAGTTCTATTCATCCATGTCTTTAAATTTAGCATTTATTGTGTTTTATGAACTGGCCTGCATCTAAAGAGTGACGCACGTCTCTGGAAAAATGGCAATGGATTCTAAATGCCTCATCGGCCAAATAAGAAGATGTCTTCATGCTAAAATATTTTATTCATCAAAGTACTTACTCTGTTTTATTGCCTAAAGCACGCTTCCTAAAGTGAGATCTTAAATGTAGAGTATAATATACTCTTTGGTTTCCCACTTCAGTTTAAAAGAAAGCCTGACTTAAGACCTACACAGAGTATTCATAAACACAACAAATCTTACACTATACCATCAAGCTCCTTTAACGACATTTATTTGCACACGCCAACTAAAAGTCTACCAAACACAAAAATTCCTGAGGCGAAGGCAAATAGAGCTTTTCCAAATGTGCAGAGGATATAGAAAGTAAGCTTCTAGAAGATATGCGGGAGGTGTATCTCTCAGTAAAAATAGCTCCTGCTAATACAGACAAGAATGGATGTGTTGTTATTTCTCAGTAGTTCTCAGCCTTAGCTACATGTTGGCCTCACTTCCGGCTTTTAAAAAGTCCCAAGGCCCAGCCTGCACCCCTGACCGATTAGACCAGAATCTTTGGGTGTGGGACCCGGGCACTGGTAGTTTGAAAAGCCTCCCAGGTGATTCCAATGAGCGGCCAGGCTGAGAACCACCACCTTCATAAATATGAGCCATGTGTCCCAGCTGGGGTGCAGGGCTGAGCCCCCAGCAAGGAGGCAGCTGCAGCTGGCCGCTGACTCACAGGGAGACGCGGGGGTCCGGAGCAGATGAGCTCAGCTGACAGGTGGCCAGCGGGATGCACCTGGCTGTGCTCTGGCAGCTTGGATTTGATGCCCCTGATGGGACCTTCCATTGAGAAAGCAGGTCAGGCAAAGCTGATTTGGCAGCCCCCTCGGGGACATCTGGAGAATCGCTTCTCAGTCCCAAAGCTCCTTGCCTCCCTAAACCCTCTGCTCCGGCCAAGCTGGGTGGCTGACCATAGGGCAAGCCTCGGGCTCTCGAGCTTTTACACAAACGCTCTGCTCCTGCGGTCCTCTTGACCCTCACCCCTGCCTGAATCCGCATCCGTCCCCAAAGACTGAGCTCCCACCTCGTCCAGGAAGGCTCCCCGCAAAGATCCCACCTCTCACTGATGTTTCTTCTCCTGAATTCTCCGGTGTCTGCATCATTCTTTTGCTAATTAAACATGTCCCAGCCAATGACAACTCCTCAAGTTTGGGTCTTCTGTTGCCAGCCAGGCAGTTAGCAAGTGGAAGGGCAGTGAGGTGGCCCCCACACTGTAAATGCGCCCCCATCACCGCCCCTGCCCCTAGAGCTGCTCATCACACATGGTCCTCGCTCCATAAATACCTGCTTTTTGATTGTTTATCTCCCCCTTGATCACTGCAGTAGCCTCAGATCAACTGGAGCCCTTTTCTGCTCTGTATATTGAAGCTAAAGTAATTCTTTTCCAAAATGTAAGTTTTAGGATCCCATGTAAACATGCTCCCCCATCCCCAGCCCTGCTTTAAATCCCTTAGTGTCTCCCAGGCCTCTTGAACAAGCCCTGGGAGGTTCTGTGGGGCCCGACCCCTGCCTGCCCACACTGTGGGGTTCAGCTCTCCCTCCCTCCATCACTCACCAGGCCACTCACCGTCTCCCTCCCTCACCCCACTCCGGCCTCCCTGCTTCTTCCCCCGTGCTCACTTTGCTCCCTTCTGCCACAGGACCTTTACATGTGCTGTTCCCAATGTCTGGATATTCTTCCTTCTCTTCTCTCCCTTCACATCTCAGTTCAACCATCACTTCTCTGACTTCTAGACTTGCCAACTACCCCATTCTATGCCTGGACAGTGGCACATCTCTCTGTGTTATAAAATGTGACGCAGTTACTATTTCACATGAATCTGTGTGGTTTGGGGATTAATACCTGTTTCCCTCTCAGGACTCTGAGCTCTGTGAGGACAGACACGGGGTCTAATTTTGCTCAGCGTTTTATTTCCAGTTATTACTGTGCTTGTCACACAGAATACTAAATCAATATTTATTGAATGAATAAATGAATGATGAATGAGTAGATGGATGGATGAATAAGTCACCCATAGGAGTAAAAATAAAATGTATGACTGGCCCCTTGGTTTTGCAGACCAGAGACAGGAAAGCCATAGTTTGGTGCCACTGCATGGCAGCATGCCACAGTGGAAAGCCAGACGTGGGCTCCCCACCGGTGGCTGGGACAAGCCAAGTTTCTAAATGCCTGTCATGCTCACAACCCCTCCACAGGCCCCTCAGTCCCCGCAGTCCTAGGTGACACTGTGGTGGGCAGGATAATAGACCCCAAAGACGTCTACACCCTTAATCCCTGGGACCTGTGAATATGGGACCTTATACAGCAAACAGGATTCTGCAGATGTGATTAACGTTACAGTCCTTGAGATGGGGAGATGATTCTAGATTATCTGGGTGGGCCCAGTCAGTTCACAGAAATCTTTAAAAGTGGAGAACCCTTCTCAGCTGGTTAGAGAAATGAGATGGAAGAAGCGAGGAGGAGAGGACTTCCCTGGTGGCGCAGTGGTTAAGAATCCGCCTGCCAACGCAGGGGACACGGGTTCGAGCCCTGGTCCGGGAAGATCCCACGTGCCGCGGAGCAACTAAGCCCGTGCGCCACAACAACTGAGCCTGTGCTCTACAGCCCGTGAGCCACAGCTACTGAGCCCGCGAGCCACAACTACTGAAGCCCGTGTGCCTAGAGCCCGTGCTCCTCAACTGCATTGAGAAGTTCACGTGCTGCAATGAAGAGTAGCCCCCACTCACCGCAACTAGAGAAAGCCCACGTGCAGCAACGAAGACCCAACACAGCCAAAAATAAATAAATTAATTAATTAAATTTAAATAAAAAAAGAAGAAGAAGGGGGAGAAATGTCAAGCTTGGGAGGTACTCAACCCACCACCAGTTACTTGGAAGCTGGGAGGGAGGGAGCCACGGTTTAAGGAGCGTAGATGACTCTAGGGAATGAGAACAGTACACATCTGACCACCAGCAAGAAAATGGGATCTCAGTCTACAACCACAGGACATGGAGGCTCAACCACCCAAATGAACAGGGAAATGGGTCTTCCCCTCAAGCCTTCAAAAAGGAATCAGTTTTGGAGACTTCCCTGGTGGTCCAGGGGTTAAGAATCCCCCTTCCAATGCAGGGGGTGCAGGTTTGATCCCTGGTTGGGGAGCTAAGATTCCACTATGCCTCGCGGCCAAAAACCCAAAACAAAAAAAACAGAAGCAGTATTGTAACAAATTCAATAAAGACTTAAAAAAATGGTCCACATAAAAAAAAAATCTTAAAAAAAAAAATCAGCTTTGCCAACACCTTGAGTCTAGCCCAGTGGGACTGGTGTCAGACTGCTGACCTATAGAACTGGAAGATTAGAAATGTCGGTAGTTTAACCCACTAAGTGTGTGGTAAATTGCTACAGCAGTAATGGGAAATTAACACAAACACTATACCTGGAGTTGACTCCATCCTGTCCCATCTGTCTGACCACGCCCTTGAACACAGCACGGATGAGACTTGTCCCAGGGGCAGCCAAACATGACCTATGGCTGGTCAGAGTGACCAAGTGGACGAACAAGTCACTCTTAGAAGCCTGAATGTGAGCTACAGAGGAACACCAGGAAGCATCCGTCGTGGGAGCAGAGAGGAGAGCACAGCAAGCGGCTGAAGTGTGTCAATAACCAGGGAACAGGGAGAAGGGAACCCCTGGGCTGACCGGGTGCCCACATAACCCGGCCGCTGGACCCGGCTCCTGTTCTGAACCACTTCTAGTTTTCCCGCAGGGAGGCTGAGCTGCGCTCTGCTCTTTGCTCTTCCCACGTGGCCTGGCTCTGCGTGGCATCTCCTGGTCTTTGCTGGAAGTTGTGGCCCTTCTGTTCTCATTACCGGATACATCCTAATGATAACTCTTACTTTTCTCTTCCCCTGAGGCAACCTGAGTGGACCTGAACTCCTTGTAACTAATGCAGCCTAACACACTTCCTCATGTTCAAGGTTTGGTCTTATCCACTTAGCCTCTCGGAGTTGCCTTCCTAGCCTACACAGTAAGTCCCCTACATACGAACCTTCAAGTTGTGAACTTTCAAAGATGCGAACGTGAGTTCACATGTCCAATCAGGCAAGTTAGTTCATGTGTCTGGTGTATATTGTCATGTGCGTGCATCCTCTACAAGTGGTTGTGCTTTTCTGTACTTCACTGTACAGTACTGTATAGAGTACAGTGGTACAGGGTCTTTATTTCAAGCCCAGGATGTCTGGAAGTAAGCGTAAAAGCAGTGGTGATGTAGCTGCCGCGACTGTGCTTTTCAAGGTACTGTACTGTAAGATTAAAAATGTTTTCTTTATATCCTGTGTTTGTTTTTTACGTATTATTTGTGTGAAAAGTATTATAAACCTATTACAGTACAGTACTATTGCTATACATACCGACTGTGTTAGTTGGGTACCTAGGCTAAATTTGTTGGACTTACAAACAAATTGGGCTATGAATGTGCTCTTGGGATGGAACTCGTTCGTATGTAGGGGTCTTACTGTAAAAAGGGGTTGAAGGGGATGCCCTGGGGATGAATGCGCTAATATGGGGACAGCCCGCTGACTGCATCAAGCCACACACTTGGCTGTGTGTGTGGTTATTCGGTGACATCTCAGGTGGTGGCTGGTGGCGTTCTGTTCTCCCCTCGCAAAGGCTCCAAGCTCACGGCTCTCTCATGACCCCTCCTTTCCCCCCAAATCCCTTTGTTGTTTTCTTCTCACCTCGTGCCTCTCCTCCTTCTATGCCCATCAACTTCTCCGTCCCAAGCTCCCAGGGATACTCCCTATATTGCTAAACTGCAGAACTGGTCTTTGGTTCTAAACACACCTGCGACCCCTGCTTTCGACATACTTCAGGACAAATGGATGTCAAAGACATCTCTCTCCGGGGGGGGCTCCTTTGTCCTCTGCGCGGCTCACAGCATGTCAGAGCCTGCCGGCCCGCGCACCTCTCCTCCCCACCCCTCGGGGGTCAGAACGTGCTGCTTCGGTGACTTTACAACCGCGTGCCTACACCAGCTTAAGTTTCCAAGTAAATAAACACGGGAGAAATGGGTGCCAGCAGGCTAGGATCAAAACGTGTCTCCAGCTGTTGGGAACAAAGAGAAGCTGTTTCCTTAGAAACGGATTCCCAGGAGAAGGGGTCTAGTGGGGCTATCTGAGATCTCAGCAGAAGCCACATGGACCTGACGGTTCAGGACACGGCCCAGAGTGGCCTGAGCCACAAGAGAACAGCAGCCCCTGCTGGCTCCCCGGAGGAGACAAGCTCCCTGGATCTACAGAAAAAAGTGGTCTCGTGGAGCCACTGATAGAGACAGGGGTGTGAAAGCATCAATGCTGAAACGTGTTTTGTAAAGTTTCAGCTTTCAAAGCACCTCTGTATAGAATGTTCAATTGATCTTCTCAAGAAGCCTGTGATACAGGCAAGGTAATATGTTCCCATTGTACAGATGAGAAGAGTAAGGTTTGCAAAGGCTAAATCACTGGCTGAGTCACCCAGCTGGGGCAGCCGAGAGCGCAACCTAAGTACACCACGTCCTGGGCCGTTAGCTCAGCCTGCAATCATAAGCCAAATGTGAACTAGTTGGAGACAAAGAACTTTCTTACCTTCAAAGATTTGGAAAACAGAGATGTTTACTGAAATACGTAGAAAGCAGATGATCCAAATCCCTTATTCGTTTTCTTCCTTTAAGAAAAATGATGCTCTAGGGATGAAGGCACAGCCTGAGGTTTCATTCCCAGGATGGCCTCAGCCAGTCAGGACTGAGTGGAAATTTCCAGAAACGAGTATCTCATACATACACTTCCAAAGCTAAAGGATGCTCAGACTCCAAAGCTTTCAAGCAGATTAAAATGCATAGCTTTCTGAAAATTTTTGCTGACGCTGGCCAGTGTTCAGGCTTCTCCAGAATCCAAATGGGCCAACATGATTTACTGAATTCTTTATGAATTAAGAAGCTGTAAATTACCATCTTTTTTTTTTCAAACATGCATTACTTTCCACGCTTTATAGCCAAGATGAATAAACAGTATCACAGAGGCAGTTTTCTCCCTGGGAAAATGCCCTCCTCCCTCTTCCTGCTCTGCAAATGGAGGGTCACCTAGTGAAGGATGGTCTGGTGAAGTTGCAGTAAGTTTGGGTAAGGAGCCCAACTTGGTATTTTTTGGAGTCTGAAAGTGCTAAGTGCTGTCTCTGCAGAATATTTTACCATGAAACTTTCTCAGGCCAGGTTTTAGACAAGCAACAAGCACAAATCACACACGTGTAACTGACAGAGTAGAAATGGCAGGTGACTGGAAACTCATGGACTGCAAAAGGGAGTGGCTTCGGCAGGAATGAGATTCTCCCCCCTTGCTTGTAAATCACAACAGTTGCTCTTCATAAGCAGACATTCATTCTCATTAACTGCATTCTGGGTGCCAGGTATTTCCCTGCCCTGGAAATAACGCAGCCTGAACTCCAGCTGGAGAAGAGTCGCAAGTGCTGGAACGTGTCAAAGTGTGCCTGGGCTCAGATCTACCCCACCTCCTGAGTCGAAAACTGAAAAAGGACGCAGCTACATCTGCACTCTGGCTCTGGACAAAGAGAAATGAGCCTAAGAGAATTGCCTTTTCACAGCGTGGCTGCTATAAGTTGAATTTGTATCCGTTCTAGCAATAATTTATTGTAAAATTATTTCCTGATAAATACAAGTGAAGTTGGTTTGGGAAGAAACAGAAACTTTTAGAAAAATCTAATTGTTTCCAGAAAATATGGAAAACAGCTATAAGATGCTTGGGTGTTTGAAAAAAATTGTTATAACAGCTATGTCTTTGTAAAGATGTGTCAGACAAAATGATTTTGCTCAAAAAGCATGGAACTCGGCCCAGTCCTCCTCTCCCTTTACCATTCAGGAAGTCAAACATAAGGTCCAAGTGATCCAGCAACACAGCGGTGGAGTCAGGACAGCCTCTACGCCTGGCAGGACCCCTAACCCATCACTAGACCCAGGCCCTGTTCCTACATCTGTGAAATGAGAGGTTCCTCATGACCGACCTCCAGGGACCCTGCAAATCCTACGATCCCTGCGCCCTTTTCCATTTTCTTCCCAACCACCCAGCATCAGAGATGATTAATATTTCAGCCCCAGAGGCCCCGGCCCTCTCTCAGCTGTATGCTAAGCAGCTCTGCAAGGCTCAAGGCCAGGAGCAGAGCTGCCTGATTTTTGGCAACTGGATAAAGCAAGTGGCTTTGGAGCGCTGAGATCTGGAATCATGTGGGGACATCAGTGGACCCGTTTCGGGCGCCCCCCCCCCACCCCGTGACTCTGTGTGTGTAGCGAGCAGGGAGAGGCCTCGCCGCGAGGTCCCCCGAGGGGGTGGCCTGCCCTGCTTGCCCCCTCTGGTGCAGGGTCACCCTGCGTGCATCCCCTTTTGGGCCCTCACGCCCAGGCGGGGCCTCACTGAGGGGACCAGGTCTCCTCACAGCTGCCCTGCACCCCAGCGAGATACAAACAACACCCTCTTTTGAGAGAAACAACTGACCACCCAGGCTTGCCAAAATGAGGACAGGCTCTGAAAGGGGGCAGTTTTATTTCAAGGGTCTGATGGGACCAAGGAGATGGAATGAAAAGTTTCAGCTATTAAAAAAAAAGGCTGTAGACTGTCTTCTTCCAAATAAACAAACCATCCTTTGAACAAGAAAACAGCCCTGCTAACGGGGTCAGGCTGGAGCTGGATCATAAAGGAGTCACGTGTCCCTGGGGCCCCTCTCCACTCCTGCTCCCCTGATTTCTCCCTCTGCTGCTTTTGGGAGCCCAGTGCTCTCCTGCTGGGGTCTTGCCAAGGAATGAGCTGAGCTCATCTGACACCGGCCCTTCCCAGGACACAGTGCTTTACATTTGGAACGGGGGCCCCTGCAAATCTCTAAGGGTAGAATTCCAGGCAGGGAAATTTCCCTGGAATCTCTCATATCACAGCATAAAGGCTCTTCAAAAATATAAGAGTTGCCTCCATTACCAACTTTCAACATTTTATGGGCTTTAAAAAAAAAGACTAAACCATGAGTTTTTTTCTCGCATGTTTACACAATTTCTCTCGCTAATGATTACAGCTTATTGTTTGTGTGAAGACTATGTTATGTGGAATGATTTACAGGATGACAGGGTAGAAAAACGTACAAGATTCCCCCAACTCCATATTAACTACATTATAACTGTATTCATATTTTTGTTGTTGTTTATTTTATTGATTAAGTAGTGTATTGAGGCTTCTACTAATTCAGCCCCTCTTCTGAGTACCAAGGACATAGATGGAACTCTGATCTTATCTTGTCCTCAAAGAGCTTATAGGCTGTTGGGAGGACAGAAGAGACGTGAAGACATTATATCACCCAGAGAAATGACATGGCCAGCCAGCGTAGAACCTGGTGGGAGCACTGAAGAAGAATATTGGGACATCCATGTACAGCTGTGTAGGTTGTGCACTGCACAACTTTGGGGTCTCCATCCCACAGACCCCATTTTCAATAGAACCCCTGGAAACTTTGAGTGTGAGGAGGCTTCTGAGACTTCAGAACAAGCACCCAGGTGTCAGATACAGGTCTAGAGCAGCAGGGAGGAGTCCTGACTCCCAGAAAGAAGGGGGAGAATTGCTGAGGATGTTTGAAGGCTCATGAGATGACACATCCCCTGCTGGGAGGAGGGCTCTGCTTTTTAGTGGAGATACGGGGGAAAGAATCACTGATTAAGGTGTGTACAATTTGCGGCAAGGGCTTAATTTCCAAAATATAAAAACACCTCATACAACTCAACAACAACAAAGCAAACAGCCCAATCAAAAAATGGGCAGAAGACCTAAGTAGACATTTCTCTAAAGAAGAAGTACAAATGGCCAATAGGTGCCTGAAAAGATGCTCAACATCGCTAATTATTAGGGAAATGCAAATCAAAACTACAACGAGGTACCACCTCACACCGGTTAGAATGGCCATCATTAAAAAGTCTACAAATAACAAATGCTGGAGACGATTTGGAGAAAAGGGAACTCTCCTACACTGTTGGTGGGAATATAAGTTGGTACAGCCACTATGGAAAACAGTATGGAGGTTCCTCAGAAAACTAAAAATAGAATTACCATATGTTCCAGCAATCCCACTCCTGGGCATACATCCAGACAAAACTCTAATCCAAAAAGACACATGCACCCCTATGTTCATAGCAGCACTATTCACAATAGCCAAGACATGGAAACAACCCAAATGTCCATCAACAGATGAATGGATAAAGAAGTTGTGGTACATATATACAATGGAATACTACTCAGCCATAAAAAGGAATGTAATAATGTCATTTGCAGCAACATGGATGCAACTAGAGATTATCGTACTAAGTGAAGTAAGTCAGACAGAGAAAGACAAATACCATATGATATCACTTGTATGTGGAATCTAAAATATGACACAAATGAATGTATCTACGAAACAGACTCACGGACATAGAGAACAGACTGGTGGTTGCCAAGGGGGAGGGGTTTGGGGGATGGATGTAGTGGGGGATTGGGGTTAGCAGATGTAAGCTATTCTATACGAAATGAATAAACAACAAGGTCCTACCATATAACACAGAGAACTATATTCAGTATCCTATGATAAACCACGATGGAAAAGGATATAAAAAAAGAATGCATAAATATGTATAAATGAGTCACTTTGCTGTACAGCAGAAATTAACACAACATTGTAAATCCACTACACTTCAATAAAAAAGGGTGTGAACGATTTGGGGTTATTCATGTTACTTCCCGACTCAAAGTTACTGCAGTGCCTCACAGGGCCTTATATGATCTGTGGTCTCCAAGACTTACCTGCCACTTCCCTCTCCCCACACCTCACTCTATACCAGCCACTCTGTTCTCCCTGCTGATTTCTGAATGAGCACACAAGTGCCCACTCCAGGCCTTTGGTCCAGCTGCCCCCTCCACCTGGAGCTGCATTCTCCCAACCGACCGAGTGACCAATTCCACTTCTCATTCTAATTGCTGCTTATATGCCAGATGCAATGCCTTCCCTGACCTGCTTATCAACATCGCATGGCAGCCTGTCCCTCATCTCTCCCGCTGCATGATGGATCCCTGGGACTGCCCATCCACTTTCCCGAATCACTTTTCACTTTCTGGTAGACTATGAATTTACTTATTACCTACATTAATATTTGAAGAGTGGGATTCATAAAACTTGTTTTCGTATCTTTGGTTTTTCAGCATCTTCTGCTACACTCGGTTCTAACTTCTGTAGTATCGGATTGAGCCAGGAACTTTGTAGTATATTTTGATTACATGGAAGATGCTATATGTTTTCAAAAAAACATATAATGCTAATCAGGTCCAATACAAACTAGAAAGACATTATTCCTCTAGTAAGTGGTTCTATACTCTGAATATGTACTTGCCATTGAATAAAAAAATACAGAGCCATATTCATAACATGTATTTTAAAGAAAAAGATCAGAGTTTTTGCCATCAAAAGTGAAAAAGAAAAAGAAATAAAAGTCACTTTAAAAATATACCATCAGAATATTTCATTGAAGCATTAGGTAGCTGAACAAATGCTAAACGGTGAGTGAAAAGCCTTGGTCGCTAGTGATGGCCCATCTATAACTAGTTGTGTAGCACTGGATACGATCCTTAACTTCTGTGCATCTCAGTTTTCTCAACTCTAATTGTGAATTTTAAGACATGAAAGTGACATTATCGAAAAATGCTCCATCCTCCAAACACATACGTTTATCATGCTTTTTAAAATCAAATGAGGAAACAGAAGTTCTGGCGTTGTGCTGGAACTGTGACTAACGATACTCTTCTTTAGCTCGAGGATGCTGCCGCACACACACCAGCAGTGGGCATGGGCTCTGTGTTACATGCCAGCCGTGGAAGCAGATCTGCACAGAGCCCTCCATACATCCTTCTCTTTCTGCTGTGCCTGACAGCCCGGGACAGTCTGGGTGAACCTGACGGGCTCTCTCAGACACAGAGACCAGCATTTCAGCCTCTTTAACACTTTAGTGTCTGAGGCTCTAAGCTACTCTGCAAGTGTTTGTCAATCTAGGTCACAAACTAGTGGGAAACGCATCGTTTATTCTGGTGCTGGCGGCCAGATGCAATACTTTCATCTGTTACCAACTCCAAGCTGTGGAAACAATTACTGGGATCAAAATGAACATCCCTATGAAGCTGAGGGTCCCCAAACAAGGTCCCGAAAAGCAAACTGATTTTGCCAAGATGCCGGATTCTGTTGTGCTCTGGTGGAAAGGACCTTGGACTTGGAGTCAGAGGACCTGGAAACAGTCAGTCATGGCTGTGCTCACATCCTTTTGGAATCTCAGGGTTCTCATCTGAAAATACCCCTCCCTCATGGGACTGTCACGGGAACTGAATGGCATGAAGTATGAGACAGTATTTTGTGACCTTTTAAGAGAAATCCCCAAACACACCAAAACGACAATAGTACTGGTCAGGATTCCCTGGGAAAGACTATTTCTTCTCTGGGGCCTAAAACCTAGCTCTAAAGACAAACTGAGGAAAACAAGATTAGAAAGTCATTTGAGAAAATGTTCGTTAAGATCTGGGTCATCTGGAAAATTAATTTTTCACTGGCAAAATCTTGCTCCCTGAGGACGTGCCCTCATCACATGGAGCTCGTGGACAGGACGGCCACGGGGAGGGGAGGGACCAGCTCTTCGATGTGACAGGACTTACCAGGTAGCGCTCTTCCTGCCTCATGCTGGGGGTACGGATCATGTGATTCTGTTCTCCTCTCCAGTCTCCAAATCGACGGAAAAAATAGTTAGATAAAAACCGGTTGACAGGGTCTCTAATGATGTTGATGTAGACAGGCTGGTCTCCTCCAAACCTATGACGCATACAAACATGGAGCTGGTTACAAGCCATCACTTCTGGAGGAAAATCAAGCCCACTTAGATACTGGCTCCCCTCTAGGTTAATATATCATCATCAGAAGACCCTGTCCGCTCAGGTGCCAGTGCACAAACTAATCAGCAAGCAGTGTTTCCTGATGGGCACCTAGTATCCTGCGGGAGGTGCCTGTCCAGGTACCTGCTGAGAGGCGGTGAGGGCTGTGCAAACTGCGGTATTTGTCAACGTGAAGGTATAGGTACGGTCTCCTTTTCTCAGGAGGCTGCAGGTTCCTGAGGGCAGGGCCATGCTGAACTGGGTGTTGTATTTCCACCGGCCCTCATGGAATGTTTTGACTGCCTGGTAAATTCCGAAAGCCTCGTTGGGTGAAATGGTACTTATTCTACATTCTAATTCAAACAGTCTCAGATAAGGGGCTCTGCAGGAAGTGGATAATAACAGCCAACATTTATGAAACGCTCCCTGTTCACCTTGCTGTAAATACTTTGTAACCGACTCACCGAACCCTCCCCACACCTCAGTGGAGTAGAAGTCATAATTATCCCCATTTATACGGGGTAAACAGAGGCAGGGAGCTCATAACTTGTGGCTGGGCCCGGATATGAACCCAGGCAGTCTGACTCCAGAATCTGTGCTCTGAACCATGGAAAGAAGATTCCAAAGCTGAGAAAAATAACAGTGTAACGGATAACATGAACACAACAAAAATCAATATAATTATCCTCAAATGATGGCAAGGAGTTTTAGATAAAAATAAAGCAAATATCTAAGTGTGCCATTTTAATTCCTTCCGCAAAGGGAGTAGACAAATGCACTGAATTGTGGCCCAAGAGCGAGGCCTTCACCAGGCAAAAGGATTAGGTTGGTTGAATTGGTCTTACGGATTCCTCCCCTTTCACTTTGAACTGCCTGAGAGCAGTGACCCTGAAGGGCCTGGGAGAACTCTCCAGGCTCTGGGTCTTGCTCTGGGGACCTCCTGAGGTACCTACAGGCTTCTCTCACCCCGTGACCTTCCGATGAGGATGCCTAGACATTCTGTCAGGGGTCAGAAAGAGCTCAGAGAAAACAAACTGACACGATCCTGCTGCCACCTCTCCAGCTGGCAGACTGTTCACCTTTGAAGACCCAGCCCAGAATCACCGTCACATCCTTCCGCAGTTGACTCCCATCCTCGTGTCGATCCCTCCCTCCTCTGGCTCAAATGCTCTCTCCACTCTGTGTGTACATGTCTGCCTCTCCCATTAGACTATGGGCCTCCAGAAGCCAGGAACAATGTCCTTTAGACAGTGTGTGGCACGCAGTAGGTGGCTCAACCAATGAAGGCATGGTCTTAGAAGACACCATGAGTGGATGTTTCTGAGTTTGCAAGTTTCCACCACTATCACAGGGCTCTGTGGTAAAGGAAAGTAGACATAACGAGCCACCAATCGTTTTTTGTGTATTGATACACAGAATGCTTTCCCCAGGTTTTTTTGGGTTTTTTGAATGTGGACAATTTTTTAAGTCTTTATTGGATTTGTTACAATATTGCTTCTGTTTTATGTTTTGGGTTTCTGGCCACGAGGCACGTGGGATCTTAGCTCCCCAACCAGGGATTAAACCCACACCCCCTGCATCGGAAGGCGAAGTCTTAACCACTGGACTGCCAGGGAAGTCCCTCCAGGTCTTTGCATTTTAAAAGAGAATCTTCAGAGAGAAGACTCCAAAGGCACAAGGAGGGATGACTCTCCAGTGGTGTGATTTCAGGCGCCAGGATGTGTGAGTGCGATTCTGGACTCCTCGAATACACCACATCGGAAAACACACCACTCAGGAGCAGGGTTAGCCATGCCAACACGACTCTTTGTCAGATCCCAGATGTACACAAGGTGACGTTCACGCAGCTGGGAGAACAACTAACTAGTTCCAGAAATCAGCTGTGCCAACCACGGCTAACCACCATATCCTGGATGTATCCTCCTCCTTTTAATTAAATTGGGTTTCATATCTATGATAAATAGCAACTAAAGTAACAGGGTTAGGGATTAGAAAGACAAAGCCTGCATACCAGATGAGAATGCAATTCAACCCTCAAATGGCAACATGCTATTAAAAACCTCAACTGTGCTTCCATGGTCATGTGAAGAATGACTATTACCGCCAATTAGCAGAACCGCCTGGTGCGGTGAGTCCATGCACGGCTGCCCACTACGAGATGGTTTTCTCAGCCTGGTCACAGCCACCTTCCACTGAAGGCTGTAGATGAGAAGAATGACAAGGCTTGTCGAGCCGGGGCGACCTGCTCCTGTTTGCACATTGTGACCCAATGCAAGATTTCCAGAAGAAGTTTTAGACAATGTAGGAATTTATTGTCAAATAGTATCAGATACTGCAATAGCCTCTCCAGAAATTTCTAACTGTGAGAGAGGTATCTGATACGTAACTTTCCTCTTCCAGAAAATGACAGTAATGATGGTTTCAGACCACCAACCCTCAGCCTTTTTCTAGGACACACAGCTCCTTCCCAAACTGGCAAAACCTGGGGTGACATGTCAGTTACACAAAAGGGGCCAAACACCACCCATGTGTCCCTGGGCTTGAGAAGGGAAAAATGTCCCACTCTCATCCCATCCTCTCTCAGGAACAGTTTGTCTTCTCTCAGTAATTTTAAAATTCTGGTCAGAAGTCCAGGTCACCCTTGGAAGGTCTCTGGGTCACCTGAACTGACTGTTCCCCCCGCCCCTCCCCCGCCTTCCCAGGAAGCACAACGCTCTGCCTTATTCTTTTAAAACCCTTGAGAGGAGATTCCACAGCCTCCCTGTGAAGCCCATCAGTTGAGGCGTCCTTGTTACGCTCAACCAAAATTCCTAATCTTCCTTCTGTGCACGTTTCCTTTGGTTTGATCCACTCGACACAAAGGATCAGCTTCTCTTCAGATGCTTTTACAACTTTAAGCCTTCTCAGCTCCTTTAGCGTTCTCTTGCATGTGTTTCTTTTTCTTTTTTTTTTTTTTTTTTTTTGCGGTACGCGGGCCTCTCACTGTTGTGGCCTCTCCTGTTGCAGAGCACAGGCTCCGGATGTGCAGGCTCAGCAGCCATGGCTCAGGGGCCCAGCCGCTGCGCGGCATGTGGGATCTTCCCGGACCAGGGCACGAACCCGTGTCCCCTGCATCGGCAGGCGGACTCCCAACCTCTGCGCCACCAGGGAAGGCCATGTGTTTCTTTTTGAAATCCCTTTAGCATTTGTCTTGAGATTCATTTCCCTTAATTTTATAATCTATAGCTCTAATTTCATCTTTATCAAGTTGTTTAAAAACCTGAGCCGACCACAGCTGATGAGAGGTTCTGTGCTTTGCATGTACTGGAGAGTAGGAGAGTCAGGTCATATTTTGTCTTTCGCTTAACAACACCCCCTCTTCGCCCTTGGTCACCACAATAACCACAGCATATTTCGAGCTCTTTCCAGGCATCCTAAAATAGCAGGTATTTCCAATTTCACTGATATCTGTTCATAGGTCATATTTACCAACTCTTTAATTACCCCTGTGGGTCTCCTTCTGACCGGCTGCAAATTTACCGTATTCTGTTTTTGGCTTTTTGATGAGAAGATGAAGGTCCAAAGCAGGACATAATTCTCTAGAAATAATAACCGCATGGTTCTCACTTCTCCCATGCATTCCTGAATATCTCATTCTGAGGATTTTCTTCACCATTCGCCCCACACAGCTACCTCCATGGATCAACCCTTCAATCAACACTAGTCACCTCCCAGTAGCTACACAAAGCCCTTGGGAGAGAATTTTAGGTACACTTTCATCAGATTGCAGATGATATTCTTCCTGGGCCGTTACTGCATGTATTAAATAACAAGACTTAAGGCCAAAACTATATGCATGACTCCTCTGCAAGGCAGAAAACCATTCAAAAGTGACCGTCCCCAAATGCCTTATGTCAAATATAGCCGATTGCACTGAAGGCCATCAGACTTGAAGGAAATGTTTCAAATTTTATATTTAAGGGGGGTGGGGGGGAAATGGGCAAGTAAAGACTGAAAAAGTTTAGTAGCAGTATCAGTAAATCATGTTTACACATGAGATTTATAGGCACGGGAGGGAATAAAGTTCTGTTATATTTCCTTGCTTGAGTTTCATACCAGATGCATTGGTCCGCAAAGGATTTGTATCACGGGAGATGGGACAACATTCTGCACTGAACTAAAAGTAATTCTTTAGAGACATAACCTGCTTACCAATACCTGTCTTTGATTCATATTTTACTTTCAATAAAGCATGAAAGTGAAAAAAAATTATTCTAGAGAGTTAAGACTATTTTGTCCTACTACAGTAGAGTTTTCTGAGTGCAAACAGCTTTTGAAAGTATACATATATATAATCTTTACTTGTGCTAAAATACACGTAACATAAAATTTACCCTTTCTGCCAGTTTTAAGGGTCCAGTTCAGTGGCATCAAGTACATTCACGCTGCTGTGCCACCATCACCATCATCCAACTCCAGAATCTTCTCATCATCCCCAGCTGAAATTCTGTGCCCGGTAAACAGTAAGTCCCGTTCCCCTCCTTCCTCCTTACCCCTGGCAATTTCCATTCTACTGAAAGTATATCTGCATCTTTCACCTCTGGCCTAAAAGTAGAGGTTATTCCTGCGCTGTCACCCACATCAAAAAAGGAAGAGTGTCCCAAGGCTAGTGGCCCATGCTTTGATCCCTGGCAGTGAGGAAGGAGACACTTTGAAGTGAGAGAAAGGCCACCGTGGAAAAGGATATAGTTGTTTGGGGGGCAGCATGAGGGCTGTCTGCGGGCGGAGGAGGGGCAAGATGGTTAATTAATGGTCATTTGCTGCAGCGGGGTGGAAGGGCCACCTCCATCCTCACAACCTCATTCAGTGGACACTTTGGTCCTTGGTACCCAGGACAGAGCCTCCCATCACGAAACGCAAGCAGAGGCTGAGCTACTCTCTGCTCCCTGAGTGTCCTGAGGGAAGAGAGGTGGGGGCTTCTGCTGAGTGAGGGTGGGGCAGCTGGGACACTGGAGTTAAGGTTCCTGCTGGGAGAGGAAGATGACTTGATGGAAGCCAATAGACAACAAGGAGGAAGCCCTTCGTGGTGTGCAGGGAGATGGGCTCAGGGCAAGTCCAGATCACACCACGCCCTGACGGGCCAGCCACGAGTGGGGGCTCACGGGGCAGCAGAGTCCACCTGCTGTGGAGGGAAAAGAGAAAAGGGAGGCGGAGAGCGCCATTTCCGGAAGATAAGTCCAGCCATGTCTTCACAGGATAAACTGAGAGAAGACTCTTATTCTGAAAATCAAACTTCTGGGCTCTAAGCAGGTAAAGATAGCATTCACTAAGCGCTAATATCAGTTTTATTTTGACGCTCTCTTCAGAGCTTGAGGTGTCTGTCACTATTACAAAAGATTTGCAGGACACAATTAAAATGGATGACTTTGCTAATGAGAATGAAAACAAAGTCAACATTTAGAAATAAGATGTGGAAACCCGTTTGAATTATGGAATTAGCGAGATCGGATTTGTTTTGTTAAATGATGCCATCAGAGGGCAGACTTTGTTCACATCAGTAACTAAGACCTCCCTTCAAGGGAAGAAAGAAAGTGTCCAAAACTCACATCGTGTCCTTGCACATCACACTCTACTTACTTCCGCAGCGATTGATTGATTTTTAAATGTTTTGCTTTTGTAAGTTAGTTTTGGCATTGGAGCCACCATCAGAGACAAATAAGGAAAGAGAAATGGACACAAAGAAGGGTAAGGGGGTCATGGGTGAGAAAGGAAGAGACACGGAAAAAGGTTAAGAGTAGTTGTAGTTTGAGATCAGTTAGTGTATTGATATCTCATAATTCGCTTGGGCTATTTTCATAGCATTGCGCTCTGACACAAACCTTCACAGTGTTTTCCCTGCAAGACCCAAGTTGGGGGTCGAGGGGAAATGTAGATTGGAAAAAAATTACTTCCCCCCCACTGCCAAAAAATAATCTTAGAAAACAAAATGGGGCAGGAGGGGGGAAGACAAATTGAATTGTCTGTCACAGTCTTGATGATCTAAGACATACTTAAAGAGATGATGTTGGAAAGAGGAACTTTTTCAAAAATTCTAATTCTTTAGGTGACTTCAACAACTGGGAACAGACACATGAAACCAGAGTACAAAAATATTAAACAGCCTACTTAAACATCACAACAAAGAGTAGCATCTTTTAGGCTGAGGTAATTTTGACTCACTTCTCCAGGTAGACCAGGTGAAAAACACCTGTCTGGCCTGAACTTTCAGGTAGCTCAAAAACCAAAGAGCAGTGGAAAACCTCACGAACCCAAATTGATCTGAGGTTTCTGCTGACCTCGTAGTGTTTATCTCTTCTGGCAGGGAGCCTTCCCCGAGGCAACTACAAAAGCACTCTTTTGGTCTGATAGTATTGCTTTCTATGGTTGAATTAATAAAAATGAATATGGAGAAATTGTTCCTTCTAGGTCTAAAAAAAAAAAAGAGAAAAAATGGGACAGGACAAGATGCCTAGGTTATGAATAAATGAAACTTATTGAATCACCAAAAACTCACAGGAAAGAATTTTACATCACTCAGAGTATCTAAATTCCAGACAAGAATGCCATACTTAATGGAGAAAAAACATAAGGGGTGATTCATTTTGGTATAATGCCGTACACTTCAAGAGTTCAGAACATAAATGTACAAAAGAAGGTGTTGGGAAGGTTAGACTTTCATTCTTACATGCTGCTTCCCAGCAAGTGTTTTGCTGCATGTCAAGAATGTAAGGAAACTTAGACATAAAGCATCAATACAGAATATTAGGTTGCAGCGTCAATTCTTCTCTTAATAACCTCATTATCTTGAAACAATGCGTGTCAGCAAAGATCAGGGCAGGTGTCTTAAGAACAGCTTAATTATCTCTATGCCTTATAATTCAAAATACAGACCTCAGTTTTAAAAGTATGTGAAATCCCTCTAAACAAGTCCCAACATAGTTATTTTTCTCTATTAATTGTGTATTTGGGGGCTTTCCTTGTATGCCCACAGTTTGCCATTTGTACCCAAGAAATTTTCCTTAAATAAAGCTATTCCCTTGAAAAAGAAAAGCTGATGGCTTAAATTCCCATGTTCAATGAGTGTAATAGTCTTGTAACGTATTAAAATTCAATGTGTCATTCTGTTTATGCTTATGGAGGTCTCGTAGCTGAGGCCCCGGGCCTTGTGCATGTGGGATGGGAAGAGAAAATGAGATTGAACCCACAGTCAGCGTGAGTTTTTTCGAGCTGATCAGGCCAGTCTCTACTTTTTCCTGCTTGAAACTCTTCACTACTGTTCCATTCCTGCTGTGCTCCCATTTCCGGGATTCCTTTCCATCCTTCTCTTTGTTCAGTTTTTGCTCAGGCTGGCTCCTGGGCCGCCAGTGCCCTTCCCCTGCGTTTGTCTAAAGCTGGACCATCCCTCACAGCCCAGCAGCAATGGCTCCTGCTCTAGCAGGGAGGGTCCTGCCCTCCCACTTCCCCTAGGGGACACCCACTGAGTCTTTCTCCTAAAGCTCATCATGTTTCGTTGCTGCTTCTTCCTTAATGGACGAAGAACTTACAGTTCCCTGAAGGCATGGACAGCATTTCTTGTTCACTGCAGAAGCCCCAGTCCTAGCGCAGGGTCCAGAGATAGAGGGTCGTCAATATGTATGTATTTAATTGAACAAAGTGGAATCAGAGGGAGGAGAAACCAGCGAGAGCAGGGCCCTGTCCTCAAGGCGTTACATTAGAGACACTGCCAGGCTGCACTGGGACAGGAGCCAAACTTGGGGCTCAGGCTGAGGCTTCTACAGAAATGCCTTTTAAATACCACTTGGAATACACATAATATCCTTCTCTCCAAGAACTTGGAAGGCTTTCCTTCACGTGTTCAGAGCATCCCTACAAACCAGGGGTGGGCAGGAACTGTCCCTGTCCCTATTTTATAGATGGGAAAACGGAGGCCCTCTGCCCTCAAAAGGTTAAACTGTTCGCCGAGCCTATGGTCAGCAGGAAGGTCTGACACCCAGAGGTCCTGACAGCCAGGCTGACACTGCTTCCTGAAATGCGGTGTCTTCTAAAAGGTCTTTACCATTTTTTTTTCCTTTCAGAACTAAATCAATCAAGATTAAACTCTTGGTAGTGTAGGCCATGATAAAATACGGTCACCAGGCTGTGCCCAGCTCTGCTGATCCAATTAAGGTATTGGTGTTGGCTTGTCATTGGAGTGCTATACCATCCTGATTAAAATTACTTGTGTTGCAGTTTGTTTGGGTTGTAAAGATTTGCCCTTGAAGCAAGAGGAGTAAATGAATGAGGTTTGACAAACTTATGGTTCCCAGGGAGTAAGGGGCAGGGGGAGGGATAAATTGGGAAACTGAGATTGACATATACACACTACTTTATATTAAACAGATAACTAATAAGGACCTACTATATAGCATGGGGAACTCAACTCAATACTCTGTAATGACCTATATGGGAAAAGAATCTAAAAAAGAGTGGATATATGTATATGTATAACTGATTCACTTTGCTGTACACCTGAAACTAACACAACATTGTAAATCAACTATACTCCAATAAAAAGCTTTAAAAAAAGAAGAAGAAATGAATGAGGTTTGAGGACGTCAGGGGTGACGCAGAAAGGAAGGACGGAAGGAAGCGCATGAGCGAAGCAAGGGGTCAGAGGGTCCGTGCTCTGCCGTCTACAAGTCATAAAACACAAGGCCCGGGCTTCCCTGGTGGCGCAGTGGTTGAGAGTCCGCCTGCCGATGCAGGGGACACGGGTTCGTGTCCCGGTCCGGGAAGACCCCACATGCCGTGGAGCGGCTGGGCCCGTGAGCCATGACCGCTGAGCCTGTGCATCCGGAGCCTGGGCTCCACTACGGGAGAGGCCACAACTGTGAGAGGCCCGCGTACCGCAAAAAAAAAAAAACAAAAAACCACAAGGCCCAAAATAGCAACCCAGTCCTCGTTATCTAATTATGTCTAATTATATGTTCTTGGCCCACCGGAAGTGAGAGGCAAGGCACGTACCCCAAACAGTCGAGTGACAAGCCACTTTAGAAATGTGGTTGGAGACCCACGCAGCTCCCCTGGGCCACTGAGGGCAATCCGCAGGTGTCCTCCTCACCTGTTCACCACCCCGAGGGGACCCTGTGTATCAGACAGGCTGGGGAAACTTCAGAGGAAACTTGCTTTCAAAGATAAGGCAGCAACTCCCTTTGCTGCTTAATAACTTGCTTCGCTGAATCTCATTCTCTCTGCACTTCATTTGCACAGGGCCTGCTGCACAGCAGGAAAGTGCTTTGAAGGCTAAAACCTTCTCCCAGCCCGGCAGACTGCTAGGCATCCTGGGGCTGGGCAGCCAAAGTGCCTGCCCAATGCAAACTCAGGCCTCCCTGGTGGCCCAGCCCGCGGGGCCATTAAGTCAGCACAGCTAGCAGGACTCTCCTGTGGGCCTATGAGGTCCCGTTATCCCCGTGGGAAAAGCAGTGAGGGAAGTGCTGGTCAGATGACTGATGAGGGAGGCCCAGGGTCCCGGGCTGGTCAGCAGATCTGCCCCTGGACCCAGTGCTCTGTCAGCCCAAACCAACTGTGAACTCAGACAGGCCAGCCTTTGAGGAGGAATCTGAGAACTCCTAGCACAGTGACAAGGCCACCTGTGCTAATAGATTCCGGGGGAAGAGAGGAACTTGCCCAGAACTTGCAGTTAGCAACCTGACAGGTCAAGGGTCTGAACACATAAATTTGAAGATTTGCATTATTATCAAAAGGTCCCTGCAGCTGAAGAAAAAAGCAGGTTTCTAGAATACCCACCAGCATCAAACACGCAAGGCTTAGAGTAATCAAATGGAGTATTAAAAAGGTAGAGAGGCTGGTCCTAACGTTTTGGACCCTATAAAATACACATAATTCCACCACTAAGCTAGTGCCAGAGTCCCGTGAGAGTTCAAACTGTATAAAAATGTGCAATGAAATATGTCTGCTAAAATATCCATCTCTTGCCTATTTTGTTTCAATACAAAACCTAATTTTTTTTTTTTAGAGAGAACTATCATGTCAAATGGCTTCTCATTAAAAATAATTTCAAGTTTCCACAAGATTTAAGATCAGTATTCTAGAAAGAAATGAACTTCTGTCCAAATATTTCAAATTTTGATCCCTCTACAGCAAAAATAAATGGATTAAAAATGCCTTTTGAAGGGCAATTACACTACCTTGGAAATGAAGGTAGATTTTAAAGTAATTGTTTGTTAGAAGGAGAGTAAGTACTGAAAAGAAACGAAAGAACCATTAAACTGGAAAATATCTTACCTTGAGAAGTTGAGGAAATGAACATGTCGAGTGAATAAATAGGGCTGTTCGGCAGTACTTATATTTTTAATCAGTTCCATCTATTAAAAAAAGTACAAAATTAGCATAAATAGGATCTAATTTACCAAGCTATTTTAAGCTAAAGGTTATCTCCCCTACTCTTTTGATCCTCATTACCTCTTGGACCAGGGCCAAACAGCTGTGTTCTGTGCAACATTTATGAACTTTACATAAGGCTTCTTACTAAATAAAACACAGCTATCCCAATGTTATAGTCCTGTATTTAATTTAGCTGATTGCCACCATGAACACAAAGTTACAGGTTAAGTAATTTTAGCTGGAGAAGTCAGCCTGTTGCTGTACATGAAAATAAGAAAATGCCTTTAATCCCCTCCTTTAAAGGCAAACCAAGACAGGTTATTATTTTACATTTCTATAATGATCTTACTGGGAAATACAGAAGTATGTGAAACTAGTTCTGCAGAATTGAAAAGTGGGAATAAAATGAGGCAATATTTCATTATTTTTCTCTTTGATTATAAAATTTACAAAGCAAGTATTTCATAGGAAACACACAATCCTCCCTCCCCCGGGCCCGCCCCAAACACACACACACAGTCTCGGTTTTTTGGTGGGTGGTCATCTGAATTATTTATTTGCAGTTATCAGCAAAGCAAAAAGTAGTTTTAATTTGTATAAACTAACAGTTACGGTCTTCTGGAACATGTCATGATACAGAAAATGTTTAGTAAAATCTGTTAGAAATTCCAAGCATTCTTATGACTCCCTGACTTCCTGAATTCCACTTTCCTTAGCTTTTCTAATTTGCCCCATCAAAGCTGACACACTGGAATTTTTAAGAAGCACATTGAAAATTGCTACTTTGGATAGACATCAGAAGGGCAGCACTTCACATTTTATAAAATAGTTCAAGTTGAAAACCGGAAACAAAAACGGTCATTCATGTGTAAACTATAATAACAATAAAAAAAATCAGAGTCTGGAACTCCAGGTTTGTCTCAAGCATGAGAGGAAACCTGGTCTGCCGTGTTCCCTCCTGTCCAGCTAGGGCTGACATACACCGAAATGCCCAATGAATATTTCTTAAATGAATTAATTCCAACTAGTGCATGACTTACAGATCGTTACATGAGGACGTCGTTACCTAAACCCTTTCATTAGATATTCCTGCTCACAAGGACTGTTTGAAGAAATGAAATTGAATTTTAAAAGTAAATGACTTGCAGTTCGTAACTAGTGCTTCTGTTCGTCAGCGGCAGGCACGGGTAAATAATGGTCTGCCTGTCCCCAGGCTTGAGCGTAAAAGGAAATTGAATCCTGCCTTTTTATCTACTGTTTACCCTCTACATCCCCCCTGCATGCCCCAGAGCTTGTTTTCGGTAATAAAACTTTCGGTTTCCTTCATGCTGTAAATTTTGACTTTCGTTGATCTACCAGTAGAATCACCCATTCGGAAGCACAACCACAACCAAAGGGAACAATCTGAAAGCGCAACCAAAGGTAACTGATCTCTGAGGATGTCTGCTTAGAAGCATAACCGTGTGGATGTTTAATATAAAGCCCATTTAATGCTTTAATCTTTAGATGATTTTTCTTCAGACATTTCTCTGCACACATAATATGAGAAAGCATCCTAGCATTGCACAAGACTGGAAAAACAGGTCAGAAGAAAACCCGTTTCTTTCACATATTCAACATTATATTACATTCTCTAAACACATGTCAATGTGTTAAATTTAATGGAAGAACAGTAGTGGTTAGATTATGAAAACAGTGTCATAATAGTCATAAAGCTGTCTATTTCACGAGGAAAAATGGATTAGCAGTGACAGTGCATAACTCATTCGAGACATATCTTTAAACAAAGAATAAAGGTTACTAATGCTCGCATTTATTGCACTAGTACAGGGAAGTCAGAGAGTACATCTCAGCTCTCATGCATTTGACCCACACACCAAATAGGAAAACCCACGTGAGGTACCATAAGACATCAGGTTCACGGTATCACATGATGGTCTTCAAAAACGCTAACTTTCCCCATGTCTAGTGACAAGGGGGTCTCCTGAGCCCCCGTTGGTCATCACCTGAGTTCCCTCTTGGTCTTCCCATTGCTGCCAGCAGCCTGCCTTTTCTCTCGTTCCACTCTCATCTGCATGGGTGGCAATGGCACTACCTAAAATTATCAAAGAAACTAAGTCTCCTTTTCCTTAGCTCATGCAGGACCACTGCTGGCCTTTATTTTAAATCCACTGCATTCATTCATTCAGCATTTATTGGGTGCTTACTAAGCCCTGGACATCAAAACCTGAATAAGATCAGTGGGAAGACACATAAAGACAAGACAGTGGAATGTGTCCTAATGATGTTCCCAAATCCACCCTGGCCAAAACCACACTCTTGATCTTCGCCCATCTTCACTCCTTTTCCAGTTAATGGTACTCTCCCTATCCTCACATTTGATCTGGGTCTTTCCTGAACTCCCATACTCAATCCCTTGCTGAGTCATGTTAATTCTGTCTTTACTATCTCCCTCAGCTGGTTCTCAAGACCCCACATCCTGTGGCCAGCCAAACTAGACTCCTCCATATTCCTTCCTCACACCATGTCCAAGACTGATGTCCAAGCTCAGGCTCAAGATTCTTCTTATAGAATGTTCTTCCTCTTCTCTCTGCATGTCCAAATCCTAATCACTTTTACATCTGGCTGAAATGCTCGCCTCCTCCCAGTAGCCTTGCTGGATGTCTCCTTTCATTCACCATCTGTTGATTTCCAACTCTGTCAGGCAATGTGCCACTCCGGGTTGTGGCTATAAAGATAGAAGATTTGGTTCTTGCTTTCAGGAAGCTCAGAGTTTTGGGGGAGAAGCAGACGAGCAGGCAGGGACCATCATGTGATAATCACCATGGGGTAGAAGGCACGGAGGTGAGGCACCTGTCCCTGCTTGCAGATGGAGAGGTGATGTTTCCCCACGGAGGTGTTTCTAAGTGGTTTGCAAGGACGCATAGGAGTTAACAAGGGAAGAAAGGGACTCGCAGCGTGGCAGACAGAGTGAACAGTGGATGCGAAGGACAAAACACAAAAATGACACGGACGTTAAAACTGCCAGGAGGTCCGGCATGGGATCAGCAAGGCAGTAGATAACTAGAGAGGAAGGTAGGACCTGGGTAATTGAGGGTCTTGCAGGTCACATGAAGGATTTTGACATTTATCCTCTGGGCAGTCCACAGCCAGAAAGGATTTTTTTTCTCTCAGACCTAAGGTCAGGTGGAGAACGTGAAGAAAAAGAGGGTGAGGTTTAGAGAGGCAGAAAGCTTAGCTGGGAAGACGGCAGTAATCCCAACAGGAAATGATGAGGTCATGAACGCATCACTTCTCAGTGTGGGTCCCACACCCGCAGCATCAGCATCAACTGGACATGTGTCCAACAAGAATGCAGATCCTCAGGCCTCATTCCACACCTACGGAATTAGGAGAAACTCTGGAGGTGGGGCACATCAATCCGCGTTTTGACAAGCCCACCAGGAGAGTCTACGGCTTAACAGTTTCAGAACCACAGAATGAAGTGCATGGAAGTGAAAATAAATGGAGAGATTTGGGTACATTAAGGAGGGGGAATCTGCTGAGCCTTGTGGCAGCAGAAGGGAAGGAGAGGGTGTGGTCAACAGAGCTTCCTTCTCAGAGTCCTGGCTGGGATCTGAACATGTGGTAGCACCCATTGGTGGAGACGGGGAACACTGCAGGAGGAAGCAATCAGGCTCCACAAGTGAGGGAAAATGGGTTTGGTTTCGAACATCTTTGGGTAGAGATGACACTACCTTCTTTAACTTCCCACAGCACTTTGACAATTTTCCAGGACATGATCTGTTTATGTTACATTATCGCTGAGTTTGAGTGCTGGCTTTGAACCAGCTTGAAAACTCCTTGAGGGTTGTGGTCAGGTTTTATTTCTCCCCCAGAAAGCCAAGCCCAGGTGCCTACCCATAATTGTTTATGCAACGAAGTACCCTCTTTAAAAAACTTTTTTTGGAGTTAAGAAACATACAGTTCCCTGAAGACAGAATTAGCACTAAGGCAATGAATTCAGCCTTTCTGGGCCAGATATGTGCCTTCATTACCGTGGTGTCACGTGGAGTTAACAGTTTTACTACTGCAACATTTAGGGTGTAACAACACCAAACAAACTATCATTTTCTGAGTGGTTCCCAGGCTATGCACTGTATCAAGATGCTCTTTATACACATACCATCATCTCATCTTCAAACGACTCCGTGAGTTCAGTATTATTATCCAGAGTTTACAGGTTAAGAAACTGAGGCACAGAAAGGCTACATAGATTGCTTATGGTCTCACCACTAGAAGAAGTTGGAGCCAGGATTCAAATCCAAGTCTGTCTGACACCAAAATTCCTGCTACTTATCACTAAGCTACAATCTCCTTATCAGTCCCACTGCTTTTCAATCTATATATAACCTATTAAAATGGGAGGAAGGGGTCGGTTAGCAAAACAACTCTGGAGACTAAAGAGGGTTTACGGGGATATGAATTTTCTACCTTTTATGTGATGGGCTGAAAAATTAAAAGAAAGTTCTAACAGGTGGAAATGCATTAAAAATAATTTTTAAAAAAAGAATCAAACTACCAGAGAGAATATTTTTTAAAGTTCTAGGTAGGAAAACAGTATATTATAACAAGCCAGGAATGAATTTAAAATACTAAAAAGAAAAAAGAAAGAAAAAGAACTATGTAACGGAATGGATCTAAACGCAGAAGTTAAATCACAGCACATCTGAGAATGAGACAGAACTGAAGTTTAAAAAAAGAGGCATGAATCAAACAGAATTTATAATGCAGAGGATATGCCAGGCAGTAGCTTTTAATCTTTCGCTCTCAACCTAACTGCCTGAGATGATAGAGCAGAAAACCTTTACACTGCAGTTCTACAAACACAGCCGGTTAGTAAAAGACTTCTTTGGGAAATGCTCAGCAGCGGTAACTGGCAGAGTATTGACCCTACTCTGATCTGAATTCTTGTGTCACTCGTGAACAACTAGATGCCCTATAATTTTGCACAAATCTTAAATGAAAGAAAAGCATGTTTTCACACAGTAAAGCCAAATAAGGAGTAGCTCAGAGGAGAACTCCTTGGTCCTTTGACCTCAGAGGCCAGGAGGATGGCTGTGGGCTCAGGTTATCTTCCCCTCTTCCTCCTGTAAAGAGGAAGCCCTTCTTGCAGGAGGTAGGATGATCTTCCCACCTTCAGCTTGGGGCTGTGCAGTCAGTGCAACACATGCCTGCAATGAAGAAGAAGACCACCAGGGGGAGCAAAGATGTGAACAAGGCTAAGAGGCTGCATCTGAATAGAGAAAAATCAATCTCATGGCTACAACTGGAAGGAGAGGAGAAAACGTCTTAATTTCTCAGGCCTTGTGGCTTCTTTCTTTTCCCGCTTTTCTTTCCACTGAGTTTTCATTAGCAGACTCAGCTTTTGTCTATAGGACTACAAGATAAGACCTCGTTTGCAGAACTGGGTGAACTTAGCCCTGTGGCCTGGAGACGGGCTCAGCTAATCTTTTTGGTTTGCTTCCAAAGTCTGGTTGGAGCACCTCTCATGCCTGTGGACACATCCCTCCTACTCTAAAGTCAGGAAACGCTGAGGGTCATTCTAAGAAGACTTTTCCAACACGTCTCAAGCAAGGGTAAGGCTTCTGAGATAAATGTGCAGGCTTCTGAGGAGATACCCCTCAATAAGACTTCAGGGGAAATAAGATGTCTTCAGAGTTTTGAGGGATTCTCAGGTAAAAGAGGAATTGTTCTTGCTTAGTGGAGGATTCCCCTTAATAGAGAGAAAACTTTCTAATAATCAGAGGCTTTCATGCAATGATTCTTCACTAGAATTGTGCGTGAGCATCTCTTGGGGAGTTTTTCCCCCCATGATACAGATATGTGGGCTCCACCATTAAGAGTATATAACTCAGCATTTTGTAGTAAGACCTAGAAATATGTGTTGTGAAACAGCTCCCAAGAAGACTCTGATGCCCCTGATAGTTAAGAACCAATTTTTTTATTAACCTCCCACTTCCCATGAATAATGTTCTATCTCCTTAGCCTAACATTCAAGATTCTCCAGGATTTGACCCCAGTTCACTTTCAATTCTTACTCTCCCACATTCTTCTTGAGCACTTCCTTTTTCCTATGAAGAGGGTGACAATACTTTCCTAATAATGTTGCTTAAAGGATTAAAGTAAGATGCACACACATCTAGTGTGCTGTCTGGTGCTCAGTATACACCAATAACAGTAGGTCCCCAATGAATATACATCACAATGGATAAAGAAACAATGGCGAGACCTGCCGCAAAAACAAATGAGTGAACCTTTGCCTTTAAACAGAGGCCGTTGACCCTGCTTTAGGGAAGCCTAGGAGGAAACCCCGTGGCCCCAAGACCGTTTCCAAATCTAACACGGTTTCTTTAGGACCACTTTCTCTTCTCGAGTCGCAATGCTTTGTAGTCACAGTCAGACTTGGACTTTGCAGTAGGTGAGAGCAGTGGGGAAGGGAAGTTAAAACACTATAAAGAAATTCTGTTTCCGACCAAGAGGCTAAAGCAATCTAGAGCACACAGACGTAGGGGCCCTGTCTCCTCTACCCTTTGAATACTTTTCAAGATTTTAGTCATTTGAATGGCTGTTGAACAGAGTCAGAGCAGATGTGGAGTTTATAGTGAAAGAGTAGCCTTTACTGATATGGCTGATGGAACCATGTAGGTTGGTCCACCAGCTCCAAACTGTGAGAGTCCTGTGGGATGCAACTGAGAGCCACAAACACTCATAAAGAGTCCCCTGGCCAACTAAGGCTGGGAAACTCTAGGCGAAAGCTGGTTAAACAGATTTTTCATTTTGTTTTTAATTGAAAGAATTCTCAGAGTCTTTTTTTTTTGCGGTACGCAAAAAAAATGCGGGCCTCTCACTGTTGTGGCCTCTCCCGTTGCGGAGCACAGGCTCCGACCGCGCAGCCTCAGCGGCCATGGCTCACGGGCCTAGCCGCTCCACAGCACATGGGATCTTCCCGGACTGGGGCACGAACCCATGTCCCCTGCATCGGCAGGCGGACTCTCAACCACTGCGCCACCAGGGAAGCCCCTCAGAGTCTTTAAAATGTGAATAATTGTCATGACTTTCCTAGAGGGAGACAAGGGGACAACATTTCCCAGATTTATTGAATCATGGTATTTTCTTTTTTTTTCAGTGTCTTAGGGGACTAGGATACTCAGTAACACACTTAGGGAAATGCTGATATGATGGTTTTGACAGGGATCCTTAACTCTGTAACTCCTGTGGCACTTGATCAAAAAAAAACCAGAAGTTTTCTGGACTCTATCCTAGAATCTCCAGGAGAAGGGCCATTGCAACTATATGTTTCAAAAGGCTCAGCTGGGTATTCTGCTGTGCAACCAGAGCAGATAGCCACTGCATAAGGAGAATGGCTCCTGGATTCGGGAGGGCCTAAGTTCAAGTCCAGGTACCATGGATAGTCATTTTATTATATTTGGAAAGTGACTTCACATGGTTGTCTTAGTTTTCTCATCCATAAAATAGGAAATCATACTCACTCACTGGTACAGTTTTAGGCCCAAAAGAGTTAAATGAAATAATGAAGTAAAACAACGATCACAGAGTAGGTGCTGTTTGCAATTTGGAATCCTCAGTAGCTTCAGTATAAATAAAAATAGAAAAAGTATTTGTTTTCTCCAACTTTTAGGCTCATATGCCAACAATTTTTGCCTTTCTCCAACAGGAATGAAATAATTTTGAACTCTTATGTCTGTGATATGCCTGTGACACTTTGACTTTTGTTATCCTTAGAGCAATGTTCTGAAAGATAGGGTCAGACCGTTAACAAAGATGGTTATGAGTCTTTTGGAAATCACGCCCCACGTCTTCTGGAAAATAGTTCTTTATCTTTTAGATTGTACATAATCTCCATTTTCCAAGAAATTATCTAAACTACACCAAGAAATTGAAATCCAGTTTTAGAGCGTAAATGAAATGATGTCATCCTAGGTTTGCATTATGTGCCCTGCAAAGGTCCAACATTTAGCCAGCACCAGCTGTCCATGTTCTTCTGTTGAGGCAGAGTTTTCTAAAATATTAACTTCAAAGGCATTTCTATTTCTATAAGGGCAGATGTAATGGGATTTTTATAGACATTCTAACATTTGCTGTCTTTCGTGTTCTCTTTCCTTTTAAATAATCCCTCAGTGTCTTATCCCATTAAATAGATTTTTAAAATCTAGTACTGAATGGGGATGTGTGGGGATGTGTGTGTGTGTGTGTGTGTGTGATGACAGCTACCCTCCAGGGAGAAATGTATGTGTGAATTTGACTCTGGCCCAGAGAGATGCCACTGTGTACGAATGCAACGGTACAGATGATTCCAGCCTTATATGTGGATACTTTTCTGAAGTTCATTTGTAAGTCAGTAGTTTGGAACTTGGAACACATTTTCTCATAAAAGAAATGTTCTACATGGTGGAGAGAGTCCCGGGCCAGCCCACAAGAGCCTGTTTAACTCGTACTGCACCTGAAGCAGAATTGTTATTAACTCTAGAGAACAGTGTTTCCATGGAAACACATTTTCAGAGTTCTACTCTTTAACGTTGAGAACCATTGACTATAAAATTTTAACTTGTCTCCTAAATCACTTACCCCCTTTTCCTTTAATAAATTATCAAGAAGAGGAGCTATTCACACCACAAATTATTTCTTTAATATGTTAGGTTAAAATAATAGTTTTTTCTTTGCTTGTTTCATGCACTTTGAAACTTTAGGAAAAGGATGCACGTAACAAAGAAAAAGAGTTTCTTTAAACATTCTTGAGCTACTTCAAACTTGTTTTTTTTTGTCCTGGCATTTCCTGGCTCTCCTTGTATGTCACAGCATACTCGTCTAGCTGCAGAGAGGCAACTGTCACTATCCTTATGTTTGTTTTTAAATACATCAAAATTGTTTGTTTTTTTTCTACCATATCTTTACCTTTCCCTTAAGTTTTTAAAACTTGCCTTATAATTTAATAGGAATCTGGAATAACTAAGTAATGAAATATATTCTAGGTCACACTGACCACAGGAATCAGAAATGTTTCAACTAATTATACACAGATTATGGTAGAAGTTGTATAAATATATCACAGAATCACAGGGCTGGAAAGAACCTTAAAAGATTGTCTAGTCTATTCCCTGGCTTCTAGACAGGCCAGTCATTCCAAACAGATGAGAGCTAACCTCTATTTTAGAGAAGAAGGATGACTTTGGCTTTAACCCTTTCTAAAAGATTTAACAATTCATGCACCATGAGTAAATCATTCTTCGTTTTTAATCTAAATTCTTCCCTTGACAATTCCTCATAGGAAACAAAGTAGGTTGATTTGTGTAAAATCCCACAGTATATTTAAATTTCATAGTTTGTGCTTGCTCTTCTAGGGCCTTCCTGAACATCTCAGGGTCTAATACTTTTGTTACTTTGCTCCCTCTGGGTCGTTAGACTTTTCAGCAGTGGGAACTAAAATCCAGCTACTGTGTTTTGTTAGGCTTCAAGAACTGAGGATAGTTTCCACACATAGGAACATTTCAGTCTAACCTGATAAGCAGACCCAAAGACTCAAAAGAAAACCAAATTTTATACTTATAATAAATTGCAATAGCATAGGCTATTTACTATAGTCACTCTCTTTCAGCCCTAATCTTATTCGTTCTTCAGTAAGGTAAGGAAATCAAAGAGAACCTACCCCTATGAAAATTATTGATAAACTGTGATATCCTTAAATGTCACCAAATATAATTTTTCTATTGAGCACCTACTACAGAACCTGCAAGGGGTAATCTCAAAATATTTTTTGCTGATTGATAATGACTATTTAGACTTGTTACTCAGAGACTCTTTAATGGAAGTTTCCAAAGGAATGGGCATTTTAATCTCTATACTGTGGACAACACTAAACACACAGGCTTTATAGCAAGTACTGCTGGCTGTGTTATGCACTTAAAACAGTCCTACCATCCCCCGTGATAAGAGAGACAGGAAGGCTGATTGCATATTCCATTTGTGTGTGAGATTTTGAATGCCTCAAAGGTGGAGATTATCTCAGAAAGAAGCAGACGTGGGTGGAAATTCCCATAATTATGGCCTCAACCTGACACTCAGCCATATACCTTGTTTATTCCCCAAACTTACCTTGTCACTGAGTGGTGTGATGGTTAATTTTATGTGTCAGTTTGACTGGCCAAGGGATGCCCAGATTAAACAATATTTCTGGGTGTATCTGTGAGGGTGTTTCTGGATGAGATGAGCATTTGAATCAGTGGACTCAGTAAAGTAGATTTCCCTCCCCAGTATGGGTGGGCCTTATCCAATCCCTCGAAGGCCTTAACAGAATAAAATGTGGAAGAAGGAGGAAGTCGATTTTTTTCCTGCCTCACTGATTAAGCTGGGACATCTCATTTTACATTCCTCTGCCCTTGGACTGGGATTTACATCATCGGCTCCCTTGGTTTGCAGGCCTTCACACTCAAGCCCAGACTCAATTACACCAATGGCTTTCCTGGGCCTTCAACTTGCAGATGGCAGATGGTGGGACTTCTCAGCCTCCACTGTTGCATGAGCCAACTCCTCATAGTACATCTCCTTTTCTTTATTCCTATCTATCTATCTATCAATGTATCTCCATCCTACTAGTTCTGTTCTCTGGAGAACCTTGACTTACAGTGGTGGCTACCCATTCAACCTAATTACCTAAGGGGACCGAAGCAACTTTCTGAGAGCAGGCTAACAAACTTGACCCTGTAAAATGACTGTGGGAGCCCTAGGCCTAACTTTTCTGCATTAGCGAAGTATTTCAATGGAGATGGTTAAGGCTACTTCGTGTAAGCTTACAAAAGAATCTGTCTGTACAGCTTCCTGGCAGAACCTAGCACCCCTACACTACCACCAGCATGACCCTTGTATGGTTCAGCTGTATGAGGGCAGATTTATTCCTGGGAAATGGGGTAATTCTTTTGTTACCAGTGAATATGCCAGAAGCTGTTGTGGAGACTCAAGATCCCTTGAACTTACCATAATAGGAAGCTCATGTCCCCATCAACCAACAAAATTCCTGGACCAAAGAGGGTTTTCTCTTTATGATAACCATAAAGACTTAGGACACTTGTGAGAAAACACAGAGGAAGAAATATTAAAATAAAGTCTTCTTACTTTTGCTCCCAAAATGTCAGCATTATTTATAGCTCAGTGGTGTAACTCTCTGATATTTACGCATTGCTAATGTTAGCTGAATAGACAATGACCGGAGTACTCTAGCCTTCATTGGTCTTAATAAAAGTATCCCTTCAGGTAAACTTCCTGGTTTGAAGACTTCTGTCCGAACCCTTAACTTAAATTTCCTTCCGCACTCTGGCAAAAACACAGTGTGACATTATAACTCCGGTATTCATCTGTTAGGGACTCAAAGGGTCTTCCGGAAGGCACCCGCTAATTACACAAATGAATTGCAGCGAAGTACAACTTAACCACGGGCGAAGACAACTTACTTGTTCATTTTTGGTAAGTCTGGTTTTGTTGTGAATGTCTGACGTAACCAAATTGAATCCGTGCTTCTCTGACAGGATTCTCAGAAGCAAGACCACGGTCCGGCTCCCACACTTGCCAACTCTGTTGTACACCACCTGGCTCGGGAAAGGCAGCGCCTGGGCAGAACGAGAGAGCAAATGAGAGGGTGTGGGTTAAAATACTTCGGGTGCTTCCCTCAATTTCTCTAAATGAGAAGTGTCCATACGAAACTAACAAGAGAATGGAAGCGACGAACGCGTATTTATCTTCACAGTAGAACTTGAGAGAAACGTTGGACTCCTTATCCATCTGCCCTGATATTTAAAACTGGTAAAATTTCATGCCATCTATAATACCGATTGTGAAACTACTTTTGTTTTTTTCTCAGGAACAAAATATGTAAATATGTGCTTTAATGATAGTGTTCTTTTGCAAGTTATATTATGCTTTATCAGAACTTAATCTGCAGACTGCTCAAGAGAAATATAGTAATTTAAAAAATTGAGACAGGGCTTCCCTGGTGGTGCAGTGGTTGAGAGTCCGCCTGTAGATGCAGGGGACACGGGTTCATGCCCTGGTCCAGGAAGATCCCACATGCCGCAGAGCGGCTGGGCCCGTGAGCCACGGCCGCTGAGCCTGCGCGTCCGGAGCCTGTGCTCCACAACGGGAGAGGCCACAGCAGTGAGAGGCCCGCGTACCGCCAAAAAAAAAAAAAAAAAAAAAAAAATTGAGACATAATTTCCATACAATAAAGTTCACCCTTTTAAAGTATACATTCAGTGAGTTTCAGTATATCCACAAAATTGTGAACCATCACCACTACCTAATTCCAGAGCATTTGAAAAGAAACTCCATACCCATAGCAGTCACTTCCATTTACCTCACTACCTTGATCCATTGAAACCATTTATCTACTTTCTGGCTCTGTGGCTTTGCCTATAGCATTCTGAACATCTCATATAAAAGGAATCATAGGCTATGTGGCCTTTTGTGTCTGGCTTCTTTCACTGAGCATAATGTTTTTAAGGTTTACCAGTGTTGTAGCATGAAGTATGTACTTCATCTCTTTATATGGCTGAATAATATTACATTGTACGGATATACTGTATTTTGTTTATACACTCATCAGTTGATTGACATTTGGATTGTTTCCACCTTTTGCCTACTATGAATAATGCTGCTTTGAACGTTTGTCTATAAGACTTTGTGGAGACACATGTTTTTGATTCACCTTGAGTAAATCCTAGGAGTGGAAATGCTGGATCATATGGTAACTACGTTTAATCTTTAGAAGAACTGCCAAACTATTTTGAATACAGCTGCACCATTTTATATTCCCACCAGCAACGTATGAGAGTTTCAGTTTCCCACATCCTTGCCCACACTTCTTGTTGCCTGTTTTTCTTCTTATTATTATAGCCATCCTAATGGGTGTGAAGCGGTATCTCATTGTGGTTTGGATTTGCATTTCCCTGATGACTAATGATGTTGAGCTTATTTATTTCATGTATTTATTGGCCATTTGTACAATTTCTTTGGAGAAATGTCTATTCAAATCCTTTGCCCATTTTAAAATTGGGTTATTTGTCTTTTTATTGTTGAGTTTTAAGTTTTATATTTTTTCTGGATTTGCAAATATATGATCTGCAAATATATTCTCCCATTCTATGGATTGCATTTTCACTTTCTTGATAGTGTCAAAACACAAGCTTTTAATCTTAATGGAGTCCAATTTATCTAATTTTTCTTTGGTTCCCCACGCTTTTGGTATCATATCTAAGGAACCACTGCCTAATTCCAAGTCACAAAGATATACACCAGTGTTTTCTCCTAAAAGTTTTATAGTCTTAGTGCTAACATGTAGGTCTTTGACTCATTTTGAGTTAATTTTGTGTATGGTGTGAGCTAGTGACCTAACTTCATTGTTTTGCATGTGAATATCCATTTGCCTCAGCAACATTTATTGAAAATACTGTTTTATTTTCCATTTAACTGTTTGGTACCTCACTGAAAATCCGCTAAGTATAAATTTATGGGTTTATTTCTGGACTCTCAATTCTATTCCATTGATCCATATGTTTTTATCCTTATGCCAGTACCACAGAATCTTTTTTTTAAACATCTTTATTGGAGTATTATTGCTTTACAACAGTGTGTTAGTTTCTGCTTTATAACAAAGTGAATCAGCTCTATGTATATATATATCCCCATATCCCCTCCCTCTTGCGTCTCCCTCCCTCCCACCCTCCCTATCCCACCCCTCTAGGTGGTCACAAAGCACCGAGCTGATCTCCCTTTGCTATATGGCTGCTTCCCACCAGCTATCTATTTTACATTTGGTAGTGTGTATATGTCCATGCCACTCTCTCACTTCGTCCCAGCTTCCCCTTCCCCCTCCCTGTGTCCTCAAGTCCATTCTCTACATTTGCGTCTTTATTCCCGTCTTGCTCCTAGTTTCTTCATAACCATTTTTTTTTTTTTTAGATTCCATATATATGTGTTAGCATACGGTATTTATTTTTCTCTTTCTGACTTACTTCACTCTGTATGACAGACTCTAGGTCCATCCACCTCACTACAAATAACTCAATTTGGTTTCTTTTTATGGCTAATATTCCATTGTATATATGTGCCACATCTTCTTTATCCATTCATCTGTCAATGGACACTTAGGTTGCTTCCATGTCCTGGCTATTGTAAAGAGAGCTGCAATGAACACTGAGTACCACAGAATTTTGATTACTATTTCTTTGCTATAAGTTTTGAAATCGGGAAGGGTGAATCCCTGCAACTGTGTTCTTCTTCTTCAAGACTGTTTTGGCTATTCTGGGTCCCTTGCATTTCGGTATGAATTTTAGGATCAGCTTATCAATTTCTGCAAAAAAGGCAGCTGAGGTTTTGATAGGGATTGTGTTGAATCTGTAGATCAATATGGGGACGACCGCCATTTTAATAATATTAAGTCTTTCAATCCATGAACATGGATGTCTTTCCACTTACTGGATTTTCCTTTCATTTGTTTCATTGATGTGTCACAATTTTCAGTGTAGAAACCTTACAATCCTTTTATTTATGTTTTGATGCTATTATAAATGGAATTGTTTTCTTAATTTAATTTTTGGATTGACTGTTAGCTGATAGAAATACAGTTGATGTTTGTATATTGATCTTGTATCCTCCAATCTTGCTGAACTCATTCGTTAGCTTTAATAGTTTTTTGGTGTGGATTCTTTAGGATTTTCAATATACGTGATCATGTTATCCGCAAACAGAGATAGTTTTACTTCTTCCTTTCCAATATGGACGCCTTTTATTTCTTTTTCTCTTTTAATTGCCCAGTTAGGACGATTTTGATAGACTAAGAAGTAATTATAACAAGTATCTGATTAAATATTTATATCCCCAATAAAGATATTATTTCCATTTTCAATGCTCAGCATTGAGCAATAATTAACAAATGATAATCAGAAGATTCCTTCATTCAGCACATATCCATAACAGAAGGCCATAAAGAGGCCCAAAGCTAAAGAATATAGTACAACATAAACATAAACACAGCCCGAACTTGCCTATGGTATGCAACTTGAATTTTTGCCTTCGTAATTCTAGGTTTAATTTCCTAAAATGTTTTATATGCAGAGCAGCATTTCGTAAATTTGGAGTTTCAAAGCTAATTGTCATTGGAGTAAAATATAATACTTTTATCACTCACTTAGCAACCAGTCATGTACCATTCTGATATAATTCTTCATATATATATATTTTTAAATGAGCAGTACTTTGTTTCCTTAGGGCCAGTCAGCATGTTCTATTATGTGTCCTCACAGTGCCTAGAAAATGCCTTGGATACACAGGGTCTCAACAGACATCGACTGGTTCTTGGCAGCTCTGATAGGTTTAATGTACTGTTTAACACGAACGCAGTGATTCCAGTAAACTGTGAGACCAGGAGAATCTTCCAACGCAGCTCTGAGCTTTCTGACCAAATGCTAATACAAGTCATCAGGGTAAAAGACCATCATTATAATAGGTCGTTTTACTTATGGTTCAATCAGTGAGTACCCCAAAAGTCTGTTCTCGGGCAATGACTGCAGAAGTTCAGATATTCAGATAAATTATTTAGTTCTTACTTTATGAGGTTATGACCCAACGAGGTTGAACTGGGCTTCATGTTTAATAGAATGATATTAACAGTGTTTGTAAGTTGAATTTTCCATAATAACCGGGCTGGGGGATAGACTATGGTTGTGACAAAGCTGCCAAAATAAACACAAATTTTAATTTCTTTCAGGAATTAAACTGTTCAAGAATTGGGTGAGTGCATTTTCCCCTGTCTTCTAGCCCAGCATAGAACAGCAAGGGAGAATTCGTTATGACTAAATTGATGACCTAGAAGATGTGAGTTACCACATATTAAGCACTTTATTTTAAGAGTGCAGAGTATATCTTAGAAGATTTAGATGAAGAACAGAGGCACTTAGAAACCTTAGCTGGAAACACTTAATTTCTCCTGAATTTCTTGGGTGATCAACACAGTGGCAGGCTTAATATCTACCTACTCGCTTTTGCTAATAGCTAAGGACGTTATTTGCCTTTGGGTTATGGGTTAGTTAGTTTTTAAAAATATGTTCACTCCAATTCTTTCGTTCGTTTTGTGGGAAGCTCCCAAATAATGATTATAAATATCTGATATTTAAAAAGAACACATATAAAAACACAAATTCCTGCATCATTCCTGCTGCTATAATACAGTGATATTTGAGAAAAACAGCTACCTCTACAAAAAGGTTTGAAAAACCCCCAACGTGACTCCAATTTTACCATTTATTTAAATGTCAACGTACAGCTACAGAGTAGAAAGATAGAACCAGGAACTGTGTTTTCAGATAAAGCTTCTGGAATCAGTCTTGTGACCTTTAAAGACACAGCATACACCATCACAAACATAAACCTCTCTCAAATTTAGGGTGGGGCTCTTAGGTCCTTTTCTAAACCTATGGAATCCACTGGAAATTGGCACATTTCGTCAGGCCAAATCAATGTGTTGATTTGGTGGTTTGGGATAAGGTGTTAAAACGAACAATGGCAACAAGTTGATTCATCCCTGCTTTTGGCAGATCTATACATTTGCTCCTGAAGTCTGCTTTACCAATCCCTGTCATCTTCTGTTGATGACAAAAGACCCTGTCCCAGGCTCTGTGCCATGTAAATGCTTTCAATCCTTGTCAGAGACAGTGAATCAAAGAGCATAATTGTCTTCACTCTATTGTGCCTTTCTCTAGGAGTTTAAATTATCAAATGATTTAAGCATCATTCATACACCTAAGTGACCCTCCTGTGTGCCCTCCTCTGTCCCATAGATCATCATAGATTCACAGAACGACAGGGTTTGAGGTCTAGAGGCAATGTGGACTAATCCATCCATTCCAACTCCCTCCCCGCCCTGCACGCCCACCCCTATCACCCCCAGCCCCAGCCCAATCTGCGTTTGACTTGGCTAGAGCTTTACCTTGTCTTTATGACCTCGTCTTTTCATCCTCTCGAGTATTCTGTGAGGTAGATAGTAGCACTATATTTAGGTGAGTAAAACGAGGCCAGAGAGATCATTTGGCATGTTCAAGGTGACAAAGCCAAAAAGTGGCACGTAACAACTAAAGCCCAGCTTGTAGCTCTCCTGACCCCAAAACGACACTCTATTTAATATACTACCACATCAAAGGGTGAAAATGACCTCTAGTTTGGCTTCTGCAACAGAGATGCTCTTTCTTTTTGTCATGTCTTGAACGTGTCCAACCTCATTAAATGCTACTGTTCAACAGTCAACTACCACAACGTGTATCATCGGGCATGACTCATCCGTTACTGATATCCCCAGATCCTCAGCTGGAACTGACAGGAGTCGACTGGCCTCTCCTTCTCCTTCCTCTGGACAGATTTTATAAGCTAATGTAAGCCCAGAGTGTCAGAGCAGCTAATGGGAGAAGAGTAGAAGGATATAGTTTTCCCTTTATTCCTTCCCCTAATCTATCATAGGCAGTCACACCTGCCTTGGATATTGTGACCCACTTCACTAGGAAAGGAAAAAACAGGAAGCAATAAGTCATAGTAAAATATATATAAAATCCTAAATGCACTTGAAATGTCTATCAAGACAAGCAAATGGTAAACTTAACAACTGTGAAAAGACGCCTAAAGACCTCTTAAGATCAACCTCAAATCCCTATTTTCTTCAACAGATATTTGCCAATTGTCAGGCATCTCAACTTTAATGTTCCTATTATCATTTGCACATAAATTTTGAATACTTACTCTTTCTTTGAGTGTCCTATAAAGACGTACACAACAAAACCCCTCACCCCCCCAGCCCAAAGGATTCTTCATTCTTGACAACCATGGTTATACGAATGTTATGTCTGTGGTTTCTACTTTATGGCCAATTTGTAAAAGCAAAGGGAGCTCCAAAATATCTCACTCTGTGAATTATATACTTTTCTGTTGCCTGCCTTGTAAGTTCTGCAAATGCCACAAATCCCCGGGGCCCGACAGGCTTGTGTGGAGCCCAATAAACAGAAGTCTGTCCAAAATCCTAAGCACAACAGTAAATACCACCAGATGACGTCCGCAATTCAACAGCTTCTCCCAGGTTTGAAATGGGCCGGGGAAAGAAGACTTTTTAGGTAAAAAGCGAACTTGGTCTGCACCGAGACTTTCATAGTCCATGATTATAGGTCTCTCTGTGGACTGGTCTTATTGGAAGAATGAACATCAATCCTGCTTTTAAGTCTTTGCAAAATGATATTTAATACAGTACGTGACAAGCTGTGGTTCCCAAATGGCTATATATATTACCTACGGAACTTTTAAAACTCCAGATTTCTGGGCTCCACTCTTAGACCAACTGAAACAGAAAGTCTAGGGTGATGAGGGTCAGGGGTCTGGCTTTAAGAGCTCCCCTGAGAACCTACTACTTCCAGGTCCGTTCCAAGAACTACTCTTGTAGAGGACTCCTAGCCTTCCATGTTAAGCTGCTGGGTGGTTCCATAGAGCCTGATGGGAGATTAAGGTGGGGAGAGGGTTGCCTGCATGATACTGGAGAAGAGTCTGGGTGAAAGGCACTCTCATGTCCTCCTTGGGTCTCCCTGGAGTGCCACTGGCCTCCCACCCATAGTTCAAAGTCATGATCAACCTGACCAATACGCTTACACTATGGTAAGTGCCTACTCGCCTAGAATGATTAGAGAACAGGTGTGCTGGGTAACTGAATGTGTAGGTTGACTGAAATTTATACTAAACACTGTCAGAGCGTTCGACCCTTAGTACCAATATTATGCTAAAGATGAATGATTTTCTTGGAGGAATAAAATTCACTTTGTGGTTTCACAGCATCTCCGTTCCACGGTTCCTCACGCCAATGCTGGGAAGGGTCACGGCCAGGGCTTTGTGAGGCTTGAACTCAGGGACAGTTCTGGTGTCCACGGTCCACAGGACTTGGAGCAGCTCAAATCCATTCAGCGAATCCCTACTTTGAAGTTTCCGAGGACACTGCGGTGTCGGGAGCTAGTCTCATCACACCTCAGAACCTCAGCATCTTCATCGGTAAGAGGGGAGGGCTGGGTTCAAACCCGGTAAGTGATGCTCTCTTCTGAGGGTATCAAATGATTCATTTCAATCTATATTATCAAGATATCACCTGGAAATGCCTTAAAAATTGACACAAGATTTTTACATTTTTCCTTGTCAAATGTATTCATAAAATAAACAGAAAAAACAGTTCCAGTAATTTGTGCTGCAGACACGGATTCCAGCTCCATGGGCATTCACGGTTCTCTTGGAACCTCTGGCATTTCCGTACATGTCCCACCCTTGTTTGGGCTTGTCATGTAAAAAAACCTTCCTTTGTGCTCCTCTTATGCTTCCTCCTCCCATCTACAGCTTCAGTCACTTCGAGGTTTCTGGTTTTTTTAAGACCATCCCCAAACACCGAAGTCTGTACAGGGCTCAGCCTTCCAGCAGTGCTGTCCAGAAATCAGCAGTGATTCTCACTGGCTTTTGCCCGTCAAGGCATTCTAGGTCTTCTAACAGATGCATCTCTGTTTTCTAATCACCATCGACTCTCCAGACCCCTAGGCTCATTTCCTCCATTCTAGAGGAGGAAACACATAGGACCCGTTAAAGAACTATCTTTTCCCTCATTGCCACCTCCTGAATGGAAAGTTCTTCCTACCTGCAACTCTCGAATGACATCCTTGTATCTTCTAATTATTCATAACCCATCTTCTTCCAGAAGCCTTGCCAAGTCTGAACCTTATGCTTTCTCCTTTCCCCCTGCTCCTACTTGAAACAGTTCCATGTCTAATGTTATCTACAGAAAGACAAATATAGCTATAACTTCTTTACAAATCCATCTGTTTTATTCCTCTGATAGACTGGGTCTACCTGGAATGTGCATAGTCGATAATTAATAAATATCTGTCTATTAAATAGACAAACTGTTGGGATGAAAATACTATTAAACGTTGTTTTAGAACCAGTGCTGTCATATTTATTATTTAGAAGATGCTGCTTTGGTTGTTCCCTAAGACTGTAAGGGAAGTTCATCAATTTTTTTCTTCACACTCATATTCTGCAACTTTCCTTTTTTTTTTTTTTTTGGCCGCGCTGTGCGGCTTATGGGATCCTAGTTCCCCCACCAGATATCAAACCCGGGACCCCAGCACTGGAAGCATGGAGTCCTAACCACGGGACCGCCAGGGAATTCCCTGAAACACCCTTATTTGCTATATTACATAAGAAAAAGTATGGTGAAGTGAAGAAAGTCCCCTGGACTGAAAGTCAGGAAATACTCACATGTTTGACAGAAAAGAGAAATGAAGTCCACATGCCATGGGGAGGATGCGCAAGTTTTAGAGGATAAAACATCCTGAAGGAATATTTCAAAGTGTTTACACAGGACTCGGCCGTGCTTCCAAATACATATGGTAGCCCTACTGCACTTGTGTTTGAAACCTCTGACCACTCTTCTAAGAGCCCCTTAAACCTTCTCTACGGTTTTTATAATCAAAACGAAATGGAGTAACGCAATATGGGTTTGGCAACCCATTTAACCCTCATCTTCCTCTGCGTGTGTACATGCATGTGTATACGCCTTATATGCTGCACTCAAAGGCACTATAAGTAATATTGTTGTTGTAGTAAATCTGGACCAATTCTAGCCATCTCTGGCACTTTCTTCTGTGCTATGTAGTCAGTGATCCAAAAGTCTTTATTAAACAAAACTCTGGGAATCAGAGTTGCAGATTTCCCAGTAAGAACAGAGAAGAACTCAGGTCCTCAAATTAGTTTTAGATCTGGAGTTGTTCCATTACGATTATTAATCAATTCAAGTGATTTATACATTAACTTCTGAACTAGAATATGTAATTTTGTAGATGCCTTTGGGTTGATAATCTTTCTACCAGACCCACATACTTCATTTAACTTGCCATTCAGATCTATAACACATTTTCTCTTAATCACACACTTCTTCAAATAAAACATGCATAGATACTTTATATAGACCTTTAAGATTAGAAAGTCTGCTTAAAGTTAAGCTTTATTTATTTATAACTGTCCTATTTTTATTTTTAGTTAAGAATTTATACTCTGAAACTAATCTAAAAATTCATTTGTTATAATGCAATAGAGGAGAAGTGGTGGTTACTGACTGTACATGTCCTAATTTATAGCAGGTATTGCTGGGATGGGCCAACCAGTCAGTTTAGAATGGTCTCCTTTGGTTATTGGTAGGGAGAAGAGTCAAATATTCTCACGACAGGCTTCACAAGGGAAGACTGCCCTCATTGTAAATGGTACAAATGCTCTGTGACCAGCCACGCTGGGTTGCCAATACTCCTCTTTCTCATCAAGGCACCATGTAAAATGCTTAAAACCAAAGCCTTAGATTCATCGCTCATTGTGAACCATATCATTTTTTTCCGTTTAAAATGTCTGAATCAAATTTTAGTCTGAGTGTGAATTTGGAGCAAGAACCTTATTCTTGGATTCAGATGACCATCGTTTGAATTCCTTGTCTGAGTTTAAGCTTTTCAAAACATAAACCACACTTTAAAATAGTGTGGCAGATTGGGGCAGTAACTGCCCCCAACCAATTCCACCTGCCTATATAGCCATGAAGAGTATAACGTCCTCCCACACGGACCTTGGGCCTGGCCTTGTTACTTGCTTTGGCCAATGAGACATCAGCAAGCAAATGTAAGCAGAGGCTTGAAAAGAGCTTGTATACTGGGGCTGAATCTTGCTTGTCCCTGGGAGCCTTTCCCCCACAATATGAACTTAGGCTAGCCTCCGGGAGGATAAGAGACTCTATGGAATATTGAAAATACTGTGACTGAATTCAACAGATAAGTACTGAGTGCCATTCATTTGGTTAATGGCAAGAAATTAATCGGTTATTGTGATGATCTGATTATCTGTCTTGGATTAGAGTCTAAATTCCATGACTATAGGGACACATCTGCTTTTCCTTACTATTGTATCTTCAATACAGCTCAATGCCTGGCACATAGTAGATACAGAATCATCATTGTTCAGTGAGTGAATACGACAAAGGTTACAACTAGTTCCCTGCCCTGTGTGAACTCACAATCTAGCAAGTGAACCAACCACTGGCACCACCTCCTCTGATCACCTGTGGCAAGTGCCCTGCCAGGGATATGGTACAAGAACAGGGAGAAGGAGTGATGAACTTGGCCTTGGGGACTCAGGGGAGGTTTCACAGAGAGCATGACATTTAAGCTGGGTATCTCTAGAAATTTTGTTGCTTTAATTCAGTCATTCTCCCTTTGCCAAAACACCTAACTCTTGTTGGTATGAACCGATAAGGAACTTTCTTGCCCTCCAAGCTTCATTTGGCTACAGAGAGTTGGCTTCTTGGCATCTTTCACATTCAGGAGGGTGTGTGCGCTGCATGTGTGATATGCAAGGAAAACGCACCATGCAAAATTCATCAACTGCTAGCATTGCCCCCTCATGCCCACTGGGCTTAGAAAGACAAGGCAGGAAAACTGAGGAGCTGCAGCCTCTAAGAACAATTCATTGAACATGGCTAAGGATTTCCGTGATTGCTTTATGTCTTATCTCCATATATCAGTAAGGATGCTTTTGTTGGCAGGTAACAGAAAATCCAACCCAATTCAAATAATAAGAAAAATACATAGGCATACCTCGTTTTACTGTGATTTGCTTTATTACGCTTCACAGATATTGTGGTTTTTGTTTTTTTTTTTTTACAAATTGAAGGTTTACGGCAACCGTGTACCCAGCAAGTCTATGGGCGCCATTTTTCCAACAGCATTTGCTCACTTTGTGTCTCTGTGTCACACTTTGGTAATTCTTGCAAAATTTCAAACTTTTTCATTATTATTATATTTGTTAATGGTGCTCAGTGATCTTTGATGTGACTACTACAACTTGCTGAACACTCAGAAGATGGTTAGCAGTTTTCAGCAATGAAGTATTTCTAATTAAGTTATGTAATTTGTTTTTTTAGACATAATGCTACTGTACACTTAACAGACTGCAGTATAGTAAACATAACTTTTATACTCACTGGGAAACCAAAAAGATGAATGTGACTCACTTTATTGCTATACTCACTTTATTGCAGTAGTCGGGAACCAAACCTGAATATCTCTGTATTCTCTTAGAAATAAATAAACAAAACAAAAATATATTCTCTTTTGAAACAGAAGTCCTTAGGTATGGAGATTTCAGGATTCATTCCATACTTTTGTTCCATTTTGCTCTGCTATCCTCGTATGTCAGTATTGTCCTCAGACCAGCCTTCCTCAAGTTGTATCATGGCTGCTGCAATTCTAGCCATCTCATGAAGAATGTCAAACTCCAGAGGAAGAAGAGACTATCTTTCTTGAGTGCTTCCTTTAAGATCTGAAAATCTCACTTAGAAGGTCCTGAGAAAATTTCCCCTCATGTTTCCTTGGTCAGATCTAAGCCACCAGCCCACATCTCAACTAACCATTAGCAAACGAAATGAGACAACCACTATAGGCTTAAATTACTCATGATTCACCTTTGAGCTGGGGATGGGATTACCTTCCCCACAGAGTAAAACTTGAGCAAAATCAGATTTCTGCTAAAGAAGAGGAGACTGAGGGGAAATGAATGTGGGGTAAGCAACCAATAGGGCCTGCTGTACAGAGGACTCAAAGGCCCCATTGCTCTTGATTCTTCAAACACCCATTCATGAAACCCCATTCCTCAGCTGCAGAAAAGCGAGTAAGAGTGGCAGACACGGAGAATGTTTCTAAACAACAACAAGGCTCTACTTGCTGGTTGTGGCCCATATACACCCCTGCAGCTTCCTCCCAGGCACAGGTTTGCTGACAGCTGGAGAAGCGGACAGATGAACTACATTCCCCTTCTACATAAAATGACATCAACCCCCATGCGCTGAAATGAGATGGAGAATTAGCAACAAGGTGAACTTGAGCTGGAAGATTAACTCCACGCAAGAATCTAGAATTCATAAGGTATTTTTAGCTAGAGATGGTAATAAAAATTGCTCTCAGATGAAGAAATTTCATACTGCGTACATATTGGAGGCTTTTTACAACTTTTTCATAAAAGCTGTACTTTTTGGTTCATAATTTTATGAAAATTAATTTTCATAAAATTAATTTCATGAATTAATTTTGAACAAGTGTGGCATGCAGTATTGACCCAATCCATCAGCATGGATCTGACCGTGGACCGTCTATTTCCATAGTATCTGTAGGCTGGTTTTTATTTGTTTTCACTTGTTACTTGGTGCTGGGTAAACAGCTTTTTCAGAAATCCCCAACAAGATAGATGAAGCATCCCACTTCCTGTAGGGAACTGTTATTACATTCAGGCTATCAAACACTGCTAAATGAAAGAAATCATTATCTTCCGAAATATTTTTTAATTGACACGAATGTTTGCCATCCCTCAAGACTCTACCATCTAATAGAAAGAGAAAAAAGGAAGACAATTTACAGAGCAACAACTGTCTTAACAGCTAGAAAGTCCCCATCAGATATAAAATTTCTGATTTTCCCTGTAATTGTCAAGGAGTTGACTGGAATAAGCAATAAGAAAACTGTTCTTAGTAGAGTTTATGTTAAGACAGATAAATGTGGTAAAATTAAGAAAACTGAAGAATGAATAGAGAGGAAGAGGCAGAAGTTTTAAGAGTCCATTGCTGATTCTCTGACTGGAATTTTCCTGGAGCAGTGGGGTTAAATTTAGTCCTTGCCCACAGGATGACCCTCATCCTGGACCAGAGTCTCAGTGAGGCCTGATGTCCAATCTACATCACTGACTCACAGGGGCTTAACATCCGCCAACACCTCCACTCCAGGCCCCCATCAGGGACTATATCATTGAGTGGCTCTCTGTTCAACTCTATCAAAAGGCTCGCTGATGGACATGATACGTAAGGAAGATTGTTTGCAGAACAGACTCAATCATTTCTCTGTACCCTCCGGATTTTTTGTCTTGGACCAAGTTAGGCCATCACAAGGCTGTTTTTTGGAGCATAATTTCTTAGCTCCATTAAGAGGTGCTTTGACTGAGTGATATTTTGTCATCATGTCCCTGGCGGTCATCAAGGGACACTATAAGATACAGCATCACTGGGCTTCCCTGGTGGTGCAGTGGTTGAGAGTCCGCCTGCCGATGCAGGGGACACGGGTTCGTGCCCCGGTCTGGGAAGATCCCACATGCCACGGAGCGGCTGGGCCCGTGAGCCATGGTCGCTGAGCCTGCGCGTCTGGAGCCTGTGCTCCGCAGCGGAAGAGGCCACAGCAGTGAGAGGCCTGCGTACCGCAAAAACAAAAACAAAAACAAACAGAAAAAAAGATACAGCATCACGTAATTCAGTTTTGTGTTTGTGATTAGGATGTAATTGACCACACTGTTTCCTAATTTTCTCATTTCTTTCTTATCTCAGGGCTCTTATTCGTTGGTATCTTATATGCAGTTATCTTCAATTTGTGAAACAACCCAATACCATGAGCACAAGTACTCCCACATAAAAGATGAAAAAAACGAGAATTAGTGGGATTAGATTATTTGTCCAAGGTCAACTGCAAAGCTAGTATTCAACCCCAAACTCATGCTCTCTATCCCACTCACTATCTGAAAAACTAGTATATTTCTGCTTCATGGAAAATGAGAACTCTGCAACCACTTACAGCCTCGTTCTTCCTTTAGCTACTAGGAAATTCAGAGTAAAGGCTGTTCAACTACAGTAATTTTTTGGAATTTATGGTCTCTCTTATATAGTTTCTATTTTAATTTATATTTTCCATGTCCCTGATATGTTTTCATTTATATTTTATCATTTTCTGTGTTACATTTTCTATAAATAGCCTCAAATTATTTGAAGGTGAGCAAAATATTAAATAAATCCATCAACAAACAAATAAAATGCATTCCCATTACTCTCTTGACTGTTAAAGCATCAGCTTATGATTTACCTTTCTTTGCCTACAGTCATATCCACAACCTCATGGTAGACTGCCTGCAAACCTGACTCAGTTCACAGTAGTTTATTAAAATTAACAGTTGTAGTTGTTCTTCTTTCCTGTAGCAACAATACCTCCATTTTTTTCTGGAGCATCACTCCCTCCCCTGCTGTTCATGGGATTCCGGAGGCCTACCCTCAACTCTTGCTTCACGGGAAGGTGTTTTAATCAGGCATGGCCAACCAGCACATCCAACCACTGAATATAGTGACCGGTTAAGAAACAGGCACCTGACCCAAGGGTGTCCAGTGAGACTCCATCTCAGGGTTTTGTAGGCCTATTGAAAGTCAAGATCTTTCTCCTACTATAGCTTCTAAGTTGGGTGCAGGCCTGGACCGGCAGGGATCCATCTAGCTACCAAAAGAGAGGATCTACCTAAGAGTTAGCCTGCCCAAGAACTGGGAGATAAAAATAGACCATATAGCTTTTTCAAACCTAACTGCTATCAACCACGTAGGATACTTTGAAACGACTGCCAGCCCTCTGGCAGATTCTGCTTGTTGCCTGCCTAATATCTATTCTTCCTCTCATCTGAATATAATCATGGTTTCATCATAGGTAACAATATAGCCAGCTAAAAATATTCACTTTCTTAGATTCATTTGAACCTGGAGGTTGACTGAGTGATCGAATTCTGGCCATTCATTCAACAAATGAATGGGATGTAAATGTATGTCACTGACGTGGCCTTTTGAGAACTCTTTTAATAATGGACAGACTTATCTAGCATCCTTCTTCAACCCTTTGCCTTGACCTTCAATTCCTTCTTCCTTCCTGAAATACAGACACAAAGCCTAGAGGGGCAGCAGCCATCTTGTGACAATGAGGAGACAAGCATGAGGATAACCCGAAAGCTACGATCTACAAACTAATGAAAACAGTGAAAGAAGAAAAGAGGTAGGTCCCCAGTGACATCACCATGCTATTGTACCAGACCTGGACTGCTTACTGCATAAGATAAATAAGCTTCTTTGCCTGTTCAGGCCACCGTAGTTAGGTTTTTGGCCAAATGCATTTCTAACTGATACAGACTTTTCCCTTTTTAATTTTTTGATGATTTTATTACTTTTTAAAAATGGCCCCAGGTATTATTATCCTCTGAGAAAATCAAGAGCAATCCTGGTGCAAAGGTGAAAATCAGGTCTAACCATTGCTTTTGGGCCCACAGTGCACTGACATTGCAGTAGCAGAACGATCAGCTTAAAAATTCTACATCTATGATCAAAATATGTCCCTGAAAAGGTTCTCCCTGCTTTCTTTCTTCAAGTGCTTCAACTTTATAAGTCCTTCACATAACAGGGTGCTCTCTTTTCCGGGTAGTTTATAAAATATTTATAGTTGGAAGTCAAAGGTAGCTTGGATGAGGAAGCCCGTTTGTTACAAACATACATCTGCACCAGCAGCCTTCAAATGTAACTCACTGTAGTGTTTTTAATCTGCTCAGTTATGGTAAAGACTTCCCCTGGAGATGTATAAGGTTTACTTACAACACACACACACACACACACACACACACACACACACACACACACACACACACACACACGCTAATTTGCTCAGAAACGCAGCTAGAGTCCTTCAGCCCTCATGTCCCCTCTCGCCAGCTTCAGTGTAAGTGCATAAAGTATATACTTTGCACCTGGAAACTTATGTGGTCAATAAACAACTTTTGACCTACTTCTGTGAGTTGTTCTCAAGGCCAAACTATGTTCTCGAGTCCGTCACAGGGAGTGATCTCATCCAGAGGATCACTTGCCTCCAAGGATAAAAATGCAATTTTATTTTTCAGGAATTTATAAACATTTCCTTTGAAGTTTCAGAGGAGTAATATTGTACTTGGTAAGCTTTGACATAAATTGTTTAGAATTGTGACTTGAAAATCTTTTACTCCTTCTACTGGTCAATATGTTTGCAAACAACATGTATGTTGGAAACCTTAGGAAGTGTAATGATTTCTTTTCTTTTTTCTTTTCTTTTTCTTTACTTTTCTTTCTAGGTAGAAAGTTAACAGATCATGAGTTGCAAATCCTTCATTTGGGCCCGGCACCTTCCTTTTCAAGAATTCGTCCTTGTCCGTTGAAAAATTCTATACTCATTTTTACCAAAAGTTATAAACTGCACAACTCAGATACCTGAAAGCACCTTGAACATCTGCTCCCTTGAACATGTGCTGCCTTGCTCGCATCTTACGTCTTTTCATCTCAGACCCTCTGGCCTTTCTTCAGGCGACAAGTGGTCGGGGCACAAATCAATCTTTCGCTCTCGCTCTCTCTCTCTCTCTCTCTCTCATACACACAGAGCTTAAAATAAATTTTAAAAATCATGTTTAAAATATAAGAAACCAAACAATGAAGGTATATCATGTCAACATAGTTTGCACGGCTGATTCCATAAAACTGCAGTGAAAGCTCTAGGGTAAAAGCAAGTCATCTGTTTCTGCACAAGGAATTCAACATAAGCATGAATATTAGACAAATAAGTAGAGGCTTAAGAAATTCTTTTAAAATGCCCCTAAGTCATAGACTCAAGCAGGCAGAGTCATGCCTGCTTCTCTCGTTTAGACCCTCAAACACATTCTCACAACTTCTTTCAGTCCAGCCTTGTCCAAGAGGGTGCAAATCCTGAATTCATGCTGCCTAGTTGAAAGAAAGCCACGGTCCCTTCTCTCTGGGAGCAGCCACAGGGCTATTGGACAGGGACCCGTTCCCCACAGGCCAAGCTTCCTTTCCAGAGGGGAGCTATGTATCACAGAGAAATGTGTTCCTAGGAAGTCCACACCATGCACATTAGCCAAGGGGGGATTCAGAATGTCTTTCCAACTAAACTACTGGATGGTGTCCCTCATACTGGGGGCCAAAGGTGCTGCTCAGCTAAAATGCAACGCAGAGGAGGACAGCTAAACTAAAGGGCCAGTCTCCTCACGTCAGGACTTAGGCAAAATTGTGAAGTTGACAAAATTGTTCTTCAGTGTCCCCCCTTCCCTCCCCCTTCTTTCCCTGAACTAATGTCTGTTAACTTCCTACTATGTGCCAAGAGATGCAGGGGTGAAGAAGGCGCTGGTGGTCTCGAGGGGGATTCTGTGTGAGAGGCTATGATGGAGTCGGGGCCAAGGTGATTGGGGCCATGAGTGGGAACATCTAGCCCTGGAGTAGGGGTGGGCAGCCTGAGGGGAGGGGGGCTGTCGGAAAAAGGTTCCAGAGCAGGGGCTGGAAACTTCTACTGTAAGGAGCCAGATAGCAATTATTGGGGGAAATATTTTAGGACATAGAGGACATACTTTCTTTACTGCATATTCTTCTTTGTTCCACAGCCCCTTAAAAATGTAAAAACCATTTTTAGCCTGTGGGAGGTATGATATAAGGCCGACTTGACCCTTGGGCTATGGTGTTTTCTAGTCTTCCAGAGGAAATAATACTGTGCTGAATCCCTCAGGACAAGACATAAAATTAACTACTGTTGTAAAAGCACTTTGATTTGTCAGGCTCTGGGCGAGTTGCTTTATAAAGTTCATTTCATTTAAACATCACGATACTGTAAGAGGGTTCTATTATTATCATTAGGATTCACTGATGAGGAAACAGGACCAGGGACATTAAATCACTTGCCCAAAGTCACAGCGCTGGGGTTCAGCTGAGACTGGAGCCCAGGTCAATTTGGCTTCAAAGTAGCCAAGTGTAGGCTAAGTACACTTGTGTAGGCCATGCTCTGGATAAAGGCACCCGCAGAAGAGGGGTGAAGGGCTGAAATCCAGCCCACATCCCACTGGCCAAGCCCCCAGTCTGGGTGAGGAGCTGTGTCCAGCATGAGGAAGGGGAAGATGACCTTTTCTTTACACAGAGATGTCACCTACTCATCAAGCCAGGCATTTGTACGGCTGTGCTGGAGGGATTGGGGGGGTGCCTATTCCTAACTGGCTCAAAGACTATCATTTTTAGAACCGTAACAAGGAAAATTTAAGGAGGAAGACTAGGGCTTTGCCTAGATCTCTGCACTATAGAACATGCTAATACTTTAAATAATTATTTTAAACTATTGTGTAACCACACTGAGATACCACTTCGTACCCAATAGTATGGCTATAATTAATAAGATGGACAATCACAAATATTGGCAAGGATGTGAAGAAATTGGAACTCTCCTACCTTGGTGGTAGATTGTAAAATGGTACAGCCACTTTGGAAAATAGTTTGGCAGTTCCTCAAAAAGTTAAGCATAAAACAACCCAATTAAAAAATGGGCAGAAGACCTAAATAGACATTTCTCCAAAGAAGACATACAGATGGCCAAGAAGCACATGAAAAGCTGCTCAACATCACTAATTATTAGAGAAATGCAAATCAAAACTACAATGAGGTATCACCTCACACCAGTTAGAATGGGCATCATCAGAAAATCTACAAACAACAAATGCTGGAGAGGGTGAAGAAAAGGGAACCCTCTTGCACTGTTGGTGGGAATGTAAATGGATACAGCCACTATGGAGAACAGTATGGAGGTTCCTTAAAAAACTAAAAATAGAACTACCATATGACCCATCAATCCCACTACTGGGCATATACCCTGAGAAAACCATAATTCAAAAAGACACATGCACCCCAATGTTCACTGCAGCACTATTTACAATAGCCAGGTCATGGAAGCAACCTAAATGCCCATCAACAGACGAATGGATATGGTACATATATACAATGGAATATTACTCAGACATAAAAAGGAATGAAAGTGGGTCATTTGTAGAGATGTGGGTGGACCTAGTAAAATAAGCCAGATACAAGATACAAGAGGCCACGTGTTATATGATTCCACTTATATGAAATGTCCAAAATAGGCCAAGTCATCGAAACAGAACGTAGATTAGTGGCTGCCAGAGGCTGGGGGTTGGGGAGAAATGGTAAGAGACTATGGTGGGTAAAGAGCTTCTTTTTGGGGTGATGGAAATGTTCTGAAATTGGATAGTGGTGATGGTTGTATAACTTTGAGATTATACTAAAAACCACTGAAATGTACACTATAAAGTGGAGAATTTTATGGTAAATAATATCTCAATTTTTAAAAATACTATTTTCTCTCTCTTCCTCCACCACAAGGCCTTCCAGCCCACCCTCTGCCTCTCCCCTTCATGCCTTCGCTAATCTGAGGTTGTTTGCCCTGTCAGGTATCCAAGTTACTGGCCCTGATTCTGATTATCCAGGCGCTGGAGGAGGGGGACAGTGCAGGGGCCATGCTCTAGGCAGCAGTGGGAGCAGCCCTAAGAAACACGATTAACCCCACATGGCTGGAGAGTAGGAAAGCAGAGCTTGGATGGGGATGGTGGGAATAGTAAGATAGAGGGAGATGGGGCTGCAGAGGGACGGGCTCCAGACCATGGCGGGTGGCACTCCATAACTGGCCTGGATGCTGGAGGTCCTCTCCCCCCTTTCATGCTCCCATCACCCACAAGGCTGCTTCAGTCCCTCCTGCCCAGGAAGCTTCTAAGAGTCCACCCTGGAGTGCTGAAGGCTCAGCGGGATCCCTCCCCCCAGAGGTGTGTGTGTTCCAAAAGAGGACCTGAAAGAGAGCAGTGCTTCACTCTAACACAATACCTTGTTCATGGCCAAATACCAGGCACCGAAGGCCCCTGGAGAAGAAGGAACTTCGCCAGTGGGGTCCCAGCCTAGACACACCATAGGGGTTGAATACTTTTTCACAGGAGACCCAAGAAACACCGTCTGTGCTATAAAATCACTAGGAAAAGCAACTTGTGATTTGTGCTGGACCCAAACACCCGCATCTTCTCCAGCTCTTGGGGATTTCCTGCTCACCCACTGTACTGACAATCACAGGGACACAGACAGGCACTAAGTTATTCCGTCCTGCATCTACAGGTATTTAATCTTCCCCAGTGGGCTGCAGGCTCCCACAGTCAGTAGCTCTGTCTTCAGAGATCTTTTCTCCTGCTCGGGGAGGAGGGTGACGCTCACCCCGGGATACCTCATTCTGCCTGCTGCTTACCACCAGCAATTGGCCATTAACTGATGTTATTTAAACCTTCCTCGTTAGAAATAATTAATAGACTCATGTGCGATCAAGAAAATGCCTCTGAGATTTCTGCAAGGAACTGCATCTAATTAACTCTCAAGCCGACTATTTTAGGTGCCAGCAGTGCCTAATGAGGAAAGCTTCCAAGCTGGTATGTTGCCCCCCACGGCTCCCTGGCGAGGGATCACGTGGCTGCTGTCTGTCCATTTGACACACTTGATAGGAACACAGCCAAGGTACAAATGGAGATTTGATAAAAATAACCCAGACAAGTCTCCAATCACCATCTCTTAAATATTCGTAGTCTCACTTTTTTAAAAAAAGCAGGCAGGACATCACAGCGGCTATTAAAAACAAAAGCAAACAGACAAGAAAACCTGCCCAGGGTAGAGAGAGCGGGAAGGGGTTGGGGGAGGCCCAGAACCACATTGCCGAGAATGTGGAGAACAGGCTGGAGGGGAGGAGGTCTGTGAGATCCAAAAGCCTATTTAAAATGTCACAGTAATTGGGAGCAAGAAACTCACAGTACTGATGTGTCCGCTAAAGATCAATATAGAACATGAAACCCCTGAAAACGAAACAAAGTCTACCTATATTTAAGCACTTCTATTGAAGCACTTGACATTGCTTTCTCTTTAATGTGTGAGATAAAGCCTCCTGAGGAGATTCCAAGACGATGTGTGAGGGAGGAGGTCAGGGGCTCTGCGGGGAAGCATCCACGGGGCCTCTCAGGGTGGGCATGAGGCTTCGGTGGCTGTTCACTGGGCACGTGGCCGGACTGCTCTGTGCCCACGGGCCTGACCTCACTTACCCCTAGCACCAGACCTATGAGGTGGGGCTACTGTCACCCTCAATTTACGGGTGAGGAAACCCTGGAGAGGTCAGTAAGTCACCAGGTTCATACTGCTAGTAGATACACGGCTGGTCTGCAAACCTATGTCTGCCTGACTCTAGACCTCACACTCAATCTAAGCTATTTTCATGGACAACAGTGGTCAGAAATCACCTAGGGCCACTCTAGAAAGTCTAAAAGGTTTAACTGACACCAAAGCCATAAAACCTGAGATACATGTAAAAAAAATAATGGCCATTATGAAGATTACTTGCTTCTATCAATGATGAGGAAATGTTTAGAAGAAAAACCCCAAGAAAAAATTGCTGCTGAGTAACTGTCTTCAGAAGACAAACTATTCTGAAATCTTACGGGTCCTGTATTTTGCCATAACTGCCATGATACTTGTGGGATAATATTATTAGCCTGATTCTTTCATTATACAGAAAAACCTTATATAAATCTTCCTTATTAGACTGTGAACTCACCACGGTAACAGAAGCAGGCATTCATTGCCACCTGTCTGCAGCCCCTACCACCAGAAGTGTCCTTACACACACGCACACACACACACACCACCCTTACACAGAGAACACTGTGGAGAGAGAGAGAGAGGCTCTCCCTGCTCCATGGTGAGCTAACATTTCCCTTTGCTGGGCTGGAGCAGATCTGGGGCGGCAAGAACTTCTACAGTGATGAGCTGGCGTGATTACTGGCAGTGGCAGCCATGTTGGAAGATACCTGGCTTGCTGTGAGGAGGTAGTGGGTCCCAGACAGCATCACTGGAGAGGAGATGGGCGTGCTCCCTGGTGGTAGGGGTGCTGGGAGAAGACAGACACATCCTGCCTGGGTGGAAGGAGGCGTCTGTATGTAGGGGACACTTGTGATTTGGAGACTGGATATCAAGGGGGCTCAAGTTAATTTTTCTGGGAGAGCTTAGAGTGCTCTGGAGGGATCACAGACCTATAGCGATGTCCATGCAAAAATAATGCTGTGAATCAAAATGAACCAAAAGTCGGATGAATAGAGATGAATATCTTAGTTTTCTCTATTCATGCGTATTAACGATATTTATTTACACATATTCTAGTTTATTTCAGAAAGGATACAAGATAGGTAGCTCATAAAGATATCTTCCACATATCAAAGAAGCACAAATTAAAAACAGGACAAAATATTTTTAAATTAATAAGAAAAATAAATTAAAGAAAAAAGGTACAAGGCTTGGGATCTGACATGGTACAGGGAGTCAGAGCTAAAATGCACACCGTAAGGAGGCTATCGACGGATTTCTGGTGTTCTGTTAGCTACGGCAGGAGCCACCTGTCTGAGCCTAATCAAGATATATGGGGTTGGCCAAAAAGTTCGTTCGGGTTTTTGGCGGGACGTTACAGAAACACCCGAACGAACTTTTTGGCCAATCCAATTGTTAGGAAATACAAACTCAATCACACATTTCCTGTGAAACTTTAATCATCATATGAAAGCAAGTAAGAATAATAAAAAAGAGAGTATTCTGTTTGACAAAGAAAAATCTGAAGAAGATGGCCCTATAAAATTTATATCAAAAGCACCATGTAGGCCAATTTTTAAAAAACACTCTGCAGACAAATTCAGGCGCCGGCTGATAAAGAACCACTGACGAACGGGGGCCTCGTTAGACGCTATATTAAATCAAATGGCTATGCAATAGCTGGAAGTAGCAGAGGAAGATTGGAGAAAACCTATTAGTTCAGATAACATGCGTAGTACAGGATAAAAATGTTTCTCTTCCAAGCCTACTCTTAAAAAAACAAGTCTTTATATGCTTCTTACATGGAAATGGTACCTTAAAACTCACTTAAGGGCATTCAATGAAGATTCTGAATGGAAAACCAAAGTTCCACTGATTTGGGACTAGTTCCAGGTTATTATTCAATCATAGAGCAATGGTTTTTTTCCTCCTTACAGATTATTCTGAGCAAACCCTAAGCTCTTCTGGACTTTTAACCGCACGAGGACTCAGCTTCCATTCTTAAGGAAGTGGGGACTCAGTCGCCAAGGGTGTATGCACCAGCAGGCCACAGTTGTCAGAAAGATGGAGAAATGCTTCTTAGGTTGTATTTCAAGGTGAGTTCCACAGTCTACCTGCTTTAGAGTCACATGTTACAAATTCACATCCCCAAGCTCCACTCTGCCTGCCCCTGCACCAGGCTCTCTCTCAGCTGGAGCCTGAGAACCTGTATATTTTTTTTTACAAGCTCACAGGTAATGGCTACATCCACGGATGTCTGAGCATCACTGCTGTGGGGTATCCTGAGCAATGCTGGGGGTTTGATATCAGTCAGTGTGTTTATATCCAGTCACTATGTGACTTCAGCTTTACTGAGTTCGAGGGCTATGATAATAACTAATGCATTTTATTCATTATTTGCTGAGGGCCTGCTATGTGCAAGCCTCTGTGGACTAGCATGGGAGTAAATGCAGGTATTCAGGTGTGTAAGATGGTCCCAGCTCTCACAGGAGGGCACACATGTTGGCAGAGGAGAGAGATGCAGATTTTCCAGAAAACTGAGCCAAGGCCTGGGCAGAAGAGCCAGTGAGGGCTGCTCCCCTCGAATCATAAGCAGTCCTTCCTCCCCAAGCCAGTGATCCAATCTGGAGCCCACAGGGCCTGCGGGCCCTGCCAGGACCCGTCTCCTCCTCCCTCCTTCCACTCCCCTCTGCCCTTCACACGCTGCCCAGGAGCCTGGGCCGTGTTACTGGTTCAGATCAGAGGAGCACAGGAACGGGGACGTCGTGGGAGCTGGGAAGGGAGGTGGGGAGGGAGGGAGGGCTTGAGGGATTGACCCTAACTGGACAACGTGATGGGCAAGCAAGAAAACATTTCCTCTGCTCCGGTCTGTTTTTTCCACCAAGGTTGTCTCCTGCTAAATAGCTCAATTAGAATTACTGGTCAGTGAATTTCATGGCCAATTGTAGGCCAAATACAAATCATAACATCGAACTCAAAATCTAAGGCCTGCAAAATCTAAGAAGTGCTGTGCTCCAATGTAAGGTGTTTGGGGTATGTATGTGGTCAGCCTCAGGGAAGGGCCACGGCGTCCCCTGTCAAGACCACCCGCAGAGGTGGAGGAAATGAAGAAGCAGTAGAAGGGAGGGAGGCGGGTTCAGAAGGATGACACAAGTTCTGGGGTCTAAGATCTCCTATTAACTTCCTGGGTTGAGAGCTGCCAGAGTGAGCGCCCTCCTCCCAGCACGGATGATGGAGCATCCAGGACGCAGAGCCATGTCTGTACTCAACTGTGAAACCCAGATGATCTCTTGTCCGTGTCACTACTTATGATGAAACAAAATTAGTGCCAACACCCCATCTACCTCCTCTTGCTTCCTCTAGCAATTCACAAAAAATACTTAAGGCGAATGCGTATTACAACTGATCTATTACAAGACAGCATGGTGCCAGGGTTCAAATTCCAGCCTACCTCTTACCAGCACTGTGACTTTAGGCAAGTTACTTAACCTCTTTGTGCCTCACTTATTCCATCTGTAAAATGGGCTGATAGTAGAACCAATTTCATGGGCTGTGAGGTTTAGACGTAAACTACCCGAAACAGTGAGTACACAGTAAGCACCCAATACACCTTACCTATTATTCTTTCCCTTTCCAAAGTTCCTAACAAAACAAAACAGCTGAATAGACCACTTACTTGGGAAATATAAGTGCATGAACGTTCCAGTTTCAGTGGAACAAAGGCACATCCTCCATTATTATTATTTTTTTCATTATAGTTTATTATCAGATATTGAATATAGTTCCCTGTGCTATAGAGTAGGACTGTGTTGTTTATCTATTTTATATATAGTAGTTTGTATCTGCTAATCCCAAACTCCTAATTTATCCCTCCCCCACCTTTCCTTTTGGTAACCACAAGTTTGTTTTCTATGTCTCTGAGTCTGTTTCTGTTTTGTAAATAAATTCATTTGTATCATATTTTATTTTCTTTTTGAATTTTGAATTTTGATTTCTGGCTACACTGCTCAACTTGAGGATCCCTGGCCAAGGATCAGACCTGGGCCCCGGCAGTGAAACCGAGTCCTAACTACTGGACCGCCAGGGAATTCCCTCTGTATCATATTTTAGATTCTACATATAAGTGATATTATATGACATTTGTATTTCTCTGTCTGTCTGACTTACTTCACTTAGTATGATAATCTCTAGGTCCATCCATGTTGCTGCAAACGGCATTATTTCATTTTTTTATAGCTGAGTAGTAGTCCATTGCATATATGTACCACATCTTTTTTATCCATTCATCTGTCATCTGTTGATGGACATTTAGGTTGCTTCCATGTCTTGGCTATTGTAAATGGTGCTACCATGAACACTGCAGGGGCATGTGTCTTTTTGAATTAGAGTTTTCTTCAGATATATATTCAGGAGTGCGATTGCTAGATAGTATGGTAACTCTATTTTTAGTTTTTTAAGGAACTTCCATACCGTTTTCCATAGTGGCTGCACCAATTTACATTCCCACCAAGAGTGTAGGAGGGTTCCCTTTTCTCCACACCCTTTCCAGCATCTATTGTTTGTAGATGTTTTTGATGATGCCCATTCTGACCAGTGTGAGGTGATACCTCACTGTAGTTTTGATTTGCATTTCTCTAATAATTAGCGACGTTGAGCATCTTTTCACATGACTATTGGCCATCTGTATGTCTTCTTTAGAGAAATGTCTATTTAGGTTTTCTGACCATTTTTTGATTGGGTTGTTTGTTTTGTATGTTTTGGAAGTTAAACCCTTGTCAGCCGCATCATTTGCAAATACTTTCTCCCAGTCAGTAGGTTTTCTTTTCGTTTTGTTTATGGTTTCCTCTGCTGTGCAAAAGCTTATAAGTTTGATCAGGTCCCATTTGTTTATTTTTGCTTTTATTTCTATAAAAGGCACACCTTGTAAAGGCACATCCTCTTTAGAGATGTGAGAGTCTGCTGAACATAGTTCCTAGAGAAGCTATTAGTTCTGTGTTCCATTGCATCAGTGGGTACATCTATATAACACCTACATCCCCACACCTGGCTTAAGCACCCATTCCCCCCACACCTACCCTCCTGTACCGATTTCTGGAAACCATCTTTCACTCCACCCTTCAAATTGGAAGTATCCTTCCTTTTCTTGGACAAATTTGACTTCAGTTCCCACTTCAGCCTGGCTTTCTTGGATACAATCAGTCAAATTCGTCCTACAACAACAAAAACCTATCATATGCTGGCAGTATGTTAGCTAAGAATTTCTCTGCATTTTTATGCATGCCTTTTTTTTTACCTATTTGGATCAATATTTTTTTTCTAGAATTTGGTAATTATGTTCACATAATAGTGGGTCGCACTAGGATACAATTCCATACTATACGTAATGGACATTTATCATTTGTGGCTGCCTGAGATCTTTTGAACACTTTATCAATATTATGACAGCTTTCCGCTGTGTGAACAACTTTTCTTGCTTCCCTTGAAGTTATGGGTGACTATTTAGAAATATACAGAATTCCTTGGTTGGGATTCTGGGACAGCTTCTTAAAGTAGACTGACTTAGCTGGGAGGTAGGCTCTTTTTCTACCTCCTCGCCTCCATGCCTGCTACCAGCCTGAGAAGCACATGTGATGTCTGGAGCTTCTGTGGCCATTTTGGACCACGAGGCAATCTTCAGCATGGAAGCCATGCACAAAAATAGTGGCTCCTTGATGATTATGTAGTTGTGATGCCAGTCTAGAACTGCCTATCTTTGAACTTATTTCATAAACAAGGAAAATAAACTTCTATTCTTGAATAGACCACTTTTATTTTGTCTTTTTTATTATATGTAGCCCAATTTAATCTTATATATTTTTATATTATGTATATTAAATATATAATTACATGTTATATATTTAGTCCTATACACAATATTTCACTTATCAAAGATGGCATCAAACTTTGATTCAGATTTCTGAACTCTCATATGAAAGATAACACTGTATTTAACAATATAGCAAAAAAAGAGATAAAACCAGACATTGTGTATGTCTCCTAATGAGATGCAATGGAAAGCATTCAGCACCACCTATAATGTATTCTTACCAAAACACTGAATTGGAATCTGAGTAAGCCTCTGCATCTAACCACCGATTTACAGGAAATACAGAAAGCAGAGTAATATGTTCTATAACACCACAGGAATGCAATCATCAAAATCCATAATGTAGGAAACTCTAGCAAGACAAATGGTTCAGTTTCTTCAAAATAAATAGCAAGGTCGGGTGAGGAAGAAGGAAAAAGAATTTACACATTAAAAGAGATTTGAGAGGGCTTCCCTGGTGGCACAGTGGTTGAGAGTCCACCTGTCGATGCAGGGGACACGAGTTTGTGCCCCGGTCCGGGAAGATCCCACTTGCCGCAGAGCGGCTGGGCCCGTGAGCCATGGCCGCTGAGCCTGCGCGTCCAGAGCCTGTGCTCCGCAACGGGAGAGGCCACAGCAGTGAGAGGCCCGCGTACCGCAAAAAAAAAAGAGATAGATTTGAGACGTATCAACAAATACAGTGCATAGAAACTTCCTCTGATACTGAGTTGAACAAACCAACAGAAAACATTTTGAGGCAATCAGGGAAAAGCAAATGCCATATGGATTTCTGATAATATTAAGGTATTACTGCTAATTTTTAAAGTTGTAATAATGGTATTGCAATTATATTTTTAAAGTTCTTATATACATGTTTGTAGTGATACATACTGATATATTTAGAGATGAAAGGACATGATATCTGACATTTGATACAAAACAATCCAAGGACGAGGTGGGGGATTTGAGGATATATAGGAAATAAAACAGACCATGTGTCGTAGTCAGTTTGGGCTGCTATAACAAAAATACCATACACTGGGTGGCTTAAACAACAGAAATTTATTTCTCACAGTTATGGAGGCTGGGAAGTCCAAGACCACACCATAGGCTGATCGGGTTCCTGGTGAGAGCTCTCTTCCTGCTTTGCATATGGCTGCCTTCTTGCTATATCCTCACATGGCAGAGAGGGATATCATTTCTCTCATGTCTCTTCCTTGTAAGGGTACTAATCTCATTCATGAGGGCTCCACCCTTATTTCCTAATTACCTCCTAAAGGTCCCACCTCCAGATACCACCGCACTGGGGATTAGGGTTTCATGTATGAATTTTGAGGGGACACAATCAATCAGTCCACAGCCTCGTGTGTTGGTAACTGGTGCAACTGGGGTATGAGTACTGAAGCCATTTTCTTCTAATACGGCAGATTCTTCTCTACAGAAACAATAATTAATAGAATCAGAAGCTTATTTGAACTGGCATAGGAAAGCCAAAGCATTGGAATCAGGATTTCACATTAAGGAATCAAAATCCCAGGAAATGTATAAACTACTCACTGCTTATGGCTTTCCTCTGAAAATCCTGTTTATCATGTGTCCAAAACTTTTAGGGACATTCATCACTGAAAATGAAATTATCTTTTGATGAATTAGCATAATTACATCTACTCTTATCCAGTTGGTTTCTTGGGTCACCCCAATCCTCACAGCAGTTTTCTGGTCCCTATAAGACTGCACAGCTGCAGAAATTGCTTGCTCATGTAATTACAAGGTTTTATATAGTTCTGGAAGGGAGTCCTGCAGGTGGAGTGGCTCTAGAAAAAAGGCATTCTTCAAGCAACGCTTCCAACAGGTGGGTCAGAACATCAGAACCAATTCAGGTTGGGTGTTTGCACAGGTGCTGCTCTGGCCATAGCAAAGCATTTACAGATTATCCTCGCTTAAACTCTTGGTTTCCAGGTGCAATTTCTTTAATGATGACAAGCTGAGGGGGCCGTAAAAAACACCGGCATTGCAAGTCCCTACTGGCCTCACTAATTCAATAAGAAATTTCTGCACAAAGCTATTTGAAACACCTAAGTTAAGACTTCGCTGTGTAAAGTGAAACCAGGCACCAGCAGTAGTACTGTAACCCGGGAACATGTTGGAAAATGCAGAATCTCGGGTCCCACTCCAGATCTACTGCATTTTAACAAGATTCCCCTTGATTCATATGCATATTATCATTTGACACCCGATCTTTCAGAAAACTACGTCGGTGTCCCCATCTGCTCTGAAATAATGTGCAGTGAACAGTTCATTGTGAAATGACCATCTAGTTGGCATTCTGCAACAGAATTAAGTACTTATTCTCCAAAGAGATTTTCTTTTTTAAGTGCCATCCTCTGTGCTTCTCAGAGGGTGATTCATGGAAAGATAAAAATAAAACAGACTCTCAGGGCTAATCTACCACACCTGATAACTCTTTATCTTCATTTCTTGCCAAACAAACTATGAACAGGTTCTGGCCGGCCAGAGAGGAATTTTTCCAATTGCTTGTTTCTCCCTATGGATAAATTATGGCAGCCATTACAAGCAAAGGCAACGGAGATAAGAGTTGCTTCTCCTTGATCCTTGTGTTCTCTTAAATTATACACCACAGGGTTAGAGTTACTGATTAACAACAGCAAGGCCTGAAATCCCCCAAAGTACAGAATTTAATGAAACAGCTCAGGACTGATGCAGTGATACCACCTTGCTCTCCCTTTGTCCTTTGCTTCTGTTATGGTTACATGCTGTTGTATGTCATCTGATACACAGCTCTGAGATGAAAAGAAACAATTCATGAATTGAAATTTTCATTGATATATTTTCCAGTGAATTAAATGAAATCAGGAAATGCACACAAGGTGCCACAGGGACTTCCCCGGCGGTCCAGTGGTTAAGACTCCACCTTCCAATGCAGGAGGCACGGGTTCGATCCCTGGTCTGGGAACTAAGATCCCACATGCCGTGCGGTGTGGCCAAAAATTTAAAAAACAAACAAGGTGCCACAAAAAAAGACCCATAGATGGGGCATTTGAATCTATTTTTAAATTCTCATCTCTTTGCTGCTAAAAATTTTTGAGGCAGTTGACCACTGTCTTCTCTACCACCCCCTGCCCCCCAAAAAAGCACAGAACCAATAAAGCAACTAAAACAAGAACAAAAAACCAACAGGTAAGTAAAAAGGAAAGGAGACAATACAGAAAAAGAAGACAATTTCAGTTTCAGACCTGATTATTTTTCCTGAGAATTTCTTTTTATTTTATGTTTCTCTTTTGAGCTTCTAAGATTTCAGTTGTGACCTACTAAGAAAGCTATTTGCTTTGAAAGCCAAATTTTTCCAACCCTAAGTGATCGAGGGAAGAGTGATTTGGAATTCTAAAAGGCAAAGTCTGAAGGAAGAAGACATCAAGTTTATCAACAAAGTCAAAGATTGGTGAAGGAATACAGTAAGAGTTAGTTCCTTCCCAAAAGGCGATAAAGGTTTAGTTGGCCACTGAGATAAGGATGAAGAGGGTCAAGATTAGATCTTAGAAGCTGTCTGGCTCCCTAGGAAAAGGTCTGGGCCCCATCCAAGTGGTTTGGGGAGAGTCAGGTTGACAGAAACCACAGATCATTTGTGGGAATCCCAGAGGACAAGGGGCTGGCCTCACAGATGTGTCCTCGGAGGTTCTAGGCCACATCGAGAGGCCAGGCTTCAGACCAGAGCTTGAGCTTTAAGGTGGTGAGGGCTAGGGAGCTACTCAGAGACACGGTCCTGGGACAGGTCACTACGAGAAGTCTTCTGGGGCTTTTCTGAAGCTATGAAACAGGGCCAGAGGGAGCTGGGCTCAGGACAAGGAAGATGCAGCACACATGGGCTTGTTGATCAGAGGCTCTGGTGAGGCCAAGGTCAGCTGACTCAGATGGAGAAGCAACAGGCTGAAACCAAGGTGAGGCCTGGTGACTTGGGACGATCCCAGAGAGAAGACAGCGTCTGGACAAGGTGTCACTCCGCTGAGGTCACACAAAACCCCCAGGGAACTTGATCAGCCACAAGGAGAAGGGATGAAAGGAAAGGGAAGGGGAGACCCCTGAGAATTTGATTTCAGTTGGAAGAAACTGAGATACCTTTCTGTCATCAGTGAAATGGGGATTCCTGTGCTAGGTTTACTTATATTAGGAAAAAATCTAAAATGCTACATTTTTGCACACCCAACCTCATACCTTTTACAGGTATGTATAGTATACGGATATGTATATATACTTATATTTACTAGAAAGTTGAACTAACTCTGATTGATGGAGAAAGTGGGAGAGAGGGGCCCATCTAACAGTTCTGAGTTAATTTCATTAACTTTCTTTAAGGTTGTGAGCCTGTGGTTGTGCCTTAAAGAAGAGGTGGGCTGTGGTATGAGGGTGGAGATGGCTTAAATTGTCATTCACACCTGCAACAGAGCTCTGGAGGAAGGAGAGGGGGCATTAGGTAAGAGGGAGGGTCCAAAAATCATTCAAGGTTACCTTAGAAGATTTAAAGAATCGATTTTGATTGTTAAATTTATCTGTTTCCCCAACTCAATCAAATTAGTTCTAGGCTCCATCAACAGGAAACTTCTAAATCATTAAATAAACAGCAGATAACATCCCTCCCCTCTAAATAAAGCAGAACAGTTGCTTATTGCTCTTCTTCAGTAAGCTCTGTTAGTTCTTTCTACATTTGCATAAGTAAGACAATAATTTTTAAAATAGGATGCACTATTGATTCTGTGAAAATGGAACTTGCCTATTTGGTCATCTGAACCCATCACATCTGCCACCATTTTTGATGGGGGAAAAGTACTTGAGGAATTTCTATCTAGCAAAAGATTTTTCTTGACAGGAAAGATAAATCTTCGACCATAGCAAAGTAATCACTTAGAAGGCAGAAGCGGAGGTCGGCAATTTTCTAAGTGAGAATGAAGGTGGTCTACCAGCACACGCCCCCTCTGCTAATGTGCGGTGCCAAGGGCGGCACTGCTAAACAACACCGCGCGAATAATGCAGATTCTGAGAGCTTCTCGGTAGCTAGGGACCTACAGCCTCCACTGCAAACACAAAAACAAAATGACAAAAACTGCTTGCCCAAACCTCCTCTGGACACCTGAAATGAAATACCAGTAAAGCTCTTTAGAGTGAGATGGAAATTTTCAATCCTTTTATATATATACATATATGGAAGAATATTAAATCATAAATTTAAAAAATCGACCATCTATTTTTAGTGCCATTAGCACAATTATTAGGAAACCATTTCTTTTTCTATGCTTTATGTGGTGACTTCTGAGAAATAGGAAGAGCATTTCTCTCTATGCTGTTGGTGGATCGTTTGGAACTCTTTTTTCTCCCGTTGGCGGATGCGCAGGCTCAGCGGCCATGGCTCACGGGCCCAGCCGCTCCGCGGCATGTGGGATCTTCCCGGACCAGGGCACGAACCCGTGTCCCCTGCATCGGCAGGCGGACTCTAAACCACTGCGCCACCAGGGAAGCCCTGGGACTCTTGTTGACACTTTTCAAGGCCAAAAGCACAAGGGCACTACTCATTTACATACTTTAGCATCCATTACTACCAGAGCTTCTTAAATATAAAAAAGCTGAATTACTTATGGTTAAATTTGAGCTTCTGACAAAATAGAGACGTTCCACTAAAATATATTTATTCTTAAAGAGAACATTATAAGATAAATACAATTTGCAATAAAATAATATTGGAAACACTATACTCATATAACACTTAAAGAAAGTGTTACAAAAAGATAATTCTACTTTTAAAATTGTGAAATATAGAATATATACAAAAAATGTATGAATAAACATCTCTATAATCCTTAATTTTGAGTGATTCGTGGCTTTGAGCTGTTAAGTATTTAAGGATCATACAACCATAACATCAACTGTAAATAATTAGATTAAGAGTAAACTGTTGAAAATATTTTTGCTAAGGTTAACGAATGAAATCCAATGTGAACTGATGGAATAATCTAAGTTCTTAGACATCCCGTAAAGGGATGATTTAGTATTTTCATCAACAGCCTTTTTGTGATGCTGTAAAAAATTGTTCTTCTTTTCAAATACTATATTCCAAAATGTTACAAAATTATTTGGTAATTAAAATAAAGGAAAATTCATCTTTCATTTGCATTTTTTGAATTATATATATGCGGCTGAAAATATATTGTCCGTATAACTCACTCATTCAAATTACTCATGTTCACATCGAGTCAAAAGAAATTTGGTATTTATAATTAAAATATAAAATTATAAGTCTGTGAATACACACTCAAAATATGAAAAGCATAAGTAAAACAATCAAATACAATAAATAAAATAGAAACTCTTATCATTCTGGATAACAATGGTTGACTTCCACACACACCAAGATAAAAAAAATACACCCTCAGAAGTCCAGGATATTGAAATGAAATTATTCATCTCTGGGACACTTCACTAAAGTGCTAATTGGCTCTGAGTACATACCAATAACCAAGTAGCCCTTTACATTTCTGACTGGATAAAACAATAGCTATAAACGTATCCCAATGTATCACTGCTTAAAAATATAGTATGTATACCTATTAAAACTGCTCAATGACAAAAAACACTTCTGCTAGGGAAAAAAAACCTGGCTAAGCAGGCTGATCTGGCTTGAACCAAATGCCACAACAAATTTATTTAAAACTTTACCCTGAAAGGCCTCAACGGATATTATAGATGGACATTTGTTAAAATAATATTTACAAATGTTTAGCAATTCAGACCAGGATCCAGTAAAACCCAGTTCATCAATTAGTGGCATTAGGGAACACAACTTAGGTAATGTAGATTGTACTAGGACTGTGCTAAGCATTTTATATGGTTTCTTTCAACCAACCCTTTTAGCAACTCCATCAAATAGGGACTTCTCTCTCTATTATACAGAGGAGGAAACTGAATAACAGACATTCAGAAATCGGACCCAGGTGACATAGTAAGAGGCAGAGTCTTAATCTGCATATGCAGGTTCACTAAGCTCTAGAGGCTGATCTCTCATCCACTGTGTCACAAGGGCAAACACACTAACAGTATCACACCTCAGTGACCACCTGTTAACCTCAACAAATTGCGTAATTTTAGAAACATCTACTGGATAACCCTCATAACTTGTCTGTTAAGTAGACGAATGACAAACCCAGATCAGCTTATTTTTTCCTCTTCTGATATTTTTACCCACGATGCAGTTAAACTGTAGCACAGAATCAAATTCTTAGAATTTGAATTCCAGGGACCTGAAATCCTCATCCAGCTAGAGTCTGCACATTTCCCTTAATGCCCTGACATATATTTCTAACGGGATATTCCTTTGGTCCAAGGCAAGAGGGGCATCCAGTTTTGAAGAGGGGAGGAAAAAAGTGGGAAAGGCATGAGAATAGAAGTTGGAGAAAGAAGTGAGTCCAGGCAAGAAGCATCCGCCATTCCAGGCCACCTCTGATTATGAATACTCCACAGCACCGTGCTAAGCTAGCGCTGCACCACGGAACCACGCTGGATACAGCTTATGTAATTGGCAAGCTCATGGGATACCTCTGACCACCAGATAAAAGGATTCCTCTAGGTACATATAACCAGTACATATCCATTAAAGCAAAAGGGATGTATAAAACATGCTCCATGCTCTCAAGGAATTACAATCTAGGTGGGGAGACAAAAACATATTCACGCAGGTAACAGTACAAAGTATAATGGCGTAAGCTATCTACTGTTACAGGAGCGCATGATAAGATCATAATTAACACCTGTGGTGCTTTATACTTTTGCACACTATGATCTCTAACAGGAGCTCAAGACTACCTTCTTCTTCATGGAGGAGGAGGAATCCTAAGGCCATGTATTTCTCAAGGACAAAATTAGGCCATGGTGGCAAGAAATAATGCTCTCAGGGGACTATATAAAGGTTTTTAAAGTCATCTTCCACTTGGCTCCCTATCCTGTCCTCTTCCTGTTGTTGGCCTCCTTCGCATTGCTCGTTTTCTCTTATGTTCTGTATAGATAGTGAAATAAGTAAATGGTTCCCAATTTCTCTTATTGGGGGAAAAAAAAAGGCCAAGAGGGAGTCTGGACACGGACGCAGGGAAAGGATATGGGAAGAGTCCTGCTGGTTCTGCTGTGCTCTGGGTCTTGGGAAAATAGCTATCATTCCCTCTCTACATTTTCTCACTGTCAGATGAGTGACGTGATAAAAGGTCACCTTCAGATGGTAGAAGCTCAAGGTCAAGATGAAAGTGTGAGCCTGGAAGAGGGTTGTCAGGCTGTCACTCATTCTGCCCTTCACTAGGCTTCAGGGGCCAAAAGAACCCTGTAGCTCCACAGTCAAGCCAGCTCACCAGAGCAGCAGGCCACACTGGGGTTCATTTGTTGGAGGGGGTTTCCCTCAGGAACCTGAGAAGAGACAGGCAGCTCCCTGAGGGCTTATAGGTTCGGGAAACAGGCCATCCCCATCTTGACCTATTAGTGACATAGCCAGCACCTTACAGCTTCCAAAGCACTTTTACAAAAACATTATTTCCTTTCACAAAAATGCCAATGTGAAGAATACAGGAAAATCATTATTTCCATTTTATAAACGAGAAAAACAAAACTCGGAAAGAATAGTTGGCTTTTGCCAGGTCTGAGAACTAGTAAGACCTGGAGCCTGGGCTGGTACCAGGATCTTCAAACACCTTGTTCTAAAGTATTCACACAACAGGGTCTCCAGCTAGGGCAGCCACTGAAGGTGTAGGATTTAAGCAGAGCCCTACAAGATGGGTAATCTGAACAGTAGCAATCCAGTGAATGATTTAAAGACAGGCATCAATAATGACTAAATTGTAAATAAGAGTCAAAAATTACTAAATGATACTCTAATTGGGGAAAGAAGAATGTTCATTTTCTATATATAAAATGAGCATGATCTTCCTGGATTCAAGAACATCAACTCTGAAACATTAGGCTGTCCCTCCAAGCAACCTTGTTCTCGACCTAATCCAGTATAGCTTTGTCATCCATGAATTATATAAACTTTTATGAGGACAGATTTATAGTTTTGACCTGCACTGTCAACTGGGCAAATGAAATCCGGGGGTTTACTATCCTCCATAAGAAGCACAATATTCTTCAATTTATCTTTGAGCTACCCTGTTTAAGATGTGCGGGGCATTGTGTCTATTTATTTCAGACCAGAGATGTGTTCAAGGCCTTGGTGAACAGTTTTATATTCACTTCAAACATATACTCCTTCTGGCTTTATAGATTTTGATCATTTTCCCATACCAATGTCTTTCCTGACAAGAATCGTAATCAATTTAGTATTTTCTTCTTCCTTCCAAGATCATTCTAGTTGTTACTCTCTGGATGTACTCCAGCTCAATTATGCCTCTTTTGCTGTTTGTTGATGAAAATTGCATATAATCTTTCGGGTATAGATAAATCATAGCTTGCACAGGGCACAGCTACTGTCTCTGCTGGGGGATGTCCAACATTTTGATGGCCTCTTTGGGCTGCAGCATCGTACTAGGTAGAAGTCCCTAGGTGACAGCTGACAAAAGCACTGGGCTTAGCAGATAGTCCTGTGGTTCAGGGCTAGCCCTCAACCCCCGCTCCCCCCAAAAGACTAGAGTACCTGTAAAGCAGAGATTTTTCTGAGCATTTCCTCTTCCAGGTCATCCGTAAAGATAAGACAAATCAAACACTGATAAAAAGTGCCTGTTTATACTTATCAAATATATCTATCTCCCCCCCCATTAAAATTAAAGTGAATTAATTCAATTCAACACATGTTTCTAAGTGCAAGGTCACAAGTCACAAAGGGAACATGATTCTTAAATAGCCAGAAAATTAAGAATATTTCATTAACATGTTATCATTAACATGATAACATTCTATCTTCCCTGGTGGCGCAGTGGTTGAGAGTCCGCCTGCCGATGCAGGGGACACGGGTTCGTGCCCCGGTCCGGGAAGATCCCACATGCCGCGGAGCGGCTGGGCCCGTGAGCCATGGCCGCTGAGCCTGCGCGTCCGGAGCCTGTGCTCCACAACGGGAGAGGCCACAGCGGTGAGAGGCCCGCGTACCACAAAAAAAAAAAAAAAAGAATATCTATCTTCAACGAAATGTCAAAATTACACTTAGTAATAAAACACTTGTAGCATTATCATTAAAATTTCAAACAAAACAGAGATGCTTTTATAACCACCATTCATTGATTTGACAAATATTTACTGAGTGCTACTGTGTGCCAGGGACATTTTATAAATGTGGATGACACGGTGAGAATACCCAGTCCCCCTCATGGACTTTATATTACTTAATATTATTCTGGATAATGTTATAAAGCTTGAAACAGAATTAGGTAGAAGGAGATAAAATGAATATTGTTTGTCTGTTACATGAATGCCTATCAAGAAAAAGAGGAAGAACTGAAAAAGTATTGAAATAAAAAGTTCAGGGGCTTCCCTGGTGGCGCAGTGGTTGAGAATCCGCCTGCCGATGCAGGGGACACGGGTTCGTGCCCTGGACCAGGAAGATCCCACGTGCCGCGGAGCAGCTGGGCCCGTGAGCCATGCCCGCTGGGCCTGAGCATCCGGAGCCTGTGCTCCTTAACGGAAGAGGCCACAGCAGTGAGAGGCCCGTGTACCACCAAAAAAAAAAAAAAAAAAAAAAGTTCAGTAACGTGAGTATATATAACACACAAAATCAATAATTTTTCAGTATTACAGCAGTCAATTTAAAACATAGTAGAAAACATGTTCCATTCAAAATAACAACCACAAAAAGGTAAAACATCTTGGAATAACCTTTTGTAAGAAATGCAAAGGCCCTTTATGAAACCAAAGAATGCTATAATAAAGAACATTCAGAGAAGAATAACAACAAAGCTCTCGGCCATTAAAAATATGAGAACAATGAAGAAGAAACTCAACAGAAAAGTTGGAAGACCAAGTTGAGAAACTCTTCCAGATTGTAGAGCAAAAACACAAAGAAAATAAAAAATAGCAGGGATAAAGATAAGAAATATAAACAACTAGTCTGGAGGTTCAACATCCAAATAAGAGGAGATCCAGAAAGACAGAAAGAGAAAATGCAGAGGAAGAAATCATCAGTGAAAAAAGTCAAGGGCTTCCCTGGCGGCGCAGTGGTTAAGAATCCGCCTGCCGAGGCAAGGGACATGGGTTCGAGCCCTGGTCCAGGAAGATCCCATATGCCGCGGAGCAACTAAGCCCGTGAGCCACAACTACCACCGAGCCTGTGCTCTACAGCCTGCAAGCCACAACTACTGGGCCCATGTGCCACAACTACTGAGCCCGCATGCCACAACTACTGAAGCTTGCGTGCCTAGAGCCCATGCTCCACAACAAGGGAAGCCACCACAATGAGAAGCCCGCACGATGCAACGAGGAGTAGCCCCCGCTCGCCGCAACTAGAGAAAGCCCGCACTCAGCAATGAAGACCCAACGCAGCCATAAATAAGTAAATAAATAAATACATACATAAATAAATACATAAATTTATTTGAAAAAAAGAGAGAGAAAAGTCAAGCAAATATCCCAGAATAGGATATCAGTTTCCTGATCAAAAGGTCCACTGAGTATCAACAATAGTACCGGAAAACTGACACATACTAGGCACAAAACTATAAAATTTTAGAACACTAGGCATAAGAGGCTGCAATAGAGACAGATTATATTTTCATATAATGGGCCAACAGTTAGCTTTCTCAATAGAAATACCAGAAGCTAGAGTAAAGTGGAGAAGGACCTTAACATTCAGAGGGGAAATGATTCGGAGGCAGAGACACAATGCTCACAGCACCCATGTGCTCTATTTCTCAGTCCTCTTGCACTTGAGCAGGGCCTTGTGACCAGTTCTGGCCAATAGACTGCTGACATAAGTGACACATGTCATTTCCAGGATGAAGGAATGAGAAGTCTTCACGCACACACCCAGCTCCCGTCTGCCCTGCCACAGTGACATGAAGGTCCACGTTGAGATGGTGAAGCCATGAGATGGAAACAGCCCAAATCCCTTTGTGAACTCCTAAAATGTGCTTCCCTAAGAACCAGTGGACTCACTGGATTCACTGAGGGGCTTATATAAGCAAGACGTAAACTCTTATGTGTGTAGCCACCGAGATCTTGCATCACTCTAGCCTCTACTGATTAATACAGATTCCCAATCTGGAATTTTATCCTGTCAAACAATTAATCAAGGATAGAATAAAGACATTTTCAGAAATGCAATATTTCAGAGAATTTCCATCCCATGCACCTTTTCTCAGTAGGCTGAGGAAAGAGAAAGATATGCATGGAAGGCAGAATAATGGCCCTCCCACAGAGGATATCCAAGTCCTGACCTGCAGAATTTGTGAATATGGTATCTTAACATCACAAAAAGAGCTCTTTTGATGGGGAGATTATCCTGGATTCATCAAGTGGGCCCAGTTTAATCACAAGGGTCCTTATGAGTGGAAGAGGGAGAGAAGAGAGACAGAGTTGGAGATTTGAAGATGCTATAAGGCTGGTTTTGAAGTTGGAGAAAGCAGCCATGAGCCAAAGAATGCGGGTGGTCTCTAGAAGCTGGAAAAGGCACGGAAATGGATTCTCTCCTGGAGCTTCCGGAAGAGCCACGCCGACTCCTTGACTTTAGCCCAGCGAGACCCATTTCAGACTTCTGACCTCCAGAACTATAGGGCAATACATCTGCATTGTTTTAAGCCACTAAGTTTGTAGTAAGTTGTTATAGCAGCAACAGGAAACTAATACAGCATGGGATGCAGGAAGTGGGAGCAAACAGAACAGAGTGAAGGGAGCTCCCAAGGCATATCTGAGCGGGATGCTGAACGCAACCAGCCCAGAGGGAATGGGCAAGAAGGCCCAGGACAGACTTCAGCAACTCAACATTGACAGAATACCTAATGTGTCTGGAGGCACTGAGAGGATATTTCCACAACTGGAGAAGAGTTTGAGACAACCTGGGGATCACAGAAAAGCATGAAAATACATGTACAAAACAAGACAATTATTTGTTACAAAGAAAACAAAAAGATGGATAGGAAAGGAAACCTTATCGTAATGGCTCAGCTGCCATTTTATTATTTACTAGTGTCAACAATGAAAACAGTGAGTACTGATTTAGGACTCGCTAAACAACACACACCCAGTTTAGAGGATGGGGAATGAGGAGAGTGCTTGTGTGGTGGCAGGTGGGCTCCAGTGAAAGACCTAAATCCTCCCGTTCACAGAAGGATGTCAGCGGACAACGCCTAAAGCCGGGGAAATCCAAGAGGAAGTAACACAAGCAAGTCATTCAAAGATACGAAAACTAGCACTAAAGACTCAGTTAAAAGAGTTTAAAGTATCAATAGTTGTTTCTCAAGAGCAGAAAGGAATGGGGAAGGGTGTAGTCAGGGTTCACTTTTTCACAATAAGCTAATAAGCTCTGGTGCTTTAAACTCTGTGCATTACGTATGTGCAGAAGGTCACATACAAGGACTGGCAAACTATTTGCAACAAATGGTACATAAGACTTTAATATTCTTAATATTGTCTAAAGACTGGACAGGATTTTGAAAAACTCTTCATTATGGTTTGCCTCTGAGTGGTGGCATTCTGGGTGATTGTTTTTTCCTGCTACTCTATAATTTTCTGTACTTTCCAAATCAAAAAAAAATAGGAGCATGTATAATTTTTAAAACAAAAAAAAACTGATCAGATGGTCAAGGAAGAAATAAAACAAATAAAAAGAATTAGGTAACTATATTGGGAACTGCTAAGACGATTAAGTTACTACAACTTTGAAAATCCCGAGGCCAACTGTTACCCTGCCAAAGAATGGCAGCATGGGTTTTCTTAATTTACTAAGGCAAATTCTTGATTAAATATGCTTTCCAACAACAATATGCAGTTTTGAAATTTCATGCTTCATTTAAAGCCCTTCCTTTTTGTAAAAGGCAGCCCAAATCCAACTACTAAGTCCATGATTGTAACCGGTGCTGGTTTGGATAAGGTTTGGAGAACATCTATCTTATCAATGATAACTGGCCCTTGGGGAGTGTGGTGGCACAAATGCTAACAGAACAATTACATAAACCACATATTTTTAAACCTGTGGTTTTACAAAAAAAAATTTTAATTAAAAAAAAAGAAGTGGAAGATGTGTTTAATAGCACTAAACATATGTGGAAGAAGAAATGGATTCATTATGTTCTTGGGAAAAAGAGAACACATTACATGCTCATAAGATTGATAAATTTATAAGTACTGTCTCTGAACTTGGACACAGATCTCCATGGAAAGTTGAAATCTCAAGAGGCCGCTAGCTGGGCCCAAGACTTCCACGTTAATGGTTGAGAACTGTGATGAGTGCAAAGGAAGAGTGAAGCAAGAATACAGGTGACTTCGGGATAAGATTACGTAAGGCTGATTTTTCTTTAACCTTCTAAGCTATTGATTACCCATCTTAAACCAAATACCAAAGCGTGAAGTTCTTTATAGCACACGCTGAGCTCAGACACTCTTAAGAGTTATTCAAAAATAAAATACTCAAGTCATTAATTTTCCTATCATTTGCAATGATCAACAAAATGAGGGTGGAAGGGATGCCTTCAAGGTCATGCTCATCAGAGTGAAACTGATTCCTGACTCTCTGCCTCATTCGGTCCTGCTAGTTCTTTCTCTAAACCTAATATATTTACCATGAATCATTAAACACAAACCTATTACCCAGTACAATTGATTTGTCCATAAAATGAAAAATCAGCTGCACTTCTGTAGTTTTTCAAAGGGACTTTGGGTAAGGTCAGGTGTGGACACAGAGAACAATATCGCTTTAAGAAAAGCTAAGTGGCAAGGGGATGGTGGAAGGCCTTGCTTGCTATGCTAAACTAGCCCAGGGAATAAAAGAAGGGATAACCACGGGGCCTGAAAGTTTCCGTAAGTTAAGAGATGGTATCTGGGATGCCAAATGACATGTAATTAATTGCTTTTAAAAATCCAAAGAAAATAAGGTTGGGGGTTGGGAGTGAGGCTTACTCTACATTACAGCAAAGTGAGCTACCAGAATTTGTAAAAGGCCATATAAAGGCCTTTAACAGTATATAGTACTAAGGACCCAGTGCTGGGAGCTCACCTGTGTCTGGCATCATGCTAAGTGCTTTCCATTTATCACATTTAAGCCGCACAGCTCTAAGAGGTGGATATAGCTATCCTCTTTTAGAAATAGAAAACTGAAGTTCAAAGAGGTGAAGTTTTTATTGTGGGGTAACTAGGCACATGGCCAGAATTTGAACTGAGGTCCAACTGCAAAATCCATGCTCCTCGACCTCCTGGCCACCAAGAGTAAATACGAAAGTCAACATGAAGAATCTGGCAAGTTAAAAGAGTAACGTGTTTGAAATCTAAGGGGCAGGCATATTGGATATATCAGGCATATATGTATTATTTGTCTCCCTAATTTTTTGTGTTTGGAATATTTCATAATTTAAGAATGACTCTAAAGAAACTTCATTGTTTCTGCCTTAGATAAAAATAAGAAGATACAAACTTCTGGGAGAATGCCGATTTTTTTCCCAGAAGAAAACCAGATAACGGGGGTCTTTAACCACATCCGATGCTATTTACAGCAGGACAAAAAGGGGGGCCCTTTTCTCAGCAGCAGTGGCTCCAGCAATTGTGGGAATGGAAGCAGGCAGACAAGGCAAGCCCAGCACACAGCCCAATTCTGTGCCAGAGATTTACTTGCTTCTTGCAGGTCCTCACAGACAAGAGGAAAGCAAGGTGGATGGCCATGCCTATACCCTGAAAAATAACTTTGGAGGTTTCGGGGGAAGAAAAACAAGCAATTACTGTTCCTCTTGAATCTCAGCTCTACTCTTCCAAGTAAAAAGTGATTCTGACCGAGGGAGACTGTAGGTGCACATAAATCTCAGTAACCTGCCTCAGGGAAAGGGGGAATTTTGGATGCAGAAACCTCTCCAAGTTGGCAGATGTTTGGCCAGGACACCTGAAAGTAATTGTACTCCCAGTATCCTCCGGAAGTCACTTACCTACTATGATTACCAGATATGTGGGGTTTCCTTTGTAGGCTCCAGACGGGGAATGAAAAACATGGTTTCTTCAGTAGAAAACATTAAAATAGCTTCTTTCAGCAGATGTATCTCCAAGTTGAAAGGAGTTATTGAAAGGGAAAAACAAACCTAAGCAAATATGCAGTCTTTCTTAGGGACTCAGTGGTAGTGGTGTTAAAGGGCAGCTGAGACATCCCCGATAGAAATAGGGACATATTTTTTGAAGTGCAACGGACTTCTATACTATTTTAGCTTCTTGCTCTCATAGCTCCCTGGTCCTGTGAAAATAGGAAGTTTCCTTTAGGTAACTTCCTAAATGCATTGCCGCTGAGATCCTTTCCAGAAAAAAGTATGATGCAATATAAAATGATTTTTGAATATTAAAAAACACAATTTGAACAGCAGAAACAAATGTCAAATAGAAGAATTTGGGGAGAATACTGGGGATAATAAAATAGTTAAGGCATGGGAATTACAAAGAAAAAAATTAACAAAGTGAAGAAGGAATGTTGGGGGAAGATGTGAGTAGTACTGAATGTTGAAAAAAATATGAAAATGCACTTAAATTATCCCAGTGAGAGACATGTAAGGATCGTTTCAATGTTTATTAAGTCAAACCAAATAATGCCTAACAGGGCATAATGCAATGCTATCCTGGTAACTGAAGATATTAAACTCAATGTAGAATTACTTTCTAGGGCTGCCATAACAGAGAATCACAAATTGGGTAGCTTAAGGCAACAGAAATTTATTCTCTCACTGTTCAGGAGGCCGTAAGTCTGAAATCGAGGTGTCAGTAGGATGAATTCCTTCTTGGGGACTCACAGGAAGAATGTGTTCCCTGCCTCTCTCCTAGATGCTGGTGGTTGCCAGCAATCATTGGTGCTCCTTGGCTGTGACAGCGTAACTCCAATCTGCCTCCAACGTCACATGGCATTCTCCCTGTATGTTTCTGTCTCTGTGTCCAAATTTCCCTCTTCTTATAAGGACATCAGTCACATGGATTTAGGGCCCAATGTGACCTCATCTTCATTACCTCTGCATAGAGCCTATCTCCAAAGAAGGCTGCATTCACAGATTCTGGTGGTTTGGACTGCACCAGGTCTTTTGAGGGACCCAATTCAATTCATAACACCATTCAGAACTGCATTTGTCACTCCTTTCCTACTAGTCAAATTTTTCTACTATACAATTATGCCAACATGGTCTCCATCTCCTAGGCTGTCATTTTGTTCACTCTTTCCTGTTAAAGCCAAGCTCCTCAAAGCAGTTCATATCTCCATTTTCCACCCAGCACCCCTCAAATCCCGGAAACGAGGCCTGTCCCTCCTCACCCCATCCATACCAGACTCTTTGACTTGGTTCATTCACCTTACTCCATTTTCTGGACTCTCACTTGGAAGGAAGGTCAGGCAGAGACTCCTGGGTTCACCCTTATCATAGCGACTAGCCACCTACTTAATGTATTAGAGTGGGCCTGTTTGCTAGCTGGTCCTTCCCACTAGACTCTAAACTCCTTGAGGGCAGGGACTGTGCCTTCTGCAGCCTTATAGCCTCAGCGCCTAGTACAGAGCCCAACACAAATTTGGGGCATAGTAAACACCTCAGTGAATGAATGGTTGTCTATATACGGTCATTTAGACTAAAGAATACATCCACCGCAGAATCATGTGCTCCCACAGTCTTTGCCTCTTTGAAACCTTAAAACGCAACTAGATTATAAAGTATTAGACAGCAGGGGATTATTTTCAAGTTTTATCATGTCCTCCTGATCCCTAGCACAAAGTAGTCACTCATTAATTAATTGATACTAAAGGGAAATTAGCTTCTTGGGGGTGGAGAAGAAGGACTAACCTTTAATGAACAATTGTTCATTGCCAGACACTGCTAGGTGCATATAAATGTCACCTCAATTAATATTACCACTTATTCATTTGGAGGTTTCCCAGCATAATAAATTGTAAACCCCCTTCTAATGAACCCCTTTAAAAACAGAATTTCGAATACTAAATTACCTAGCACATCACTTTATATACAAAAATAACATATAAGTATTATATGTCAAAATACATTTGCATACAAATGTAGACATGAGTAATATATCTTAACCCTCAGTATACCATCAGGATTCCCTGGACTCAATTTTAGTGTTTTAGGTTTTTCTGGGGTTTTTTTGAGCAGTTCTAACCATTTGTATGGATTAATATTTCTTGACTTTATTCTTTCTTGGAGATCTTCCAAAGAGAATGTACTTTTTTAAAATAAAGAGAATAAAACTCATCCTACCTTGTAATTACCATATAATAGGTCCATATAATTATAATTATATAATAATAATAATATGTAGTATGTAATATAATATAATTACCATGTAATAGGATCTACTAGCCTCTTTTAAAAATTTAAGATCCATTATGGAATCTTAATGATTTTATTTTTCCTGTATCTTGAAATGCTTTGCTAGTTCATCATCTTAAAATAATTACCTACCAGCTATGCATTAATTACTCCCAACTATGCTTAAAAAAGACTAAAGTAACAGAAAAATGGAAGGATGATGGAATAGCTTAGAACTACACTGCTGTTCAGTGATGACTGAAATGTTTTATTCTGTGTTTTTCAATACAGTAGCACTAGTCACACATGGCTACAAAGAATTTGATATGTGGCTAGGGCAACTGAAAAAGTGAATTTTTGTTTTTTGAATTTTAATGAATTTAAATAGCTACATGAGCCTGATGGCTACTGTACTGAACAGTGCAGGTTTAGAACGATTCATTAGGGAAATAAATTGTCACTATTTCATCACTCTTCATATTTTATTGTGCTGCCTAAAGTGTTACATCATCTTTACAAAAGATATAGCAGAAGACTGGAGATACCATCTTTGTAGTTAACTTTCTTTTTTTTTTAATTTTATTTTTAATTTATTTATTTTTTGGCCATACCGTGCGGGTTGGGGGATCTTAGTTCCCCGACCAGGGATTGAACCCGGGACCCCTGCAGTGGAAGCGTGGAGTCTTAACCACTGGCCGCTAGGGAATTCCCTGCTTTTAACTTTCATTGACCAGAGTGGAGATTAAGAACGTTTCATTCCTGCCTATAATAACAAAGAGAAGAAAATCGACGGAAGGAGAGGTTTCCCAGGCGTTAGAAGAATCAGAGACAAATGCTTAGAGTCAGAGAGCAACACTCAAGACCCTGATGATGATGATGAAATGAAATTAATCATGAAAGTGAAACCTCAGACCATGAGTCTTCCAATGATGACATTCTAGATTAAATCTCTCAAACTCAAGAGTCTATGAGGGGACAATATTGTTTTCTAAGGACAAAAAGAAAACATGGTATTCCCATGCGTTAGTCATCCAGGGGAAGGACTTCATCAAACATTGTTTTGCAACAAGAACCTGGACCATGCCATTTTGCTAAATGAACGTGGGACAGTCTTCTTTCACCTTTGATGATGTTTGTACACCAAAATTTACTCTGTATACAGTATGTAAATGAACAAATGCCGAAGGTGGGTATGTATAGAAAGGTGATTAGAAAGAAAAAGATGAAAAAAAATCTCTGGATTGGTATTTTTAAAAAGTTAAAAAGGTCCATTGGACCCAACAGTAAACGGTGATGACTATTTTTTTTTCTGGTATTATACTGAGACTTTGTGTACTGTACTAGTTAAAGTACTAGAGAACTTATATAAAAGGGTAAAACTCCAGAAATAAGGTAAAAAATTTTGTCTTTACATTAAATTAGTAATCTTGGAATGGTTAAAAGCGTGAACCTTGGAGCTACATACACAGCCTTGGGCTGGGATCCCAAGTCCAATTCTTAGTAGCTGGCAAGTTACCCAGCCTCTCTAAGATCCGGTTCCCTCATCTGTAAAATAATGGTTAAATAATTACTTCCTCTTCTATAGAGTTTTATAGAGACTAAACTTCCATGCGAAGTGCTTAGCAGAGTGCTTGCCACATAGGACACGGTAGACATCAGCGATGGATAGTGATTTTATTTTCCTTGAGTTGCTTAGACCAGCTGTCCTTATCTATCGGATCTGGGAACCCAACATATGTGAAATAGTAACTGTATTCTATCTGCTACCTCCAGATTTATCATTGCCGACGCCAGCAGCTCACATCAGGGACCCACATCCTAGGCGAAGTGAAGCCAGGAAGGAGAAGACATCACCTCCAGAGGTCAGGCTGCTCTGCGTGGGGTGGACGGAACCACAGGTGATGCTGCAGAGGCCAGAGCACCTCAGGCTTTTCAGCCCAACTTTAATCTTCTCTTACACAGTATTTCCCCACCACCACCACCGCACACACCCTGATTTTTAGATTGAGCAAGTATTACTTTAATAAACTCAAATTTACACAGAAAATAAGGAAATGAGTAAAAGCCTCCTGAAGTCTCACCATCTGGAGTAAACATCATTATCCTTCCAGGCTTCTCTCTGTACACACACATACATATGCACACAAGTCTTTAAGACATAAGATCACACTATACTGCTGCTTCATGCCTGTTTTTGTACCCAAGAATATCTTTCTCATTCATTCAACAGCGATCTCCACGTCAATCTCAGTAGGGTTCTAACCTTAAACCGCTAAATTTTGTGTACACACAAAGCGGTCGTAAAAAGTGGTCGACAAAAGAAAATATTAACATCCGCCTTTAAATAATGACTTAGATCAAAAACTGGGATGAGCTGTGAGATTTAAGTAGATTTGAAAAAACAAGTAAAAGTCAGAGGCATTTGGTTCTTTTTCATGAAAATACTGGAGAGAATGAAGACCTGGGCTCTGGACGTGCTGTGTGGCACACACCCCATTCTCTAAATGGCTATTACTTGTGGAATGTGAAACTTGTGGAACTGAATCTTCTAATAAAATGAGAACTTGCCTGTAAACCTCAGTCCGTACGTTTTCAGGGTTTAAAACCTTATTTCATCTAGATCACAGCTCTTTCGATCTTGGCATCAAAAAGTTATTTCTGAGCGCTAAACAAATAGGAAAACTGTGGACCTGGACTCAGTCTTGCTTCTCACTGCCAGGCTGGGGGTTCACTCCGGAGGCCACACACGTGTGAGTCCTTATCCCCTGGGTGCCACCGTGTCCCTGAACACACCAGTGGTCTGTAGATTTACGTAACCGAGGCTTCACCTCGGGGGACACTTAAGGGACCTTCACCTGGAACCCTGACCTCATCACTTCTGGGGTTTGCTTACACCCTGCCAGAAGTAATGAGCATGGATGAAAGATGTTAACATACCAATATTATTTTTACCTATTTTTATATTCTTCTTATTATTTTGGCTACTGCTTAGAAAGTTGAGTGTTTTTGCCACTCCACCCCTAGATAATCAGCATCGCTTGGGAGCTTGTTAAAAATGCAAATAGCATTGCTATTATCTGTGTTGTAAGAGAGCTTGGTATCAGCATCTCTTGGGAGCTTGTTAAAAATGCAAATTCTCAAGTCCCACCCTGGACCTACTGCATCAGACACTCAGGGGTCTGGGCCCAGCAATCCATGTTTTAACAAGCCTCCAGGAAACCCTGGTACAAGCTAAAGTTTGAGAATACTGGCCTAGTGGAAAGAACCTGGGATGGGAGCCAGGAGACCCGATTCAGATTCCAGCTCTGGATTCCACGGTTCAGTTCAGTGAGAATTAATGAATAGTCATGATGTGCCTCTCTGTGTGTCGAGGCTAATGCAAGGATGTGAGGATACTGAGATGAGCCAGATGAAGTCCTTATCCTCAGATGGTGTCTAACCCTCTATATTCCTTTGTTTCTCCTGGGTAGGGGCTACCTTATGGTTATTCTTGTTTTGTTTCATATTTGTGTTCCTAGCGCCTGCAGCATCGCAGGCACTCAATACATATGCAGTGGGCCAAGTGGCAAACCATTCACCACTGTGATAAATACCACTGTACCATTCATCAATAATCTTAATGCTATTCCAGTCTAGTTAACACTATCCACCGTTTATTTAATGCTTATCACATGCCGGGTGCTGAGTGCTTTTCATATATCAGCTCGTTCAATCTTTTTACATGTCCTTACTGTGGGTCATATTTTTAACCCCACCTTGTACATCAAAAAATTGAGGCTTGAAATATTAAGTAATTTGTCTAATGTCATATACTGATAGTGGTAGAGCCCGAGATGAACCCAGAAATACCTTATTCCAAAGCTCATGGTCTTAAATGTGGTGGAGTTCTTCTTCAAATCCCACAAATGCAGAAGCCAACTTTAGGGTAAATTTCCAACCTCTAAGGTTACTGGTTGATTATCTTTTCACTATGTACTTACAACCGCACTTTGCAGGCATCACCTTAAGTGGTCAAAGAGTGTCTGTATTTTTCCTCATTTTTCAGTAGATTGACATTTGGTTTTCATTGCACTCAAGAAAGTAGAGAGCGGCAGGGGGAACTCCACTAATACTTCACTGGACTGTTCTGACCCTTAAAAGTCAGACCAAAATTGCTGCTAAGAACAAAAGTGATCGTACAGGCCAGGCCACGGCAGACTTGCAAGGGCACTGGCAGAGAAGGCCGGTTCCAGAGGGCTGAGCCTTTGTGGAGTATCCCCAGTAAGGCAGGCCATGGAGAAAGGGGCAGAGGTTAGGCTAGCCCAAAGCGTGAAGACATGAGGAGGCTGGGGTGTGGACATCACATCACAGTCCAACATGGAGAGTAAAGGCAAAGGAGGCAGCAAACAGGAGACGCAACCGAAACTCTGAAGTCAGCTTGAGGTTCCCGTGCCTGGGATAGCTTCAGCTCCTGATGAAATGACGCCTCTTGCTCCCTCACCATTTAGGCTATCTTTGTGCGCTTCCTTTTTCCACCCACTGTTAGTCAAAGATTAACTTGACATCTGCTACCTTCTATTTTCTTGTGAACAATTCAGGGCCTGGAGGGATCTGGGTGGGGTTACTGAAGGCGGTAGGTACTGAGAAAAGGAAAAGGGGATTTATACCACAAGCAAAGGTCTTACCTTACTAGGAGGGGGTCCATGGTCATCTAAGTAAGTGGAATTTCCTAGGAAAAAAGAAGAAAACGTTGATGAATTAACAGTCTTAAACCCCAAATGAATTTAGTGCAAAGTCATGGAAAATAAGTACTCTAGATATATTTCTATTCAGACAAAAGTCCCAAAGGAAAATGGGTAATTAATCTCCAGTTTGGTGGGACTTTGCTGATACTACCAGGCTTGGTTAACAGTTTCAGCAGTTACAAACAGTCTACCCATGTGGGTACGTATGCACACGGACATACACATGCAGAAACATGCACCATCATTCTCCACCCAGTATCTGTTGAGTTTACTTTAGACCAGTGGTTCTCAAACTTCAGCGTGCATCAGAATTACCTGCAGAGCTTGCTAAAACACAGACTGCCCGGCCCTGAGGTTCTGATTCAGTAGCTCTGAGAATTTGCATTTCAAGCTCCCAAATGATGCTGATGCTTTGGGTCCTGAAACCGCACTTTGAGAACCACTGCATTGTTTCTCCACTTTGTCGTGATTGTCAATTTCCCTTCATCTTTTAGTCTAGCTTGCTTCCGAAGCTCGATTTGTCTTCCCTAACAGCCACTTAGTGGCATGGGTGTTTTTTCAGAGCGCGTGGTTATTGTTTCCTGATGAATAAAGACTCAGGGGGATTCTGACCGGAACTAAAGCTTATTGAATTCCTTCTCTGCTAAGTGTTTTACAGGTACTTATTCACTTAATTCACATATCAGAGGTCAGTTAGAATTACCCCTATTTACAAAGAAGAGAATAGAGGCCTGGAGAAATCCAGTAGTTTGCTGGCAGCCACACAGCTGTTAAGCTGCAGAGAGGAGGGAAGACTGGTTTTTCCAGAAGGTGCTCGGGCATCTGCTCATCTGAAAAGCCCACCTGGAGTGTTGCCATCTCCAGCTTTTGTGCAGCCTGGGCGCCAGCAACATTACCAGCTGGCCACACGTTTGAGTTTGATCGTGTAGGGGAGCCAATGATGTGGTGAGTTCAGGGGAAAGTGAAGATGACCAGACTTTCTAACAGAGCAAAATGTGGGAAATATTGAAAGCAAAAGGAGGCTTATAGAAGACAGTAGATTAGGGAATAAGGTCAATGAAAGGTGCTTTTTCAGGAGAGAGAAAAGTAACTTAAGAAATAGGAATAAAAAAGGGAAGCAGAGTTTAAGCCAGGGACAGTTCAAGTGGGGAAACTTATCCAAACGTAATAAGTAAGTGTATTTTGGCTTATAGATTTTTTTTCCATACTGAGGCCTCATCCAACCCCTTTTTCTTCATAGTCTTCTGATTTATCACCCACATGATGTGCGCAATGACTGTACTCTGGCTGTCTGTGTAAGGCAGAGGGAAAATGAGGTCCAATTTTCATGTACAAGACACTCACACACAAACACCTGGAATGCTCGTGACTGGGTTATTTTCAGTAACCTATTAAATGTGAACATGAAGAACAATTTGTAGTTCTTAATTATTGTGCTGCACTCCACTGGGAACACACATGAATAGGTAGTCGATCTATATCTGACTTGGTAAAGAGGACGTGCGGTGAAGATTCAGAAAAATGGTTGCCTAAGTCTAGAGAAATCCTCAGAACGAATTCCACCATAATGCAGTCAGGATAGCTGCAGAGGGTCCTGTCTGCTCATCGTGTGAACGTGTCTTCCCCAGGAGGGATGTGAGAAATCCCAACACACTCCAGCATGTTCAGGTATTCATCCCAGGAATCAAAGGGAGCTCAAACAACTAAATGTTTCTAAAATAGTAAGTTTCCATAAACCAAAGTTCCCAGGGACTCCTTAAAAGGAACGATCTCAATGCCTGACTGCTACCTCAAACTCCAGACATGGGTATCCCCTGACTCCTTAGCACCTCAGCCTGGATGCTTGGATGTCTGCAGGCATCTCACACCTCACCGTCCAGACAGAACTCTTTATCTGCTCCCATTCCATCCCCCAAATCGCTGTCTCCCCTGTCTTCTTCATCAGGTTACACAACACATCCCTTCCCCGACAGGCTCCAAAGCCCAGAGTCATCCTTGATCCATCCCTTTCCCTCACCCCATCCGTACCAACTCATTTGCAAGTCCTGTTGGCTCAGCCTTCAAGACATTCCTCTAATCAGATCACTTCTCACCAACCCCTCTGGGCCACCTGCGAGAGCCCTCTCTTCGCTGATCGCCAATTTTCTCCCTTACCACACAGCAGCCAGAGGGATCTTTTAACCTTATTAATCTGGCCATGTTGGCCCTCTGCTTAAAATCTATTTCTCTAAGAACAAAATAATCAATTCCTTACCATGGTCTCTAACCCTGCGTGACTCAGGCCCCGCCCCCTGCCACACCTGACACCAGCACAACAGCCCTCCCTCTGCTCCAGAACAGCCAACCTGTAGTCAGCTAGGAACCTTTTTTTTCTTTTTGCGGTACGCGGGCCTCTCACTGTTGTGGCCTCTCCCGTTGCGGAGCACAGGCTCCAGACGCGCAGGCCCAGCGGCCATGGCTCACGGGCCCAGCCGCTCCGCGGCATGTGGGATCTTCCCGGACCGAGGCACGAACCCGTGTCCCCTGCATCGGTAGGCGGACTCTCAACCACCGCACCACCAGGGAAGCCCTAGGGACCTTTTGAATAGGCTCTTTCCTCTACCAGAAAAAGCTCTTTCCCAACCCCTTCACTCAGGCTCAGGTCAAATGTCCCTGCTTTCTCAGCTCTTCCTTCCTTCCCTCTCTCCCTTCCTCCCTCCATCCCTCCCTCCCTCATCCTAAAACATCACTTCTTTCTGCACAAAGAAAGGACCAGGGCTGACCAGCGTTGGCACTTGTGCCATAGACCCCATCGTTACCGCCACCAGCAGATCCCTGAGCTCCCATCCCCAGCTGTGTTCCTGCGGTTTATTAGAACACAGAGGCTATAAGGGCCTCGCACTTGTAGCAGAGGCACGAAAAGGGAAAAGAAAAGCTACACAAATAAAAAGTATTTCTTTAGCTGGAGACAGCAAGTTTTTATTCTCCTAGGGTATAACCGTGTTATTTTTTGGTGTTTAGGTAGAGCTTTTCATCCTAGGATCTTACACTTTCCGAGTGCAAAATAAACAAGATTGTCAGGATTTTCAAACCTGAAGTTGGTAACTTGTGGGCTGTGGAGATCAAAGGATGAGCGAGCCGAGCGCTCTTATCAAAAGGAGCTCCCAGGCATCAAAGAGGCTTCTTGCTGCACCGTCTTAGGGAGGATTCCACGGAAGGTGTCAAGTGGTGGGGAAGGGAGATCAGGTCCTTGGAGCCTTTGAGCTTAGAGCTCACAATGCAAATTCGAAAAGAAAAGGCGGAGGAGGGCTGACGAGGGTCTGGGGCCAGGACAGAGGACAAATGCTTACCTGCCACCACTCTCCACTGCCCTGCGAATGTCCACTTTTGATACCTCATCTCCGATCCCTGTCATTTTTGGAGGCCTGGAGGGGTGTCTCATTTCATTTCTTTCCAGAAACTAACCTACACGTTTAGAGCTCTGATTTCAGCCTCCTCTTCGTGTCTCAAGTCCTTCCTTTGGGGATCAAGGATTACAGTATCTTGTCAAGTTAGAAAAAAAAAAGAAAGGCATATACCCCACATGGGTCCACTCCTACCATCAGTCAAACTTTCAGAAGGGCCTGTCTCCAAACCTCCTACAGAACGTCAAGCCTGTGGAATCTGCTTAGGTGGGTGCAGGAGGCAGGGTGGTTACTGATTTGAAGCAACACTCCAGCCCTCTGAGCTCTATGCACTGGGTCTATATCCTGATGGTGGTAGTGCTTACATGGCTCTATCCATGGGTTAAAACTGATCGAGTTATACACCAAAACCACCACCAACAAAAGACTCGTGGTTTAATGGTTTTAAAAATGCCCTCCCTGGGCTTCCCTGGTGGCGCAGTGGTTGGGAGTCCGCCTCCCGATGCAGGGGACATGGGTTCGTGCCCCGGTCCGGGAAGATCCCACATGCCGCGGAGCGGCTGGGCCCGTGAGCCATGGCCGCTGAGCCTGCGCGTCCGGAGCCTGTGCTCCGCAACGGGAGAGGCCACAACAGTGAGAGGCCCGCATACTGCAAAAAAAAAAAAAAAAAAAAAAGCCCTCCCTAGAAGGCAAGTGATCTCAGACTAAATTATGACACATTCTAAATCTCGCCCTGCCCACCTAGCTCTTCCTGGTGGAGACCTCCCAGCGAGGCTGTTAATATAACATGAAAGCTCATATGTGAATGTGCAAAGATGTTAGGTCCTAGCACATGGGAGTTACTGTTTGTGCGCTTACTAGAGCAATGATATGAAAAACCAGATATAGTGTACCTAGATGAACAGGTTAAGTCTCATTTTCATAGCAGAGCATATCCCCAAGAAGCGTCATTTCACTCTGAATACATTGCTTTACCTCCTCAAAGTTTCTCGTATACGTATCTGGAGAAGTGAAATAAGCTCATAGGTCACTGTAAGGAGGACATGAGGGTAATCTCAGTCTATGAAAAATGCCTAGAACAATACCTGTACGTACTAAGCACCGCGCAAGTTGCAGCATGTACTGAGTAGCGGCAGCAGTGCAAGGCCACCCCTTCACTGCCTCTCCATCCTCCCAACTCAATAGTCTTCCACCCCCGCTGCACATTCCACTGCCTACAATAATTTTTAAGGAATGTGGATGCCAGGCGCCAGCCTCAGCTATTCCGATTCAATTATCTGGGGACAAGTCATTTGACAATCGGGATTTTCTCGAGTCCTTCAGGTAATTCTAATGTCTGGCCAAGGCTGAGAATCACTGAGCTAAAAAAAAACACAGCTTAAATTTCTTAATTCAGGCTGAATCTCATTTTCCAGAAATAAAAAGTAACAGATCTTATTCAGGCGGATCTTAATCAGAGGTCACCTCCATCATTTCTGGAGAGAGATTATACAACATGAGTTTCCCGTCAAAGGAGGATCGACCTGGTAGTTCCAGTGAGCACCTGCTCCAGGGGGCCGGGCCGGCTCTAGGCACAGAGATTACACTTTAAACCACATGGGTTGCCCAGACCTTTCTGGGACTCCACAGATCTTTTGAAGAATAATTTTCTGAGCTTACACGTTCAGAACATATTTGTTCCTGCACAAATACGTTCCTGTTCACATATATTGTTCTGCTGACCCTCCTGTTTCATGGTAGAAAAGGGGATAAACGCATAATTCTCCCTCTGCCCAGAGCCTCTCCAGACCCCACTTGACTTAACAAATAGGGGGTGTTCCATCGGTCTGAGAGACACCCATGTTTGTTCCCTTGAGGGAACCACAAAGATCTAAAAGGAAAAAGCCTCTAGAAAATCTGACGCACAAACACTGGCTGGTCCAAGCCCACTGAGGCTACCTGTCTTTCCAGGCTGGGGGCCTGGAGTGAAGCGGAGGTGAGGGGACCTGGCCAACACAGAGGAGCCCACTGCCACTCCCATGTGAATCCAACAGAGACCAACACAGCCAGATAAAGAAGAAACTGCCAGAAGCACTGACGTGAAAGCACTGATACTGAAGGACTACTGAAGAGAGTTACCAATGTGCCCCGTACTTTAGGTAGCAATAGTCACTCTAATGTAAGACGAAGAGTCGAAAGGAGCCCCGGGGGAATCATTTAATGGGTTCAGGAAGACACTGCTAATAGAAGTGACCATCGCTGCTAACAGGGACAGAAGCCCAGGGGTGGCCGAGGGATTACTGTAGGAGCCAGAACAAAGGGACCTGGATTCAAATGTCAGTTCTACCCCTTACTGGTTGAGTGACCTTGGAAATATCACTAAATTTCCCTGAGGGTTAATCTCCCATTTGCAACTGAGGACATTAATAACAGCACCTAAGTAATAGGGTTGTTATGAACATGAAACAAGACATGTATAAAGCACTTAGCATAGTGCCTGCCTACTACATATTAAGCCCTCAGTGAGTGGTAGCTACTTCCTCATCTTACATTACCCAATTGTATCCTTCATATTCAAGTTTGTAATATTATTTATTATTGAGGAAATCAAAGAGAATCCTCAGGCCAGGGGAATAGTTTATCGTATCAAGAATGAATATTACTATAAATTAACTATTTGATATTTTCTATTACTTTCCAATACTGGCTTGATATGTCCTCCAAAACATACAAAAACTCTTTCCCAATTGTCTGAAGTACCTTGAGCGGTGCACAAATGAACTTAGGGACCCTTCAGGGGGTGTAATTTATTCTTGACTCTAAGTCGTGCATTAGCAGATCTATTTTTGTCTGAATTGGTCCCTGAAGAATAAAGCTGTTTTAATTCGAATTCCTCTTATAGAAACCATAACATGCATTAGTGTCAATGTCAAAAAAAGCCGCCTCTATGCTGTCAATTTTGATCAAACACCAGCAATTCTCTTCAGAGTCTTTCTTCCAGGGGCCCTTTTAAAATCATAATCATAAGCAATTGAAATCCTTTCTTTTTTTATGCAGAAGCGGGCATTTCACACAGGATTTTGGTTACCTACAGCACAGTCATGTGGCTGCATCTCCCCCCTAGAGTCTGGGTCTCTGATGAGACACTGTTAATGAAGGAGGATAGAAGGCAGCACTGCAGTCCCAGCTCGGTCCTTGCCAAAAAATTATGCTAATGCCACACTTGCCACCATTAACCGCGGGTTACGTTTCCCTAAGAGGCAGCTGTCAGCGCACAGCAGCCACGGTTAACAATGAGGAGTTTGTGCACTGCGTAAACATCTCTAATAGCTCCACTTCTTACAATTAACGTAGCCCCAAAGACGCTGTAATGCAGGAGAACTGCTTGCACAAATTTATTCAAGCCTTAATAAAATTATATTCCACTAAATTCAAACAAATGGTTTTGTTAACTATCAATACTTAAATATATTTACAAAAATACCTTTAAAAAAATATTGAATGTTCCACCCAACCAGTTAACAAAGGCGAAAAAAGCCTGAAAAAATTTTCTTGAGCCTAAATGACAAAAATGAGCATTCCAGACTACGAAAAAATCCAAATTGTTATCAATTATGGTTTAGAAAGTGTCTCCCATTTCTAATTAATTTTAAAAGCAAATGAATGCTTTTCTCTGTGTATTTCAGGCTCAAACCACTGCCTTGATTTTTAATACCTCGCTTTTTTTCCCATTAAATCTGAGTATGCATTATAGGATGTCGAGGGTATACTTGTAGAAGGAAATTACTTTTGAAATCAAATGATCAGTGCAATATTGCTGTAATAACAACCTGAATATAAATATGAATTATTGCCAAATTAGCTCAGGAATTCATCACAACTGTATTATATGATATATGCAGGTAGGAATAAAGTATCAAAGCGAGATGGAATCACTTAGGTTTCTGTTTCACTCCATTAGATTTTCCTCTCAAAGTAATTACTACAGTCAACTGATCCCACCTTTGCGACTCTAATACACCCATTAACAGAGCAGCCCCAGCCCAAGGCTGAAAACCCCAAGGCTCTAACCCGAACCCGATAATCTTCTTCTTCTATCAGGACCTGGCCACCATGAGGATGGACACTTTCCAACAGATGCTTACTGCGTGAAGCACCCCTAAATGTAGTGTAAAATGTAGTGGAAGATGGGCAGGACGAAGAGGACTAAGAATCTACGCTGGGAGAAACAAAACAAGGCCAAAAAATTCCATACCTTCCTTATCATCCTCGATGGTTCACATCAATGCCGATCTAAGCTCTGTGCTAAGCACTCGACAGACCTCATCCCATTGCGTTCCTACGACAACCTCTGAGACAGGACTTCTATTATCCCCATTTTACAGCAGAGGACGCTGAGGCTGGGGGAGGTGAAGTGACCCGTACCACCTCATACAGCTCATCAGCAGGCGCTCCTGGATCTGAGTCCAGCTGCCTGACTCTGAAGCCCTTTTGCTCACCACACACTCCCTGCCTCGCTCCGAGATTCCAGTCTGGGAGCCACAGGTGCTTTGAGATGCTGAGCCTGTCAGCTCTCAGGGCTCCTCAGGCTGATCAGTCTCGGGCTACACAGGGATGAAGCAGAGAGGGGTCTGAGCTCTCTGAGCAACACCCAGGCAGGATACTCACTAGTTCACCCATCAAATACTTCTCCAGTGCTTCCTCCGTGCCGGGCACTGTACATGGGGATATAGGCATGAGTCAAAAGATATGATCTCTGTCTGTCTTAGTCAGTTCGGGCTGCTATAACAAATTATAGACTGGGTGGCTTAAACAATAAACACTTATCTCTAACAGTTCTGGAGGCCAGAAGTCCAAGATCAGGGTCCATCGTGGTCCAGTTTTCCTCCTAACTTGCACATGGCTGTGGTCTTGCTGTGTCCTCACATGGTGGAGGAAGACAGTTCTGGTCTCTTCCTCTTCTAATTAGGACACTAATGCCATCATAGGGGCCCCATCTTCGTGACCTCACCTAAACCTGATACCACATGAAGTCCCCACCTCCAAATGCCATCAAATTAGGGGTAGGGCTTCTATATGTAGCTTTTAGGAGTGTATAAACAGTCCATAGCACTAGCCCTCTGAAGTCTGCAATAAAAATGGATGACAGACATTAAACAAATGATTATAGAATAAGTATTCAGTTGTGTTTGTGATGAGTCTTCTAAGAAGTAAAGTACCGGGTGGTATGAGAAGGAACAACAGAGGCTCCTTAACTCAAGGAAGAGAAAGAGTAGGTCAAAGAGGATGGTGAATCTAAATTAAGGATGTCCTGTGACCTTGAAATCAAGACCCAAAGATAAAGTCTCATTTAAGAAGCAAAGGGAAGTTTGCGCAAAGATTCCAAGGGCTTTGGGGCGCATCGGAAATGAGCTTACGTGTGTCTGGAGCTCTAATATTCTCATGCATCTTCTCAGCAGCCCACACCCCCATCAACCCTGGGAGGTCAGCAGGACAGAGTGAGTGAGGGTCCCTTTCCACAGGGAAGATCTGAGCCCAAGGTCACACATCTGGAGGTGTCAGAGCCGGACTTGAACTTGGGTTCAAGCTCATAGGAACCCCAGTCCACGCTTCCTTGGGGCTCTATGCAAGGTGGGACAGTGGGCAGATGGGAGAGTTTCCTGCGGCTGCCGTGTGTGCAAAAACGACACCACTGTGAGTCTGGAGGAAGGCTGAACCCAGAATCCAGATGGAAGAACTCTGTGAGGTCTAAGTAGGAAAACACCATGGGAAAGTCATTAGCGGGCCTTGGTGATGTCCTCTGAATGAGATAATTCTGCTGAGTTATGGATCACTACTTTCTGAAAGACTGTGTCAAAGCATACATATTTTTTAATGGATAAAAAAAGTATGTTTCTAGTTCTGTCTGCTGCTTGATGGGTTTCTGGGCCATGGCCTGAGGCCACTGGTAAATGAGCATTTGTGTCCTCTATATTCTAAATGAAACAGTCATGTGTTTGACAGAGAATTACTTGTCACTTGCCAATTCTTTTCATGCTGTAGGGAAATTAGTATGAAAGAGCATTCTATGGGGTGTTTCAAATAAACTGCACTAAAATGATATGCATACAAACAAGAGATTTGAAGAGTTGCTCATAAATGCTGTTCGGATGAAATGGATTTCATGGCGAAGTCAGTCTTACACAGATGTTGTAATGCAGACAGAGCTATCCCATCTGGGATGATACTTTCATATGAACGTTCAAGTAACACAAGGAAGAGATCATAGTTTCTTGTTTATTAGGTCTTCAAATGTAAAAGAGGATTTTTAATAGAGCAGCAGAAATTATTGATGTCATTCAGAACAGTAATCCTCCCGAAATTAACTAGCAATCGAACATATGAGCCTGGCGGTGTCTATTTAAAAAGAGTAGGCTTCAATAAATTCAACATTGCTCCCTTTTCTATCATCTCTCTAGTTCTATTTTGTATCAGATTTAATAGGATTTAGGTGAGATTTTGTGGTTCATGGAACTATAATATTGGAAGATAAAAGAGGGTTCTTATACCACCATATGTTACTCTGTAGGCACAGATAAACACCCCTCCCCCCAAATAGAAAAGGACAAACAAATCAGTAAGTGCCTAAAAATCAGATATTCTTTGCCAAAGAAGAGCTGAAGTACAGAATGCAGGAGAAAGGATGTGGGCTTTGCAGCAAATCAGTCCAAGGTGGCAATCCACTTATTGAATGTGACCTTGGGCTAGGTCTTGAAGTTCCTGGGTTTTAGTTTCCCCACAGGAAAAGTAGGAAGAATAAAACTTACCTGATAGGACTGGGGGGATTAGAATTACATTTATAAACTGCCTGGCATGCATACAATAAAGTGTAGCTCTGATGATTATATTTAAAATAGAGCTAATTTAAAGACACGGTGCGTTAAATAAAACCTCTTCCAAGTAACCACATACATAAACATCAGTCCCAGCACTGAAATATGCATCTCTCATTATGCACCAGAATGGCCTGTCACTGTCTTCCTCCACAATTTCCAGGATTTATGATGGGAGGTTATACCTGGGCATGAATGAAATGTAATTTTTTAAAACCTGGCAGAATTTGGCTATTCGTATGGTTGCATTATTCGGAAAGATAAAGTATACTGGAGGTCATAAATACTCTCTAGCACATAGTAGATTGGTTTCTTTTCTAGCAAAGTCTTAATCCTGCCTTTCAACAAAATGAGCTGGGGAGGTGTGCTTTCTTATATCCAGCAAGAGGAGTCTTTCTTAAAAGCCTGGCTGCCTTGAATTCATCATAGATCTGGAAATATTAATGGTCTTTCAAAGTTACAGTGAGTCACTCACTTTTCTGAACCACTGAAGGACTGAGTCTGTGGGTGGAGACAGATATAGAACTTGGGAGCAAAGACCAGCATGAGCTCTGCTGGAAGAAAATTGGAGTCCTTCTTTCCAGCAAAACAAACAGCTAGTTTCCTGGTTTTCATGCTCATGAATTCCAAATATACGCAAGCCTACTTAATATCAATTTGCTTATTGGAAAATACTTCGTAATAAAGTTTTCCCCAAGAGCACAAAGCACCAATCAAATGAATGCACGCCCACCCAAAGTAACTTAATTGTATGGTGCAAAGGGAGCCTCTGCTCATCAAGACAGAACTTTCAGTCTGAAGAGTCGTCTGAAGTGGAATGGGGCCTCAGAGCAGCATCCTTCCAGAGGCATTGCTGAAGCCATGCTGACCAGACCCTGCCTGGCGTCAAGGACAGGATGCCTTCGCTGGATGGAAGGAGGTGCAAGGCGACCTCTCGACCTTCCTTCCAATTCTCAGATTCCCTGAAGACCCTTTATGGCAATGAGCAAATGAAACTGCTCATCTTTCAAAAATCACTTTCTTTATCATGTAGATTTCAATCATCCATGTAAATGTGAATAATATCAAGAACAGAGATATCAATGATATCAAGAAGACATTTTAGGGCTTCCCTGGTGGCACAGTGGTTGAGAATCCACCTGCCAGTGCAGGGACACGGGTCCGAGCCCTGGTCCGGGAAGATCCCACGTGCTGCAGAGCAACTGGACCCACGGGCCACAGCTACTGAGCCTGTGCTCTAGAGCCCACGAGCCATAACTACTGAGCCCGTGTGCTACAATTACTGGATCCCGCGCATCTGGTGCCCGTGCTCTACAACAAGAGAAGCCACCGAAACAACAAAGAGTAGCGCCCCCTCCTCGCCGCAACTAGAGAAAGCCCATGCACAGCAACGAAGACCCAATGCAGCCAAAAATAATAAATTTTTAAAAAAAGACATTTTAACATGGGCACGACTCTTTCTAGCACAGAATTTAACATACGAAATGGCTTTTTCAAATTTATATATATATATTTGAAACTTCAATATATATACTGAAATTCAATCCTGCAAAAGAAAGGTAGGAATGGAAGGGAAAGCTGGTGAACGAAAACTGTGTTTTTCTTTTAGGAACAACTTTATGCCAAGCAAATGACATAAGTGTCACAGATTTTTCTCTGTTGCGAATGCCAGGCAGACATGTCCTGATTTATGCCCACTGAAGTGGTAGGAACTGGGGCTGCATGAGGATGAGACAGTCTAATTTCAAGACAAAGGACTGAAGTTAGAGTTGAGTACGGGAGAACTGAAAAGTTCTTGTTAAGGATTTTGTAGCTAAGGTTTTACGAAAGAAGCCATAGGCCAGGCAACAATAAGAACAAGACTCCGGTTTGTCTAGAGGCCTTGAACACTTCAGACTCAAGCAAAGCCATTACAAAGATGAAATTTAAAAATCATGCTCTTTGAGAGCTGTGAAAAGATAAATCATAGGAGGGTATGTGAATGCTTTTCTACGTAACTGAGAACAATTGAAGAAATCACTCGGCAATGGAGAAATATATTTCATGACAGTGCAAAGAGGCACGGGAACAAAAATAATTTGTAAGGATTATAAAAATAATAATGTAGGGTTATAAATAATAGGAGAAATTGAATATGCTAATGAAATTGTGATGATGAAAATTAGAAATAGAGAATTAGATGATACTAGCTAATAGAAATATAAAGCGCTGGAAAATGGATTTTTAGGTAGGGATGTCTTGATCCTTTCCTGAGGTACAGAAAAGTAGGAAAGGAATAGAAAGGTACAGAAAAGGTACAGAAAAGTAGGAAAGTAGGAAAGGAAAGTAATGAATATTTATTATGTGTCAATCACAGATTGTACATTAGGCAAATCATTACATATAGCTCTGCCATTCAATCTTCAGGTAGATATTGTTTTCTCATTTTGTAGATAAGGAAACAAACCCTCAGAGAGGTCAAAAAACTTTCCTGAGAAGGAGCAACTAAACAAGGGCAGGGCCAGGACGGAGCAGGACCAGTCCACTTCCAGAACCCTCGGCAGATTTTTCTTGCCACTCAGACCCACCACGCACTACTGGCTCTTCTGCCTGCGTACCGCTCATAATTTAATAAAATCAGGGATTTTACAAAGTCTTTCAAATCCATGAAAGAAGTAAGGTTGGGGGCCCATCATAGGTTTTTAAAAATGTTATTTTATTTTTTAATTACTACATAAAATAACTAATGTTGTCATGGGACATAGTAGGAAAGAACTTTAAAACTCATCTACACCACACATATATTCTAAAGTTCAGTAAATGATGTCGCCCAAAGCTGTACATATATGTAAAAGATATTTGTCTTGGGAAGATTTCTCTCAACTGAAAAGACTCATTCTATTTTTCAATAAATTCCACGCACATTCCCTAAAACATTTAAGTTTACAAAACCTTTAAGTCAAGTTTACAATGGATAGTTTTTGTTGTTTTCTCATGTAAAGTGTTTGTTTTGGTTTGTTAATGCCCAAGAGCACACATTTAATACTTGGAAAATCCAGGATTTCTTTTTGCCACTAAATCTCATTTGTATCACAAAGTCATTCATTAACTGACTGAAAGCATGAGAATTACATGGTCAGATTTTCAACTTAGATAAATCTATGGGGGAAAATATGGGAATGGATCATGTTAGCCATAGGAAGATCGGATGAGAGGCAGATAAAATTCTGAGATGACATGGGCCTCGCCAAAGGCCCATTCTGAGATGACACGGGCCTCGCCAAAGGCGGTCTTCACCTAAAGTATTTTATCACCACTTTTTATTCATCTAAATTTTAGCCATTCGAGCCCCACCTAACTTCTTTCATTAATTCTATTTTTTTAAACTCAGCTACACTCATTTGTGTCTTATCTGAATTTCCACTATTGGGGCGGGGGCAGGGGAAATATTTTTCTACCTTTAACGTCTATCCTCTCCACCCAAGTGTTGCCCATTTACACTGTGATCTACACCATCCACATATTAACCTCATTAATGAGGAGACAGAACCTTTCTACCCCCACCCTCGCTCCTTGTCCCCCCGATATTTCTATTCTAATGCAACATCTGTCTAAAACTTTATTATACTGACTGCTCCCCAAGCATGGTGATATTCAAACCAAGATATTTCAGGAATAACCTTTTCCTGAAATGAAACACCAGGACAAAACCAGTCTCATTACTAACATGTTAGACAGCACAGCACAGTGGGGAGAGTGTAAGTAACTATGAAGAAAAGCACATTTAGACAAATTGTAACTCTCAGTTCTGCCAGAGGAGAAGAGAAAGCGTGGGCGAGAGCTTTTGGAGGAAATAGGACAGTCTTGAAATAGACTGGGAGAGTTCCTCCCCAGCCATACATTCAACATCACATCAGCCCTCCATGTCCTTGCAATGCCCAAGTCCATCCCCTAATTTTGAGATCCCACAAAGCAGACTCAGTAGTACAGAGGCCAGTGGCGGGCTCCAGGCCACATGGTGGCAGAGGGGCTGTACTTGGAATGCTCACTGAAGTGTTTCCAAGTCCTATTTCTATAATCCAGTCAAAGTGGTCCTATCCTGAAGACCAGGATCTTATACTGAAGACCACAGGTCTGCTTTTATCTAAAAATTTTGTTTGTTTGTTTTTTGATCAATTACCTGCCAGGGCTTATCAGACTTAATCATGTATGGTACCTGTTAGGGAATAAAGAAAGGAGTTTGTTACATGATGAAAAAGTTGCACATTTTGGTCCTTATGTATCTAGCAGAGTAGAAATTGTTTCAATGTCACACCAAGGTTCTGGGTATGCAGGGGACATGGCAAGGGTGGCCCTGGGAGTAGGAAGTGTTAGAAGCACCCAGCAGGTTCCCACTGGAGGACAAATGCCTTTGAGAAGACGGGCATCCTCATTCACTGAACAGATGTTTACTAAAATCCTAGGGCGGGCACTGTCCCAGGTGATGTGCTTCTGACCCTCACCAACCATCCGCTGTAGAGGGATAGAGACAGGGTCCAGGCAACCGCAACCAGGTGTGACAAGTGGAAGGATGGAGAAATGCAGAGAAGTAACCAAGTCAGGCTTGGAGGGCTCAGCAAAGGCTTTCTGGGAAAGTACTATCTGTAATCCAACGAGAAAGGTAAATAAAAATTAAGATATCAAGAGTGGTTGGTGAGAGAGAAGCACATTCTTGGCAAAGTGAACAGAGTTCTCTGGGCGACTCCCATCTTACATGCACTGGAGACAATTTCTTATGCTTCCAAAGTTCTGAATATTATGATATGAACATTTCTTCATACAAATGGATGAAGAAAAAATGGGTTTAGTTTATATAGGGACACACAGTAATATCTATTTCAGTAGAATCCCTGGGTTGAAAATCAATAAATTTGAGGATAGGAGCCTCAGTGTAACATAAACAAAAAGACTCTTTTCCTGTGCTCTAACAGTTCAAACATACATTCAGTTCCAGGACATGCACCCCAGGCCTTGGCAGCAGAACGGTAAACAAGAGATTAGCATTTAACCAAGCACAACATGTGTTTTTAATAGATTCGGTATAATTTGTTTATTTACATGGACTGTCACTTTTTCCCAAAGGAGAGATCAGTAGACTTTGTCTACGTCTGTTTCTAAACATTTTAAACACAATGGTCCTGCCTCTGTTTTGCTTTAGGTCCTTTCTTAATTACAACACTGGCATTTATCACAGATTCATAACATGAGTACAGTTAAAACCGTCCTTTCTGGAGAGAGATGAAAGAATCTAGTTGCTGGTGGGCTTGATTCTTTTTGCTGCTAACTAAAGCAGCACCAGCCATCATCCCAGGATTCCTCACATCTTGTAGGAACAAGAGTAAAAAGTCATCCTTCAAAACTTTTCCCAGCCCCACGCAGCGTGTGCCTTACTCTCGAGACATTGTCAGGGTCAACACCACGGGCAATGCTTGTGAAAATCAACCCCTCGGTGTCTTCACTTGCTGGGCCAGCCAGCGAGCTGGAGGGCTCCTCCTGGCTTCGCTCATGCCCTTCCTCGTACTTCCACATTCCATGTCCACATGACGTTTTCAAAGATTTAAGAAAATCTGCACATGACCAGCTGTTCTGATAATTCTATTCCCAGATGTCTCCTTACCTTAAGAAAGCCTAGTCACAATATTCTTCTAACTTCTACTGACTACACTGATGGTTTGGATCAACATATATTGACCATGGGAATTCCCCGGCGGTCCAGTGGTTAGGAATCAGTGCTTTCACTGCTGTGGCCTGGGTTCGATCCCTAGTGAAGGAACTAAGATCCCACAAGCTGCTCAGCTCGGCCAAAAAAACTACCTATCTACCTACCTATCTATCTATCTAGATATATACACCATGAAAGACCTCCACATAACCTTACTGGGTGGAAAAGTTTACCAATGGCCTTCTTAGGATGAATAAATTCTCATACAAGTGTATGAGTATTACATAGCTATATATGCATAGATATTTGCCTGAAAGGGTGTTTAAATGTTAATGTTCATTTTATAGTAAATAAAGCAATATCTGTGAGTGACTGGATTTTAGGGGATTTTTACCTATTTACTTTATAAATTTCTGTGATGTTTGAATTGTTTTTATAATGGGAAGGTTTTATTTTATTGTCAGTAAAAACCATAAATAAATATGTACATGTAAAAACTATAAAGTTTTACATAGATAGGTTTATAAAAACCATAAATTTGTATATATGTATGCCGATATTTATGTATTTATATATATAATCACACATATTTATAGTTTTTTTTTTTAAAGTAAAGTAAGCCAGGGTAATCTGAAGGGGCAGCTGGCTAGACTGTCCCCAGGCTACATTCCAGCGACAAATGGTGTTAACTGTCCACGACAGTAACTGCTTCTGCAGATGTGCGCGAGGAGTCAGGCCAGCTCCAGCGGGGTCCACATGGCAGGTTGAGCCTTCCTCTGCTCTCACTGCTGTCTCCCCCATCAAGTCCTCCGTACAAGGGCAGGAGGCCCTGAGCTGTCTGCTTTACAAGGATAAGTTCCAGAATGGTACAATGCCATTTCAAGGCCGTTTTGATATGGTAGGCTTCAAAGGAAGAAGGCTCTGCTTCCCCTCCAGCCCAGGAACACCCCAATGCCACGCAAGTCGTCCACAGGGTGTCTATGGATGGATCGAGCAGAAAGTCATCCCTGGCTTCCGAATGTGTCTCTATGGAAGGACTCTTCAGGGCAGGACAACAGGAATTGGGGTGGGGGTGGGTGTTAGGGTAGAGTCCATGACACCGGCCAGGCCACACTGCTCTTCAGGAACTACTCACCTCTCCTCACGGCTTTCCCCCCCTTGGCTGCTCTATAATCCTTATGTCAACCTGGAGACCACACTTCAAGATACCCATTGAGACTTTCTGTAGCGCTCCAATTATTCCTGAAACTTTGGGGGGTGGTTTTTTTAATCCATTTGGGAAGCATTTTATATTGTCCTTCAGAATCATAATTAGACCATTATCGTCGTGTTTATTGCTTTTAAATAGTGAAGTATGGGTTGTTTCTTAGATTGCTTGTCCTAACCCAGAGGCTTGGACCAGGCTGGAGGGAGTGTGCTTCTTTGGTTTGTTTGTTTTCCTTAAGCTGGAATGCACTGGTTTGTCTTGGAGTCTTTTGTTGATTCTGCTTCTTTAGTGTTGGTAAGGGTGGCCATGGCCTATGTGTGAAAACAAATTCCTCAAGCCTGGGGAGAGTGTGACAGTTAACAGCAGAGACTACCTAGTTCTGGCTGCTGGAGTTTGAATGCTGGTTCCACCATGGACCAGCTGTGAAGCCCCAGGCAAGCTGCCCAACTTCCTTGTGCCTCTTCTGCCTCATCTGTACACTGGAAATAATAATAATACCTACATCATAGGATTTATCAAAGCATAATTTTGGAAAAGTTAAAACACCACTCTCAAGAAAATATAAAGTGAGCATGAATGAAATATTTATTTCACTCATTAATAAGAGAACGACCAGGAGGAGAACACTGCTGTCAAAGAGAATAAGTAGGGCTGGTATACATATATTTTGGATTTTTTTAATAGGTGGTTATGAAGATTAAATCAGTATATATATTTTTTACAGAGATATATACGTGTATATGTGTGTATATACTATATATACTATGCTGAGTAGAACTGTACCTAGCACATAATAAACCCTATATAACTGTCACCATTATTAGTATTTTGTAACTAAAATAAAATTGCTCTTTCAATGTGCACCCATCAAAAGAAGATTTTTTTTTGCTTTCAATGGAAAGTGCCTAGAACGTGGCAAAACTAGTTTCCAAATGTCTATTAATATTGTCTTTTTTTTTTAACTAGAAGAGATAAATACACTGTTTGCCATTTTGTTGAAATGATTCATTCCTATACTTGAGGAAGGAGGTTATACAGCTTACAGAGGAGATGAATTTTGAAACAAACTTTTTTTTTTTAAGTCTAGCTATCTGACCTTCCGTTTCCCAAAGCTTTCTAAACAATTAAAGGATTATAATAATGTTTCCCAAAAGTCGGGAAATGAACTTTTGTGCTTGTTTTAAATTTGGAAAAACATTTAGGGCACTCAAACTCCTTAGTGATCAAGGATAGGCAGAATAAATACCACACGGTCAAGGTTGGACGAGGCTCTCCTGTCTTCCTTGACCGTCTAAACTCTCCAGAGCTAAGGGTTAAAGCCTGAACATCTTCCAGGTATCTTTTAACAAGTAAAATATTTTGTTTGCACTGCTCTTCTTTATACGTGTGACTTACATTTTTAATCAAAAATCATCTCCCCCAAAGTATGGCAATTTAGTCTTTTTCTGTGTTTGATCTGAGTCAATCATTCTATTCCAGATAAGCAAATTCATTGCCAAAGAGTCTGGCTTCCCACACTGGGGGGACAGGCATCACTCTGCCAATCTCTCTCCTTCTTCAATCCATGGCAAATCTCAGAGCAGAAGCTCTGTCCAGTAGCAGGTCATAGAAAAGACTCAATTCATCTACCCTGAATGAACCCACTGAGAAGTATTTATCCAGACATCACTTCATGTTTTCCTATCCATCAGGACAATAACTGCAGATAATTTATCCAGAACAGGGCCTCTCTCTGTTGGGGTAATGTTGGAGCCTCTGAATCTATTCATTAGAACAGTAAAAACATTTAATGCCCTCTTTGGATCAAAACAACTATTTTCCTCATAATATCTGTATTTTTCTTTTTTTATAAAGAATTTTAATTGACCATCTGTGGCAGACACACTAAGATGGCCTCCCATTATCCCTACCAAGGTACTCATGTCCTTGTGTAATCTTCTTCCCTTGAATGTGGGCAAGATCTATGACTTGCTTTTTACCAGCAGAATATTGCCAAGGGAACAGGATGTCATTTCCATAATTATATTGCATAAAATTCCAACATCCATCTTGCTGGGAGTTGCTCCCTTGCTGGCTTTGATGAAGCCAGCAGCCATGTCAGGGAAGCCCACATAGCAAGAAACTATGGGTGGCCCGTGGTCAAAAACTAGCAAGGAACTGAGGCCCTCAGTCCACCAACCCACATGAACCTGAATCCTGCCAGTGACCATGTGAGCTTGGAAGCAAAGTCCCAGCCAACACCTTGATTGCAGTCTTGTGAAGCAGAAGACCCAGGTAAGCCACGCCCAAACTCCTCATCCACAGAAACTCTGCAATAATAAATACGTGCTGTTGTAAGCTGCTAAGTTTGTCGTCATATTGTTATGCAGCAACAGTCCTAAAAGAATGCGGGTCAGAAGTCAACACTTGTGCTTTCAGTGATGTTCAAGTAGACTTTCCACGTCACATGTGCCTAGTGCTGAGGCACAGACCCCCAGCAAAGAGTGGGACACACCATGCCACCTCACTCAGGACAACGGATGCCTGACTGGTCACTCCCTTTCTCAACAGGGATCACCAATCTCCACCTCCCTTTGGAAAGGCTGCTACCCTCTGAAGAGAACTGTCCAAAGCCCTTTCAGATAAAACCATCTGCATACCACATGGCATCAGGTTAGAATGACAGATTTTCATTGGTAGAAAGGACCATGACAACCATTTCTGCAATCCTCAAAATCAGTTTCACATGCATCAGATTCGTGCCAGACACTGAGTTAAGCCTGGATACAAAAATAATCGGCACCTATCTTCTGACCTTCAAAGGTTCACAGTTAAGTGGGAAAGAGAGCATTTTAAAAGGTAGCATAAAACTTAAAAAGACCAACAGTATCAAATGTTGGAGAAGAAATGGAAAACTAGAACTCTCAGACATTGCTGATGAGAGTGTAAATTAGTACGGCCACTTTGGAAAACTGGTAGTTCCTTATATAGTTAAACACGTTTCCACTCCATGACACAGCAATTCCACACTTAGGTATTTACCCAAGAGAAATGAAAACATATGCCCTCAAAAACACTTGTAGGGCTTCCCTGGTGACGCAGTGGTTGAGAGTCCGCCTGCCAATGAAGGGGACACGGGTTCGTGCCCCAGTCCGGGAAGATCCCACATGCCGCGGAGCGGCTGGGCCCGTGAGCCATGGCCGCTGAGCCTGCGCGTCCGGAGCCTGTGCTCCGCAACGGGAGAGGCCACAACAGTGACAGGCCCGCGTACCGCAAAAAAAAAAACAAAAAAAAAACACTTGTTTACAAGAATGTTTATAGTAGCCTTATTCACAACAGCCAAAACCGGTAAAGAGCCAAATGCCCAACAATAGGAGAATGGATAAAAAAACTGTGGTTTATTCATAACATGGACTACTACTCAGCAATTAAAACGAAGGGGCCGTTGATACGGTAGATATCATTAGATACCATGACATGGATGAATCTCAAAAATATTTTTTTATTATTTAATTTTTATTGGAGTATAGTTGATTTACAATGTTGTGTTAGTCTCAGTATACAGCAAAGTGAATCAGTAATACATATTCAAAAATATGTTGAATGAAAAAAGTGATAGACAAAAAAAAAAAAAAATATATATATATATATGTACTCTCCAGTTCAATTTCTATGAAGTTCAAGAACAGGCAGCCTTAATCTTGAGTGGCTGGAACTGACAGAGAAGGGGCATGAAAGAATTTTCTGGGCAGTGAAATGTTCTGTATCTTGATGGGTAGACAGATACACAGATGTGTGCACTTACCAAACTCATCAAACTGTACACTTAAGATATGTGTACTTCACTGTGTGTAAATTTTGCCTCAATTAAAAATAAAAGAATACATTGCAAGCACGGGCTTTAGGAATCGGTTAGATCTGGGTTCCCACTGCATCTCTGAAATGCACTCCCTGAGACTGAGGGCAAGTTACTTAAGCCCTCTGAGCTTCAGTTTCCTCACCTGTAATATACGATAATGATGCCTAAGGTTTGCTGTCCCCCAGGGTTGTTTTGAGGATTAAAAAGAGATAACATTTGTATTTAGCTTCATGCCTGGCATAGTGCACAATAAATAGAAGCTAGCATGATCATTCTTAAAAAAAAAAAAACTACATGAAAGTATATATAAAGTACTAAGTCATACACAGAAGAAGAAATTCTGCCTCAGTGACAAAATGGGTCAGAGAAAGCTATATAAATGAGATGATGGCATGTACTGGCCTTTGTTATAGGATTTTACCAGGTAGAAAAAAAGGTGGAGGTATTCCATCTCTGTACCTTTTCTAACCAAGGTTACTCTGACCCCTGTAAGCTAAGCAGCTTTTATGGGGCTCAAGATCCATGAAAATGGATTGATTCCAGTATTCATTAATTATGTGCTACATATAGCACATCACGCTCGGAACTATAAATGCGAGAAATAACAAAACACAAAAATAAACCAAAAATACCTGGATGATACTGGAAGCATGATTAACTTCAGGTAAAATGGAAAACTCAGCCACATTACAAATGTATTTGACCCTGCGAGGCCCAGGTCACATTGAATCATGGCTATCCAAGTGTTTTGGGGAGATGATACGGTTTTAGGCAGACAAGCTGGGATTGGAATCTGGAATTGAATACCTATTTACCCTGTGGCCTTTGGCAAATTATCGCACCTCTTTAGAGTCTCAGTTTTTTTTACCTGGAAAATACCTAAGAAAGTTATCCTGGAGATTAAATGAGATAGCCTGAGTGAAAACATCTAGGACAGTGTAGTATTTAGTATAGCAGAGACTTGAAAGACATTAGCTGACTTCCCATGCAAATGGCTACCAAAAAAAAATCTAAAGACTTGGGTTAGAATTTATCCACAGGAGAAGGGGTGTCTCTTAACCTCAAACTGTGATAGAATTGATTGGCTCACTGTCATTAAAAAATCAGTCCTTCTAAAAGAAAAACTTATTTTTAGATCTGCATTTTAAGTCACAAAACAATTCCACAGTAATGGTCTACATCTTACGAGATGGCCAAAAATCTCCTAGTGGAAAATACATGACGACGACCTGGATGGGGTGCTCTTCAGGCTTACTAACCGTAAATGGGCCACTAAGGAGGGAATGTTGCTTTTGTGGGCACCTGTCTCTCTCAACATGTGCTCCCTGTTTCTCCTACAATCAGTCAAAACGTTTTCAAAATATTTCATCTAAATAAGACACTTGAGATAGACATTCTTTCCTGAAATTTTAATCTGGGAAATTATGTTTATCTACAGAATCTTCAGGTGCCTAGACCACATTCAAATTTAGGGTTTCAAATGTTCATTTCTGGCAATAATTACATAGGTGTGTTCTTTATTTTATTGAATATCTCTTTCCTGTGTTTTATTTAGCTTCCAGAACCACACTGAGTATGTCATCACCCCCACTGAGTGGTTTGTAAACCCTCTAAGTGCTACTCACCAGTATCGCCAACAGACCAGCCCTGTTATAAGAAACCTCTTAAAATACACAGAATAGGGCCCCGCTGTATTCACTGCCTCCAAGGGTATGAATTAAGGCTAAGTACAAGCATATGCCTCCTGAGGAAATGGTCTTACACTTTTTAAACATATCAAATACTCCAGCAAAATAAAGTACAAGGTTTAAATAATATTCTCACTTTGTTAGGATAACCACAGAAGAAGGGACGTGCAGATGGGAAGAAAATCCCCACAGCTTTCCTCAGGCTACTCACACCTTTGGGGGAATGATACCTGTTAACTCCCCTCCTGGAAGGCTGCACACCGTTCTCCTTAACAAAGTAAGCCAGCAGCCTCCACAAGCCCTAGTGATCAGAACCAATATCTCTTTCTTGCTCTTCTCATTTGTAATTACCAAATAGTAATTCAATCACGGCAGAATATAAAATAACATCTATTAATTATTTACTGGGATCTTCTCTCTTCCTAGTTCCAAAACATAAATATTCTTATCATAGATGGAAATTGGGACAGGGTGAAATTCTGGCAGGAAAAAAAAACTATTTCAATAATTTCTTCTCTTTGTAAGTATTAAATTAATCATGAGAGAGGAAATTATGTAAATAAATGTGGGTATGCGAATTCGTTTTACAGATACAAATTAACTGCTGATACCATAAGAAATTTTCTAACTTCATTTTTTTAACATCTTTATTGCAGTATAATTGCTTTACAATGGTGTGTTAGTTTCTGCTTTATAACAAAGTGAATCAGCTATATGTATACATATATCCCCATATCCCCTCCCTCTTGCGTCTCCCTCCCACCCGCCCTATCCCACCCCTCTAGGTGGTCACAAAGCACGGAGCTGATCTCCCTGTGCTATGCGGCTGCTTCCCACTAGCTATCTATTTTACATTTGGTAGTGTATATAAGTCCATGCTAACTTCATTTTTTAATGTACCACTTAATAAGAGGTGATCTTTCTCTGCTTTTTAAAAACATTTTCTTCACAAGTTATGAGAAAGACAATTTTATTCTATTTTAAACCTCACTCGTCTTTATTTTGCACCTGCCAAAATATCTATCAAAAAATCTATCAAAATCTATCAAAATAGGGCTTCCCTGGTGGCGCAGTGGTTGAGAGTCCGCCTGCCGATGCAGGGGACACGGGTTCGTGCCCCGGTCCGGGAGGATCCCACATGCCGCGGAGCAGCTGGGCCCGTGAGCCATGGCCGCTGAGCCTGCGCGTCCGGAGCCTGTGCTCCGCAACGGGAGAGGCCACAACAGTGAGAGGCCCGCGTACCGCAAAAAAAAAAAAAAAAAAAAACTATCAAAATAAAATCTATCAAAATCTATCCAAATATCCGGAAGAGCCATTATACTTTTACAGTTCTTTTCTTTCTTTCTTTGCAGAAGTTTCTTGGTCACTGAAGAAGTTCAATCAAGCTCAGAAGACAGGCATGGTCAAGCACAAGGGCAAGTTTTCACTAACAAACACCAGCAGGGACAGCATGGTAAGCACACACACTGCACAGCAGAGAAAGGGTAAAATCAACAACCAAGGGAAGACACAGCGAGCACAGCGCGAAGACGGGGGACCTGGCGGCGTCCATCACCAGGGCTCAGCAAGTACAAACGCTCCACGGGGGTAGGGCTCAGAGCAGAAGAGGGTCAGGCTCCAAATACCAAAGAACAATACCTGCTTCCTTTTGATGGTGACCACTAGGACATGACCAATAGCTAAAAGTTTCAGTGTTCCGAACATCATCTATCATATCCTTTTGCATACAGAAGAGGCGCATTCTAGTAAATACAGCCTTCAGACAGAATGCATAAGTCAAACCCCATTTTCCTACCAACAACCCTTTTTAAACAGGGCTTAGATTCAAGTGGGGTTAGGGTTTGGGGGAAGCATGGGTCCAGTGGTTGCAGCGTGACCACAAAAGACAGCATCTCTGGCAGTGCAGTACCAGATGCAAGTTCATAGTTTCCAGCCCAGGACCATGACGGTTTCCTGATCTCAGGGAATATCCTTTCCTTTTGTCTCTTCTGCAACAGTTTCTTCCTTTTTAGCCTTCTGCAACAACTGTTTCTTCCCTTCTGTTCCTTCTGCAACTGCCCCTTCCTTTTTTCCCTCTAGCCCTCTCAGTGCCACTGTAACCAATCACCTGTACTAGATTCCCTCTGTTTGAAATTACCTGAGTTTCGGTTTCCTCATTGGACCCTGCCTTATACAATGTTCCCCTCAGTATCTAGCACAGTGAGCTTTGCCCAAAACAGGAAAGTACGGAATTAGTATGGTAGTATGAAAAAAGCACTAAATTTGGAGTTCGAAGAACTAGGTTGAAATCTCTGCTCTATCATTAAACTGGCCATGTGACCTTGGGCAAGTTAACTAGCATCTATTTACCTCCTCTGTGCAATGGGAACAATAGTACTAGCCACCTCCCCAGAGAAACTGGGTGACCATCGCTAGCTCTGAGGATCTCGGCCCTAACTACACATTAGCATCACCTGGGGAATGTCGGAAAAAAATACACGTCTGGGCTTCCCTGGTGGCGCAGTGGTTGAAAGTCTGCCTGCCGATGCAGGAGACACGGGTTCGTGCCCCGGTCCGGGAAGATCCCACATGCCGCGGAGCGGCTGGGCCCGTGAGCCATGGCCGCTGAGCCTGCGCGTCCGGAGCCTGTGCTCTGCAACGGGAGAGGCCACAACAGTGAGAGGCCCGCATACTGCAAAAAAAAAAAAAAAAAAAAAAACACACCTGGGCTCCTTCCCCAGAGAGTTTGAAGATTCATCCTGTGTGATCTAAGCACTGGTAGTTTGAAAATTTCCCAGGTGATTCAGTCTCATAGTATGATTTGAAAACCACCGGGGTAGAGCTCGGAGTATGCTCTGCAGACTAGCACTGTCAATGTTGCCTGTTAGAAAAGCAGACTCCCAGGCCCCACCTCAGACCTATTAAACCAGAATCCACATTTTACAAGATCCCTGAATGATTCCTAGGTACATTACAGCTTGAGGAACACTGATCTGGAATATGGTAGGTACTCAATAAACAATGGTAGGAGCTGAATATTAGCCTTATTGAAATACTTATTGAAAAATAATAAATACTTATTGAATTTGAATATTGGGTTGCTGCATATTGGGGCACATATCTGTGCGATACCCTTGAGTTGAACCTACTGGAACCTCTTTTCTGGAATATCAGGCCTCAGTCACACGATCTTAAATGGCCATGCCCTTGTGCGTCCTGCAATAGCTTCACACTGATCTCCCTGCTTCTACTCTTAACCTTTGCAATTCATTCTCCACCCTCCACAGGGCCAAGTGATCTTTTCAAACATGATTGAGAACCTTGATACTCATCGTTGGGTCCATTGAACCAGCAGCAACGGCATCACCTGTACGCTGTTAGAAATGAAGACTCTCAGGCTCCACCCCAGGTCTAATGAACCAAAGTCTTCACTTTAGCAAGTTCCCCAGATGATTCAGAGGAACCTGCTTAAATACTCCAGTGGCTTTCTATTATACCAGGAGGAACCTGACTCCCAGAGGACCTGGCGCATCTTTCTTTCCAGCCTTGCATCCCACGCTCACTGTGCTCACACACACTGGCCTTCCTTCTGCTCCTCAAGCCACCAAGCCCATTCTTGCCTCAGGGTCTTGGAACAGGCTGCTCCCCTAACCCTCATCCCCAGGCCCTCAAGTCATCTGTTACCTCCTGAGAGCGGCCTTTCCTGTCCATCCTATCATGGGTCCCCTTTCCCTCACCCCATTCTTAATTGTTCTGTCACATTATCTTGTTTTAATTTCTTACGAATATTTGAAATTATCTTATTTCTATGTTTATTATTGCCTCGTCCCCCAAGAATGTAAGCTCCGTAAGAAGAGAGACCTTGGATGTCTTGTTCTCTGCTATATCTCAGAGCCCAGAAGAGTGCTGGCTACTTGATAGGCATTTGATAAATACTTGTTGAATATATACTTCTCTCACATTTTTCAACCACAGTTCCCAACACTACACTGAGTTTGATGCTAACTGTTAGCAGTGTCCTTTTCTACATCTTGGGACCCAAGTGAAGGAACTGCAGCCAGAGAACATTCCTGGTCTGACCTCTCCCAACTTTTTTTAGTGACTTGTTTGATAGATGAGTTTTGGAGAAAGTAACTGAATAGTTCCAGCTTTTGGAACCAGCCTATCTCCTCAATTCTGATACCCTCTGCCACTCCCTTCTCTTAATGGCATGGGCTTTGTCCCAGTAAGGGAACATAGCGCATGTTCAGGAGGATATCTTCAATTTAGAGGAGAGTTAGCAAGCCCATGGGGATGCAAACTGAAGCCATTTTGATCTCGAATTGCCTGTTTCCAATGGTTCCGAATTCGTCTAAAATTCAGAAGAGGACTAAAGCAGTGTTATTTATTAAGCCACCTGAAACTCTAACACATATCACTACTCATGCCAGGTATACTGATAATACCTATCAATATAAATGGGTATTTTTGGAGAGCTAAATGGTTTTCTCAAATATCCATGAAACTATCTAGAATTCTGTTTTCTCCTCCAATTTAAGCCCTCATGAGTCATCAACTGAGGAAAATGATTCTGACTCAAGTGGTTTCCCATTACTTCCGAAGAAAATTGTTAATCTCTTCTTCATGGCATAGTAATCCAGTGTCCAACATCTCAGTGCAAGCTATTTCACCTGGGAAGCACCTTGCTTTCTCACCCACCTTGGGGAGAAGTTCTTGCCTCCCCAGGGGATCACCTGTGCACTCCTCAGACTGCCCACCCTCCCATCCTGGATACTTGGTGGACCCAGTGTCCATCCTTTTGCAGGGCCTCTGAGTGGTACCAATGGCATCCGAAGATGGTAACAAGTCTCAGAGAGTTGCAAATTCATCCTGGGAACAACTACATTCATCAAATCCTTCAGAACTAGAGGGAATTTAGAGATTTTCTGACTCAATCCCTGTATCAAGACTCCAATGCTCAGAGAAGTTAAGTGATTCACCCAAGGTGACTCAGCTAGGAGCGTGGCAGGGCCTGAACACACTGTATCAATTCATGATGAGCCATCTTTACTATGAGTGTCAATAAATAAATTAGGTAGTTGTGTGAAACACTGCCAGCTGCCAAGTAGGTCCTATGAACTTTATGTTTGTTTGGGTTTTTGTGACATGGAGTTAACACAAGCTAACATGAGCCAGACATAAGAAAAAATGATGAAATGCTGCCAAGTTATTACAGTACCAATGACAACTATAGCTAAGGAAAGTAACTCATGGCTCAGAATAGATAATTTCCACGCACATTAGCTTCGCAGTGCCTTTTGGCAAGAACACAGCTGAGCTCAGGGAGCTGTGCGGATTAACTGAGAAGGCCATCAAGCAGATGCCCCCGCCGTGCGTGCCGGGGACCGCCCCTTCCTCTCCACAGAACGTGAACTCTGCAAGTTCAAATTCAAGAAAAAAATGAAACTCCCAAAAGCTCTGCTTTCAGTCACCACAACCCAGACCTGTAGATCAGCACTGCTCATTTTAGTCAGTTATTGGCTAGACAACAAAAAAGGATGGTTTCTTTTAGTCTTTACTGAAAATAATTATGTGCCACCATGAAAGGAAAACACATACTCATCTTTAAACTAACTCAAGTTTCTAACATCCCTTTTTAAAAATAGCCATGAAATTGAAAAGGAAAAATATTTTCCAAGGAAAGCTGATTGCTCTGAACTTCCTGCCCTACACACTCCCATATTTTTACACAGATGTCAATGCTTGAGATTCAGGAATGAATCAACTAGGCGTCATCTTGGAAAACCATACAGGTCCCCAACTAAGCATGCAGGCTGGCCAACACTCTGGGTGCCAGTGAGCTGTCTCGCTCAGTGCAGGGGGGCGGGGCGGGGGTGGTACCCATTTGGAACATGTCAAATGATAGACTAGAGACTCAGAAAATGATGGTACTTGAGCCCTTCATGAAAAGACCATTTCACAAATACATCGATTAAATCTTAACAAGCCCTGAGGAGAGCTAACCAGGGACCAGAGACGGGCTTGATTAAGCTTATTACCTTTCTCCCAACTGAAAAATAGACCATTGGCCACCTTCCCTTATATTGCACAGGGATCATAAAATGTTTTGTAATTCCTCTTTAATTCAATAAAAAGTCTTTGAGTTTCCTGGAATGGAATTCAGAGTTGGTACCAACATACTACCTTAAAGATTGACTATTTACCTATATACTATAGGCACTGCATGTTGACCGGTCTTATTAAATGGCTGTTTTCCAATAAATGCTGGAAAGGGTGTGGAGAAAAGGGAACCCTCTTGCACTGTTGGTGGGAATGTAAATTGATACAACCACTATGGAGAACAGTATGGAGGTTCCTTAAAAAACTAAACATAGAACTACCATATGACCCAGCAATCCCACTACTGGGCATATACCCTGAGAAAACCATAATTCAAAAAGAGTCATGTACCACAATGTTCACTGCAGCACTATTTACAATAGCCAGGACATGGAAGCAACCTAAGTGCACATTGACAGATGAATGGATAAAGAAGATGTGGTGCACATACACAATGGAATATTACTCAGCCATAAAAAGGAACGAAACTGAGTCATTTGCAGTGAGGTGGATGGACCTAGAGACTGTCATACAGAGTGAAATAAGTCAGAAAGAGAAAAACAAATACCGTATGCTAACACATATATATGGAATCTAAAAAAAAAAAAAGTTCTGAAGAACCTAGGAGCAGGACAGGAATAAAGATGCAGACTAGAGAATGGATTTGAGGACACGGGGAAGGGGAAGGGTAAGCTAGGACAAAGTGAGAGAGTGGCATGGACATGTGTACACTACCAAACGTAAAATAGATGGCTAGTGGGAAGCCGCATAGCACAGGGAGATCAGCTCGGTGCTTTGTGACCACCTAGAGGGGTGGGATAGGGAGGGTGGGAGGGAGATGCAAGAGGGAGGAGATATGGGGATATATGTATACATATAGCTGATTCACTTTGTTATACAGCAGAAACTAACACACAATTGTAAAGCAATTATATTCCAATAAAGATGTTAAAAAAAAAAATGGCTGTTTTCTACTGGCAATCTTCAGTTGAAATTTACCTTTAAATAGTGTGAATTCCATGACAGCAGGATCTGTATTTTATTTATCCCCACACAGAGCACAGCCTCTAGCTCACAGTACTCCCTCAGTAACTGTCTAATAAACAAAGAACTAAATGAATGAGTGGCTTATTTATTGGAAATAGTGCTGTTTCAGCAAAGATAATGCTTTCTCAAAATGGTTTACTTTCACCTAGAAAATCTAAAGGTTACCTCCTAGTAAGGGCTTTCCTGCAAGAAGTGACTAAATGATAATACACTGTTTTTTTAAGGTAGTCAAAGAAGTATTTTATTTTGACATTGGGTATTTTTTTTCTTTTGCTTAAATGTATTGAAGATTAAAATGAAATGAATCTTATAACTGTATGTGGGGTTTTTTTCCCCTTGTATCAGTGCTATTCTTTGGAAGTCCTTTAAAAGCTGTTAAACAACGTAAAACCATAGAGAGAAGAGGTGGAAAAAATTACATGTTTGAGACAGATGCTCACCCATATTGTTTCAATAACAGCACCAATTTCTGAACAAAAAACAAGAGGAGGTAAAGCTCAGCATGGCAAGTGCTTCTCTCAAAGTCAGTCATTTCACAGAACACTCACATTGATAAGAAAAAGACCTTGCTGTTTAACCATCAAGATGTATGCAGGCCCTTAAGACTGTGCTTAAATCTGGAAAAATATATTTTCCCTTAATCTTTTTTGATGAAATGGCTGGTTTCAAAGATATGTTTTTAAAAATTAACATTCAGCTTTGTGCCTGTTGAATTTCAGTCACTCCACTTCTCCGAGCTGTAGATCTCTACGGTAGACTCCATGAAGTTTATAGGTGGGTGGCTCCCTGGAAAGGTGACAATGTTTCCAGCAAGGTTAGAACATCTAAAGCCTACTTGTCTTTCTCCTAAATTTCCTGGACCACAAGGTGTCCTTTTCATCTTGGACACACACTTTTTCCACTGAGAACTTTCTTCTTCTCATTTCATAAAACCAGGGTTGTCTTTTTTTCCTTTCTTTCTGTAGGCTCCACAATTTTAAAAAAACATGTTTGTGATGTTTTCCTATCACTGCAAATAATTGTTGTGTTATGCCCTACCAATAACGTCTTCACAGAACTAAATGAAACAGTGTGAGAAGGTCTCCAATAGGCTGGTGCTTTTTGCAGGGAGGACAAAAGGGTCAAGAATGATTCCACCAAATGGTGCTGGAGAAGGGAATTCCTATACCTTCTTTTCTTCTTATTAACATCTCAAGATGAAAGCTTTCTTGCATCCTGTTTTACTGACTATTTGTTCTGACAGTTACGACAAAGAAAAGACAGAAATACAATACTGACTTGGCACTACTTGCTAGTTATAAGACGCAAGTTTAAAAAAATCAAGGAATATAAGTAGTTCATTAGTTTTGAATCCTTGCCTACATATCAAATAAAATTTATCTGCCAAAAGTCCTAATATAAACTGACTACATTTCTCCAATAGGTATCTCAACTCTAATAAGGTATAGGATTCTGCTATGCAATTGGATTTGTGTTTTCTGATTCGCTTTCCTGTACAAGTCAAAGATTACTTTGACTTTTCTCCTGAAAATGCTCCTCAAAACCACTAAATCACCATAATCGTTATCACTAATGCAACATGCGAGAGTCTCACCTTCATTTCCCTATCACCACGTTACTGTAACAGGGCAGTGCAGACCTGGGGAAGTGCTATATGTTGTCCTTGCCCTTTGTGAGATGCTGACTAGTTTTTAGGTGTCTCTCAGTTATACCTTGTAATTAAATCTGCACTGTACTAGGATCCTAAGGGCTTCACACTAAGATATGGAAATTACATCCATAAGCAATATATTCAGTTTATAGATTTCTTAAGGACTAAAGAAAATTAATATGCACAGTATTGTTGTCGACTGAATGCCTATGTCCCCGCAAAACTCACGTTGAAGCCCTAAAGCCCCAATGTAACCATATATGGAAGTGGGGCCTTTAGGAGATACTTAGGTTAGATTAGGTCATGATGGGACCCTCATGATAGGATTAGAGCCCTTTTAAGAAGAAGGCAGAGAAATCTTACTCTCTCCAGGCACATACACCAAGAAAAGGCCATGTCATCACACAGCAAGAAAGCAGCTGTCACAAGTCAGGAAGCAGGCCCTCACCAGGAACTGAAACTGCAGGCATCTGGATCTTGGACTTCCCAGCCTCCAGAACTATGAGAAATAAGTGTCTGTTGTTTAAGCCACCCAGTCTATGGTATTTTGTTATAGCAGTCTAAGCTGACTAAGACACTCACCAAATCTTGACATCTAGTTATGACTGAGTTCGATAGGGATCTAACAATATCCTTAGATACATCCCTGAGTTTTTTAAAAAATGCATTTTATGATGTCTGGTCTAATGTTAATTAAAATTTAATCAAATGCATTTGTATGTATCAGACCCACTAGTTGTAACCAGGGTAGGTAATTGAGTTTAATTGTAATGAGTCAAAACTGAATTTTAATCCACCACGTACTAGCTCTATGACTTAGAGCAAGTACTTAAGCAATCTGGGTCTCAGCGTCCTTATCTTTAAAATGAGGATAACAATTATACCTATCTCTTAGCATTATTATAAGAATTATATGAGTTATTATTTGTAAGGCAGTTAGAACAATGCCTTGCTCTTAATAAGCACTATATAAATGTCTGCTAAATGAAAATAGAAAATATTTTCAATGCCCGGCATTAGAAGGGATTCAATAAATGAGCTAAATCTGAAACCAATAGCAGTACAGCGTTAATAAAACAACATTAAAACTATAAAGCCAATTTCCTGTAATAATGGGCATCGTATAGTCAAAAGAACACTCTCCATGAGTCATGAAATGATTGTCCCAATCACAAATACACCCTGTGATATTTGGATAAGAAACTTCCTCTCTGCATCTGAATTTTTAATCTGCGAATGAGAGAACTGTACTACGTTAATTTCTAAATGCTGGTATGTAGTTGTGAACCAGTCGGTGCTGATCCGGTCTGTGACAAAAGGAGAAAACAAAGGACAATGAATTGATTTTTTTCCATAAGGTTACACTTAATTATTTTAAAGGAATATTCTTTAATCTGAGATCATTCCTCTCCTTTCCTTCCCCCTCCCTTTTATTCTCTTTCCTTCTGTTTTTTTTTTCCTTTTCCTTTCTTCCTTGCTTTTTGATGTGAAAACATCCTTTCTTTTATGCAACGGTTATGAAAGTAGATGGTAGATTACTTTAATTGTGATAAAGTATCCATAATATAAGATTTACCAATTTTACGTGTGCGGTTCAGTGGCATTAAGTACATTTACGGTATTGTGTAACCATCCACCATCCATCTCCACAACATTTTCATCTTCCCAAACTTTCTTTCTCTGTGAATTTGACTGCTCTAGGTACCTCACATAAGTGATATCATATAATACTTGTCCTTTTGTGTTTGGCTTATTTCACTTAGCATAATATCTTCAAGGTCAGGCTTTTTTTCTAATGTTCTTACTTGGCAGTCCCCAAGCAACATTCTTACCAGTTTCTCATCCAAAAGCTTGGGAACCATTGGACTAGAAAAACTTCAACTTCTCATCTTGCACAAATATTCCACAGTTCTATGATCAAGGGCAGTGGTCGCATTTTCGATAGACCACACATTACAGTGGATGCTCAATAAACCTGAAATAATGTACTAGGACCCTGGGGCTACTGCTCACTGGTCCCTGCAGGGGGAGAATCGGACTGAACCTATGTTGGGTGTATCACTTCCTATATTAATTGCCATCCTCTTTCATGCTCTAAACTAGTTATGCTACAAATGTTAAAAATGAGTGACAATATAAAATACTATTTTTAAACATATACCTCATGTTGCCAACAAAACCTGGCCTACTTGCCATAAACTGGCAAAAGGAGATTGATAGTTTGGTCCAGTTTCCAACTAATTTTACAAAGCACCTCCTCGTGTCTGCCCCCAAATAATTCAGCAAGGTGCTTTATTAAGGGAACTATTTTAGGGAGGCACTTGTTCCACAAATTACCTTCAAAATTATAGACCTTAAGTCTTGCTGCTTTGTACTCACACTTCTTGAAGCACTACCCAGCCTCACAGACAAGATGCTTTAGAACTCACAGCCCTTTATGCAGCAGTTAATCATACATAAAATACCAGTGCCCAGTGGTTTTTCAATGTTTTGGAGATGGTACGAAAGCCTTTGCCCATGCTACTAACTCCAGGATGTCCTTGCTCTCTAAGTCACAAACCGTGAAATTACTAAAAATAACAGCTTCCAAAATAATATTCCTTAGGTCATACCAAAGTAAGTAGAGAAATACATAATGACGGGTGTGGTAAAATTGTTTCATTTTTGGAACTGAAGCTACGAGTCACTATTAAAAAGAAGAGGAATACAGAGAAGAATAAGAAAACGTCTTAAAATAAATATTTTTGAATTCATAAAAAATCAACCCCCCAAAATTTAAAATAATCAAGGGGTAAAAATAACTAGTGAAGACAAAAAGAACAAAAGAGACTGTGAGGGAAAGGCTGGTACAGAGCCCAGAAAAGAAGTTATGGACTGAAAAAAAGGCAGGTGGAGATGCAGAGAACAGGAAAGATTCAAGATGAATCTTGGAAGCAGACTGAACAGAACACAGCATATTTAATAATACTTGCACATGTGCCCTCCCAGCTTCACTATGAGGTCGGGACATGGCTGACAATTTCTGCATTTTCAAGATTGGGAACTTGGCATGGAGAGGATCATTAGAGCACAAGTGCCCTGCTCCAACAGTTGGGTGGAAGGGGCAGAACCAGGCAACATGCATTCATGGGTTAAAGGGAATTTGAGAGCAGAGGACGCATATACATATTAAGCCCTAAGTAGGGATCTATTTACCCTACCACTCTTAAACATGTGTGGTCTTACATTTAACAACTAAAAGAAAAAATCCCAGGGTGTAACTTGAAATATCCACTTTGTCCCTGGGAACCCTCAATTAAATAGATCAGGGACATACGTCTTAAATGAATTTTCCACTCCTTAATTCAAGAAATTGGTGGCATGGTGTTTACGGTGGACGACGTATATTTTGAGTAATTTCTGCTTACTCCCGGGCAAATAAATAGCATCTGCTTTCCAATTTTTAAGAAAGAGGAAATTCTGGTTTTAGTTGGCCTATTCAAATGGAGTACTAAGAAAAAGTTAACCACAATATACTACTGGTTATGAAATGTCATTGTAACATTAAATTCTTTCTACTGTCGATCTGATTAATTTCAGGATTTTTTTAAGCCTTGAAAAATGCTTAATAAAGGTTATTTAATGCATAATCTTGCTGTAAGGCTTAAATAGAATCATCACCATCAGCGGCAGCAGTAGCATAACAAATAGTTTGATTCACCTACTATGGATCAGGCATTTCTCCAAGTGCTTTAGGTATGTAAATTTGTTTAGTTTTCTCCTCCATTTTACAGATGAGGAAAATGAAGCCAGGTGGAGGTAAAGTGACCTGCCCAAGAACACATATCTAGCAAATGGCAGAGCCAAGGATTTCAACCCAGACAGACTTGTTCTTGTCTGTGCTCTTAATATCACATTATCCTGCCCCTCTTAAGCAAAAGAATTTTTTATTTTAAGGAGCATATGATCACTTAGATGTATTCCCAAATATTATATTCCAATAACTCACTCTGCAAGCTTAATTTTTCCAACAGTAATATGATGGCATTATTAGCTTATGATATTGCTCTTTCCGAGCTCCTTCTTTATATAATTCTTGACTTCAAATCTGGTGATAACAGACCTACTAGAGAATGGACTTGAGGATACGGGGAGGGGGAAGGGTGAGCTGTGACGAAGTGAGAGAGAGGCATGGACATATATACACTACCAAACGTAAAATAGATAGCTAGTGGGAAGCAGCCGCATAGCACAGGGAGATCAGCTGCTTGGTGCTTTGTGACCACCTAGAGGGGTGGCATAAGGAGGGTGGGAGGGAGGGAGACGCAAGAGGGAAGAGATATGGGAACATATGTATATGTATAACTGATTCACGTTGTTATAAAGCAGAACTAACACACCATTGTAAAGCAATTATACCCCAATAAAGATGTTAAAAAAAATCTGGTGATAAAATAAGAATCAGATTTCTAAACAATCATGGTTTTCTTTGTTTAAAATAACACATAGACTAACAAAGTATTTGAGAATATCAACCTGTCAGACCGAAGTTAAACAAATAGAAATTTAGAAGTCAAAACCCTGTAGGATTATCCAAAATCCAGAAAGTGAATAGCTCAATCTCACTTGTAAGTGCGTGGAAACAACTGACAACCTCTATGAAAAACTTTTTGTCTCTCAAAATAACAAATGAAAATGGACTGCTATAGACTTTCCCACTCTCCTTAATCCAATCATTTAAAAAAAGGTATAAAAACACTTTAAAAAAATATATGCTTGAGGGTAAAATGTTCCTATCCTATGTTTTAGAAAACTACATATGTTCATCTAAATATCATGTCAACATTACTATTTTAATAAATAAAGAGCAAGTTCTTTAATTAACAATTACATTTCTTTTTACAAACTAGAATAATTTAAAAATTGAGAACATGGCAAGATGACCAGGATCATGATGAATATTCTTGTTGAGATCATCTCATTTGAAGTTTAGACATTTTTTGTTCCAATAAGAGGCCACGGACTCCTCTCTCAGAATTAAAGAACAAATCTCATGTAATTCTTTTCATTCAGAACCTTGTTCCACTCTATACACAGAATAAAAGTTGAATCTGTTTTGATGATAATTGAAACGTCCAAAAGTCCATTTGCCAGCAAACCAGAAGTACGTCCTGTTAATTGCTCACACTGTAGAATGACGAAGATCATCTGCATTTAGCCATTATCAGCAATGCCCTTATTTTTTGGTATTTGTTCGTAGGCAGAATAATGGCCCTTAAAGATATCCATGTCCTAATCCCCAGAACCTGTGAATATGTTACCTCACATGGCAGAAGGGACTTTGCAGGTGTAATGAAGTTGAAGATCTCGAGGTTGAGAGATTATACTGGATTATATAGTTGGTCCTGATGTAATCACTGAGAGAAGCAGAAGAGAAAGTCAGAGAAGGAGTTGTGACCACCAGAGCAAGGTCAGAGGGATACAGTAAGAGAAGGACACAACCTGACATTGCTGGTTTGAAGCTGAAGGAAGGGGGTACGTCTTGTGCTATGATTGAAGCCAAACAAGTGATTTCAAGACAGCCTGGCCAATAAAATGACTTCAGGCTCCAACTAGGGTGGCAGAATATACTGGCCTACCATTAGGGGGGGACATATTAGTCAGACCAACCTGCCAACCCACATCTCTCCCACTTTGTCTCCCAATCTTCCAGTTGCCTTTCAAGTCTAGAAAGGAGATGCTGTACACACGCACACACACACCAATAACATTCTGCAATGATTCAAGTAACCCAGACAGCTGTACTGACAAGATTCTGGTACTAAGAAAACACAATCTAGATAGACTTAGAGTCTGTCATACAGAGTGAAGTAAGTCAGAAAGAGAAAGACAAATACCGTATGCTAACACATATATATGGAATTTAAGAAAAAAAAAATGTCATGAAGAACCTAGGGGTAAGACAGGAATAAAGACACAGATCTACTAGAGAATGGACTTGAGGATATGGGGAGGTGGAAGGGTAAGCTGTGACAAAGCGAGAGAGAGGCATGGACATATATACATTACCAAATGTAAGGTAGATAGCTAGTGGGAAGCAGCCGCATAGCACAGGGAGATCAGCTCGGTGCTTTGTGACCACCTAGAGGGGTGGGATATGGAGGGTGGGAGGGAGGGAGACGCAAGAGAGAAGAGATATGGGAACACATGTATATGTATAACTGATTCACTTTGTTATAAAGCAGAAACTAACACACCATTGTAAAGCAATTATACTCTAATAAAGATGTAAAAAAAAAAACAAAAAAACCCCACAATCTATCCCCATCAAGTTCGATCCAGAGATAGTGAAAATAAATGAGGAGAGTACCTTCTAGCAAAAACCATCTCCCAGTAGCCCATGGTCTCTTCAGTGTATCAGTGTTCTCTAGTGTGACAGTGATTGGATGTTTTCAAATAGTACCCAGTCCATACATCCAGAAGTTGATCTCTAAAGCCCTCTATTAGTATTATATTGCATAATATAAGCCTTCAAAGAAAATCTGTGTTTTGTGTCAAGTATGTTGGCCCTGAGTTTGTCAAGCAGGAGGCCAAGGAATTGCCTCTTACTATATCTGTGATTGCACAATCACCCAGTAGCTATAGCACAGACCTTGGCCCAATTCATCTTCTTTTCAGAGCTAGAGAACAGCCAGGTTTATCCAACACATTCTTGTGATTCATCCCCCAAAACCTAACTTCTTTGGGCCATCTGAGCACACTTCATCAACATAACTTGAACTTAGATCTCCAGAAATATGATCTAAAGTTCATGAAGCTAAATGAGCTCAGATGCTCCTAACAGGCCAAAGATACCGGCTGTAGTGGAAAAATACTCAGAACATTAAGTACATCTTCAGATTTCCCTGGTGTTATTGGTCCTTCATTCTCATTTCCTCCCTGCATTTTAGCTTCCTTCTGTTATCTCCTTGTATCCGTCAAAACCATCCTCAGACTTCCAAATCTTCTCTTTAAACTTAATGTGAATTCTTTTTTTTTCTGATCATTTATAAGTGATAGGATAATTGCTACAGACAAGTGGTGAAAGACTAGAACTCTACCTTGAGAAATAAAAACATCAAACATAAGCTAATCATCACTTGAAGCTGTATTTGTCAAGTTTTTCCTCTTTCATCCATTCTGAATCTATTTTGTCTAATACAGGTATAGCTCCCCCTGTTACCTTTTGGTTTCCATTTATGTGGAATACCTTCTTCCATCCCTTCACTTTGAGCCTATGTGTGTCTTGGAAACTGAATGAGTCTCTTGCAGGCAGCATATAGTTGGGTCTTATTTTTTTATCCATTCAGTCACTCTGTGCTTTTGGGTTGGATAATTTAATCCATTTGCATTTAAAATAATTATTGGTAGGAAGGACTTACTATTGCCATTTTGTTAATTGTCTTCTGGCTCTCCTGCAATTCCTTTGTTCCTTTCTTCCTCCTTGCTGTCTTCCTTTGTAAATTGATGATTTTGACCCAAAAAGGTCCTATTTTGAGTCGCTTCTCTTTATCTTGTGCATATCTACTATACATTTTTGTTTTGTGGTTATTGAGGCTTACCTGAAATAGCTTATAGATATAACAGTCTATTTTAAGCCAATAACAAAACTCCAATTGCATACAAAAATTCTACCCTTTTGCTCCCCCCTCCACGTTTTATGTTTTTGATGCCACAACTTAAATCTTTTTATATTGTGCATCCATTAACAAATTATTGTAGGTATTGGTATTTTTCAAGCTTTTGTCCTTTAACCTTTATACTAGAGTTAAGTGGTTAACACACTACCATATGACAGCATTAGAGTATTCTGAATGTGACTGAATACTTACGTTTACCAGTGTGTTACATATTTTCATGCTACTCGTTAGCATTCTTTCATTTCAGGTTGCAGAACTCCTTTCAGCATTTCCTGTAAGGCAGGTTGAGTGATGATGAACTCCCTCAGCTTTTCTTAGGGAGAACCTTTATTTCTGGGTAAAGTACAGTTCACCTTTGAACAATGCCGGAGCTAGGGTTACCAACCCTCCTCTCAATCGAAAATCTGTGTGTAATTATAGTTGGTCCTCTGTATACGTGTGCCCTCTGTATTCCCTGGCCCTCCATACTCATGGTTCCGCACCCTCAGATTCAACCAACTGCAGATCATGTAGTACTGTAGTATTTACTATTGAAAAAAAATCTGTGGCTAAATAGACCCATGTAGTTCAAACCTGTGTTGTTCAAGGGTCAACTATCGTCTTGGTTGGTGGTTCTTTTTTTTCAGCATTTTGAATATATCATTCCACTCTCACCTGGCCTGCACCATTTCTGTTGAGAAATCAGCTTGTAGCCTCACGGGAGTTCCTTTGTATGAAATAATATTGTTTTTCTCTTACTGCTTTTAATATTCTCTGTCTTTGATTTTAGATGTTTTATTATAATGTGTCTTGGAGAAGAGAGCTTTGGACTGAAATTTTGGTGTGACATATTAGCCTCCTGAAGTTGGATGCCCAAATCTCTCCCCAGGTTTGGAAAGTTTTCAGCCATTATTTCTTTAAATAAGCTTTTAACCCTTTCTCCCCTTCTCCTCTATGACACCAATGATGCATAGATTGCTTCTCTTAATGCTGTCCCATAAATCCTGTAGGCTTTCTTCTTTTCATTCTTTTTTCTTTTTGCTCCTCTGACAGAATAATTTCAAATGATCTGTCTTCAAGCTCATTGATTCTTTCTCGTGCTTGGTCCAGTCTGAGGTTGAAGCTCTCTATCGAATTCTTCAGTTCAGTCACTATAGTGTTCAGTTCCAAAATTTGTTTGATTCTTTTTAAATGTTTTCTTAATTTTTTGGTTGAACTTCTTATTTTGTTCTTGTATTGTTTTCCTGATTTCTTTGAATTGTTTATTATCTGTTCTCTTGTAGCTCTCCAAGCATCCTTAAAATAATTATTTTGAGTTTTTTGTCATGTGATTTCTGTATCTCCATTTGTTTAGGTCAGTTACTGAAGGTTTGTTGTGTTCCTTTGGTGGAGTCATGTTTCCCTGAGTCTTCATAACCCCTGTAACCTTGTGTAGATGTTTGAACATTTGAAGAAGCAGTCACCTCTTTCAGACTTTATGGACTGACTTTGTTAAGGAAAGATCTTCACCTGTGGGTGGGGCATGCTAGAGCATGCAGTAACCCTCAGTCTAGGGGTGCAGGGCACTAAACGTGGGGGAGCGTGGTGGCTCCAGGCCCAGGGGGACATGGTGACTCACGCTCTGAGGCCACTAGTGTCCACACCATCTATAACTGTGTGGTGGTTGGTGAGCACTGTGAGTGATCCACAGAGAGTGCAAAGGCTGTTAGGATGAAACCAAAGCATGTCCTTCATGTGATACCTCAAAAGACTGAGGGAGCTGGCTGCTCACCCTTTCCCAGCAAAGCAAACTCTTTCTATCTGGGGAGTTCCCTCTTCAAATTGAGGAATGCCGGCTTAAGGGATGGCATGATGCAGGCAAAATGAACCCAGTCTTCCTTCCCTTTTGTGTGGTTATTCTCAACTTTTTTGTTCCACTGTGTTGCTCAAGTTTCTTAAGTGGATTATAGAGCTCTCCCAGAGCTGGTTTTGTTTGTGGATAGCTGTCTCATTGTTGATCTTTGTGGTGGGGTCAGAGCTGGGGTCTCCTACTCTGCCATCTTGGTTACATCACTTCATTCTGAATCTAAAATCTGTAAAAATCCCTCTCATTCCAGTCTACAGTACACAAGATAGAATCCACCAGAGAGTAGTGTTAACCGAAACTCTAAATACACTAGTTAATCTTTCTAATTAAGGAGACAAGTTTTAAGAAAGCCTTTATTTCCCACCCTTCCAAATTAAGTTGTACTGCTACCAATCTTAATATCATATTTCTTTTTCTGTGCTATCAACTGAATAATGAAAAGGAAATAAGGGTAACAGAATAAGGCAGCACCAGTAGCTAATAAACTAAGGAAGAAAATATAATCCTCCTCTAAATTATGTTTATCACAAAAGTGCACAGTTCCTCTTTGGCTTAAAGCACAGGAGGGCAACTGTTCTCCGTAGGCAATCAGATTACTATTGATTTCAAGAATACCTGATATTAGCTGGAGATACAAAAGGCTTTCTTAGAGCAAAGGACTGCATATTAACTTATAGATTACCTTTTTTCTCCAAGGGTAAATTTTATATAGTCAGCGATAAACCTCCTTTTTTTCAGCTTGCTATATTTAGGTTTTTTTCTTAAAAAAAAAAACTTTTCTAAATCATGCTTTCGGTTTTTGTCATAAACTTTTACGCCGTCCGGAAAAGCATGCCATTACGTCAGAAAAAGTCTCCCCAAATCAGCATTTCGTGTCATATTTCACATTTTTCAACTAAAAGAACGGTTTCTTGCAACCGTCTCTTCTAAAACTAAAGGAAATTATCTATACCCCTCTGGTGATGCGGGAAGATGTGGCAAACTCACCCTCCTCTCAGCGTGTGCAAGTACATGCAGGTACACCACCCACTCCCACACGCACAAACACAACACCTATGAGTCTTGTAAGAGCCATGCCTACTTTGCATCAGCTCCTTTTAATGGTGAGCTTATTTAATTAGCTTATTAATAAAAACAATTAAAATCTTATTTGCTCTTTCCAAAAAAACTGTTTTCTACTAACCACAGTATACGAAGTTTGCCTTTTCAAGTTCTTCCAGTAAGATTCTGACTTTTGATGCAAAAATAATGTCTTAGGCTTATATATTTATTTTTTACCTTTAAGATTACAAACCCCCTCCCAAAGGAAGGAAAATCAGTTTTGCTCATATCATTTAAGAAATACCAAGTTACTCGTATTCCCCCACAGAAGTGTTTCATGGGCCATGATTACTTAGGCTCTATATGTCAAAAACCTGCCTTGATACCGTATACCAGGCTTGTTTTTACAGACTGTGTGCATTAATAGATATAGATAGATATAGAAATTGGTGTAGAAATGTGTGTGTGTGCGTGTGTGTGTGCGTGTGCATAATGTCACATATTTTCTAGCTCTGTTCATTCACTGATGGCCTAGAAGCAATGACCTTCCAGTAGCAAAGTGCATACCTAGCACCTAGATCTTGGTTTTTAAATACTATTCTCTACTAAAAAGAACCAGATACCATTGGAGAAAATTTTGATTCCAGGGCAGGGAAAGTACAAGGTGAGTCTGGAACATCCTATTGGACCATAAAAAATGGAAGTACACTAAGAATGATGGGGATATGTCAAAGGACACAGAAGCCAGCTTGACGGAGCGATCGCTGGCCAATTCTGGGAAATAAATAATGATAGTAATGAGTTATAATCCACTGAATCAAATAAGACTTCATGAATCTATAGTTAAATAAATAAAGAAGAGGAGAAAATTCTACCTTATAGTGGAGTGTCAAACAATGAAAGTAGAAAAAATGAGAATGTAGAAAATCACCGTTGGTAACAACCTGGTAATAACTCAATACATTTAGTAATAATTGATTTTGTCAAGACTTGTCAATGGATATTAAAATAAGAGCATAAGAATCTGATGAAGAACAGAATATTTATATAATTTTCAATGTCTCCTCATAAAATATTTATTAACTACTTATTAGCTAACAACTACATGATACTTGTTATTTAAATTTATATGTAGAAATCCAGCAGGTGCCATTTTATTGAAGTGCTAAAAGTTAACATCACCAGTGATAAGACAAGTCAACATAATGTACCCAACATGATGCACTGAGAACTCAGAGTCCCTTCTCTGGTATTTATTCCTGTCTCCAAGAAAGCATAACCCGACTCCAGCCAGGAGGAAACATCAGACAACCTCAAATTAAGGGACATTCTACAAAGTTATTGATTTAGAATTGGAAAAAATTGCTACAGAAAGGTACTAAAGACTCATGACAACTAAATGCAATACATGATTCTAAACCAGAGCTTGGACCTATAAAGGACATTATTGGGAAAACTGACAAAATTTCAGTGGGGTCAAAGCATTTACTAGTAGAATTATATCTGTGTTAATATTCTGATTTTGACGGTTGTTCTGTGGTTGTATAAGAGAGAACTCTTAATTTTTTAGGAAATATATATTAAAGGTTTAAAGGGTAATGGGACATTGTGTCTTCATCCAGCTCTCAAATAGTTCAGAAAATTAAATAACATATATAGAGGAGATACATATGTATGTATACAGCCACAGAAAGAGAGAAAGAGCAAGAAAGAGAGAAGCAAGTGCGGTTAACTATCAATTTGCAGGGAATCTCAGTGAAAGGTATATGAGAATTTTTGTTTTATTCTTGTAACTCTTCTATAAGTTTGAAATCATTTCTAAAGAAGTATTTTTTACAGGAAAAAGATTCGAGATTTTAATATACTGATACCTTCAGATGGTGCTCACTGAGCACCTATTTTTTGCCAAGCTCTGCAACACACTGGGAATATACAAAGAAACCAGACCTGACCTTGAGGCTAATGAGCAAATACATGCAATATGACGTGAAACACCTGAGACTAAGAGATGGAAGCCACCAGCAGGCACAAATGGACTGCAAGGGCATTCTAGAAAGAAAAAGCAGCACATGGAAGAATACTGAAGGGTAATAAAACCCAAAATAGCTGGGGAATAAGAGTTTCATGGAAGGAGGTGTGGATAACAAGGCTACTCTTAATCAGAAGAACTTTCAGTGGAAGATACTATTTTTCCCTTTTCGTTCACAGAGAGGTTCCAGGCAGCCTACACTACATTTGGTGCAATGAAAGAAGAGACTATCACTAATCTTGACGATCACACTCACTATTCATGAACATAAGTTACTACTAACTCTGCTACCGAATCGGTCTACTAGACCTGCGCTGGGGTCCTAGCCTGGGCCGAGACCCCTTGTCTCAGCCAGGGAAGTTCTTCTTCCGATCGGATTTGTGCAGCCAATAACGAAACCGATGCTGAAACTGGAACAGCACAAGCTCGATTCAATGGGCAGAGAATGGAGAAGTGGGAACCTAGCTCGCAAATCAACTTCTCAACCCAACTTGGGCAGAGACAGAAATGTATAGGACGGTCAAGGTAAAAGTGAGGGAATTGGAAAGAGTGGAAGGAATACTCATGAGTTATCCAAGAACAAGGTGTGCTTTGGACCCAGAATGAATGCAACACTCCTTTTTAGTCCTCGTTTGGGCTTTTCCGGTTATTGCCATAGCAACTGTCATGGTCAAGTCACCGGTGGGTATGTCATTTAGCATGCTCATGTATTACAGTGAGCGTATAATGAGGCTCATCGTCCATTGGAATCTTCCTCCATCTTGGGCCTAATTGGTTCTAACCAGTTCTTGTTTTTTTCTCTTTGCAACTTCCTCCTGAAACTTAGATAAGAGTAACTGGTTTCCATTCGAGGGAGGGGCAGGAGTATGACTCTGGGGCAAGACCCTTGGTAACAATACAAATACAAAATAATGCTTTTTAACACCCACAACATATTGACTTTTAAAAACAATAGGCAAAAAAATACAACTCCAATTCTTAACTTCCTTAAGAGCATAAAATGCATTAATATCCACCTGGATACCCTTCTATCAGAAAACGTACAAAGCCTGTATAAGCTGTCAGTAGGGAAATAAGAGAAAGTAAGGTAAGAGATTCCAATATCTTTCTATCTCTAAGTCAATAGCTTTACCAGTCCAATTCAAGTCACAGTCTTGATTGCTTTTGTAAATGTAAGAAGTATGAGGTAACAGGCTAGTTTTCTGAGCCCAGGGTAACTACACAGTGAACATTATGTCAAATCATATTTTGTTCTACTGAGTAATGCGAGAGAGTAAACCAAGAAGCTACAGTGGTATGTTACAGTCTCCTTTAACATTTAAGCCATACTCGCTTTGCATTTCATTACTATCTCTGCTAACAGGATCAGCGATTGAATTCAGACTATTTTTCAGGCTGAAAAGCAACCGAAATTGAAATCTACTACCTTCTTTTGCAAATCTGCCCTCTCTTTGTGATGTGAGGTTCACTCACAGAACCCAGCGGGACTCTGCTTCAACTGTAGCCTCCCTAAGGAAGTGAAAATTCAGTGAACGTATTAACCCTTCATTTCTTGGGTCCAAACTCATTCTTCCCCCATCCAGTGGTCTTACATTACATAAGAACCCAGATTTTGATTACCCCCCAGATAGAAAACCAAAATTGGACAGAAAGTACTATATGGGTCTGAATACCTTAACAGTTAGGCACTAGAAGATAGGAAAAGAGAAACAAATCCATTTCTTTCCTTTCTCATTTCTCTCTCTCCTTCGAGATAATCCCCTGTGTATGAAGTACCAGCACAAATACACACATATGAATATTCACAAATATATAATTTGAATGGACTCAAATGATGTTAACTTATATCCCAATCACACTCAATGAACAACATAATCCTGTCCTCAAATAATATAATATTCCTTAGAGTAGTTCACATGTTTCTTAATATTTGGCAAATACTCTTTGAACTCGGCTACCAGCCTACAACTTCCTTGCAATCACAGAATTTGTGCCCCAGGGTTAGAAGCCAGCCACCCACGTTTGAAACGTTTATGTCTGAACCTGCAATTTGCTGGCCACCCACACTCGCTTATTAAAATGTTGGAACCAAATTTGCTTTGCCAGCTTAATTATCAGAGCCAAGAAATCCATTTCCTACTAACTGAATTAATGACAGTGTTCTCTGTCAATGGAAAAATGAAGACTTCTGTGTTACCTCCTTCTCTAGGTTAGTTAATGCACCTGTCTACTTCCAGTGAAAGGTGAGATGAGAACACAAGGAGAGCCACACCCAGCAGGGGGCCAGGTAGATCCCTTACTCCAAGCCATGCTTTGGTAAGTGAAATAAATCATTTATTTCAGTGGCCTGAGGCCTATCTTCTCCTTCAAGTTCTATGCCATTTTACTTTAACTTTTTAATTTTCCTGACTAATGGAAACAGACTCCCAACTTGCTAACTAAATATCCCAGTCTCCTGGTGAAGGTCTTATTTGTTCTTAGGGAAATATATGTAATACATTGGGTACATGCTCGTCCTTTAACATGGTGGTCAGCAAACTTTTTCTGTAAGGGGTCAGATAGCAAATATCTTGGGTTTTGCAAGCCATTTTGGTCTCTGTCCCAAACACTCATCTTTGCCCCTGTAGTGCAAAAGCAGTCACAGACAATACGTAAACCAACGGGCATGGTGGTGTGCCAATGAGACTATATCTACACAAATAGGAAGAAAGCTAGATTTGGTCCATGGGCTGCAGGTTGCCGACCTCAGCTTTAATAGTTCTTGGCTTTGCTCTACAGTAAAACTTAGCCTTTTAATAGAAAAACAAAAACAAGAAAACAACAGAAACACAAGAACAGGGTTTCTAAAGGACAGTCCATACATCATCTGCACCCAAATCTCCTAGCATGTTTGAAGAACATTCATATTCCTGGGTGCCAATCCCAGGTTCCTGAATCAGAATCCCCAAGAGTGAGGCCCAGGAATCTACATGTTTACAAGCTTCCCAGTTAACTCTTAGAGCCGCATATGTAAGGGCCACGACTTCAAAGTAAGATAGGCTATAAAATTCTGCATCTACTGGGGGGTGATGGTGTGAGAATAACACAGAAAACTCTATTATCCAAACCTTAAACCCAAAAGAGAGATTCACTCTCATCTCAAGAACCGTTTTTGACCCCACAGATGGGTAACATTTTGCTGTTTGTTTAAGAAAAAATTTAAAATACAACAAAAAGGAAATAAATGTTCCATATTCTATTCTCTGTTTCTCCTATATAAAAGCCATTTAATATCAGCTTTGGTTTTCTTATATGTAAATAACTGGATGTAAACCTTAATTGCTTAATACTTTACAATCCATTCTTCATACATCTCTGTTTATATACTTGATAGCATTGCTCTTTTATTTTAGTTTGGTTTTGGTATCTCAGGAAAATTTTATTTCAACTGGAATTGGCTATATAACATGTATAGACAGCTGCATAGAACTCTATTAATTCCCTTAACACGTTAGAGTTGGTACAGAAGTCCCTACCAGGGGTCACAAAGGACATTTCCTTTTTATCCTATCTCTTCCTTCAGTAATATATGCTCAATTTGGAATTTAATTATCTTCTTCTTCCAGAGTGAGAAAGTCCTCTCACGTGAGCACAAGGGTCCCCTCTGCACATCCGCTTGGATGTCATAGTCATATTTCACCTGAAATGTATTGAATTCTCCCCACACAGTGACGGCAGAGCCAGAATGCACTGTTTGGGACCAACCGGGGACTACGGCGCATAAGTCATTAGCTTACTTTTCTTAGCCTCTCTTGAGAATTTTAACTCAAGTGTGTGAATCTGGGTGAAAACAACACAATATGCAATTTCAATCCCTCCATTTACATCCAGGCTATCCCAAGGTACCCAACAGTCCCCTGCGTGGCAGAATCATGGCGCCTAGTAGGTCATAGTCAAGCCCCCTTAAAGAGTCTACCATCTGGGGCTTCCCTGGTGGCGCAGTGGTTGAGAGTCCGCCTGCCGATGCAGGGGACAAGGGTTCGTGCCCTGGTCCAGGAAGATCCCACGTGCCGCGGAGTCCGGAGCCTGTGCTCCGCAGCAGGAGAGGCCACAACAGTGAGAGGCCCGCGTACAGCAAAAAAAAAAAAAAAGAAGAGTCTACCATCTGGTGGGAGGCCCATCAGGTCCGCCACTCACGAGCAGTGAAATGTCAGCCAGGGAAATAGGGAAGAAGGAGGGAAGCTGAGTGGAAAGAAGGAGACTCAGGACTCAGCCTGCCTTTAACTACAACATCTATAAGCACCTAATTAGTGATAAAATTCTCTCATTCTATAATTTAAGTTCACATAATCAACTATTTACACCTGACAATAGGAAAATTGTTAACAAACATTGATAAAAATATGATTCCAAATCCAAACTCCTGACCCAGACAACTTTTCATTCTGAATATTGTTTTTTTTTTTTTTCTGGCCAAGACAATTTTCGCATTGAACAGCATTGATTTTTAAGAATGTAATATACACTTTAAAATAAAAATGAACTGTGATTTTCCACGTGGTATGTATTTTTCAGTTAACAATATTTTTTAAGATCTACCATGCACCAAGCGCTGTGCACTCACTGGGAACATAAAGGCAAAAGAAAAAGGGAGTAGAAGGGGCTTGGGTCTCTGCCCTTCAGGGATTGGTTCACTCCTGCCATCTTTGTTACAACATTGTTTTCTTTCAATATATTTTTTTTCATCTTATTTACTTGTTAACATTCAAAAGGCACAGAAAGCTATACAATGAATAAATAGTACCCCTCCCATTCTGTCTTCCAGCTAGTCACTTTCCTCCCTAGAGGCAACCAATATTATTAGCTCATATATAGCCTTTCAGAAAATGTTATACTACTCAAGCAATCAAGTATTATATACTCTGTCTTTCCTTTACTTTAAATACAATAAATACGTCATTTATATGCTCTGTATTGCACTTTGCTTTTTATACTTGACAAGACTTGGAGTTCATCCCACATTGGCACCTCCTGTTTATAGTCGTGTCGTATTCCACTGTGTGGCTCTACCACAATTAATTTAACAAGTGCCTCTTTCAATCTTTTATTATTACAAACTATTGACACGTATTCTATCATTCACATACATACACACATTCTTTTTTTTTTTTTCACGCACACATTCTGACACATAAAGCCATCCTTAATGGGGTTACTTGGCATAGATTAGTCCTTGCATATGCAGGCACTCTCCAACCCATAAGCAGCAACAGTGGGCTGACCCTGACCCCTCCATACGGGTGAAGCCTCCACCACCCCTAAACAGAGATGTCAAAGAGAATGCCATTCAGATACTGGTGTGCTATGTGTCCTGGAAAGTTTCCTTGTGAGAAAGAAAAAGTGAAGAAATCTAGTAGAGATGCTGGAAATCTGCAAATTATCATCTTCTTTTCGTGAAGTCTACAAACAACTACAGCAAACTGCATCAGGCCCCAGTGCAGCCAGAAGTTGACCAGATCAGCTACAGGGTTAAGGGCTTGCAAACTGTAACCCTTGTGTCACAGATGGAGTTCAGGCACCGGGTGTCATAAACCTGTAAGAATTTCTTGGTCAAAGGCCCTTCTGGCATGATTTTTTTAATTCTGTCAAATGCTCAGTTTTTCTTTATCCGTCCACTCAGCTGCAAACTCTACTCGCTTGCATGCCCCTACAAGAAGGCAAACTGGAGTGTTTCCTTTTAAACCTTTTAAATCAAACACCTTCTATAGGTACTCTGGCATCTCTTCTAAGTCTTTAAAAGCAGAAGGGGGCAGAGAGAGGACCACCCACACACAGCTTGGTTTATTCGTGCAGCATAATCCTCACTGCAAGCTTTAAAATGCAGCCCTTCCTCACAGACGCCTCTTACAGGTCGGTACTCCTCCTGGCCCCTCGGTGGCCCGGACTTCATTATAAATGCAAACCTTGTCATTAGTGTAAACGACCAGAGCTCTATCCTTATTACCCCATCATTTAACTTGGTCATGGCAATTTAGTGAGAGCCCACAACATGGAAGGTGCTATAAAATTTATGAAATTTTGAAATGATTGAAAGTACATCATGTAAATGAATCCAATGTATTTCTGGAAAAGCTGGAAAGACTTTTACAGACATGAAAATGAATCAGTTATATTTTATATAAATGGCGAAGGGAGGGGTGTGAACTCACAAAACGTAGGAGCATTCATTTATAACATATTAAATTAGTGCACAGATTGTAATAAAAGCTTTAAAAGTCACCTGACATAGAACAGTCCTTTCAGTACCCTGGTCTGGAGCACATTTCTTTATGCTGTCTCAAAAGTGGTAAAGATAGCAGAACTATCACAGCCTAAACGGTGAAGAGCATGTTCTATTTTGTAATGGTCAAGTTTCTTGCCAATTAAATTTTCTTCCATTAAACGAGCTATTAATGGCAGTGGCTTATATTAGGTTGGGGTCAAAGTGGCCTAGTTTATGGAAACCAGGAACTAAATTTAAAAGAAAAAGGTATTGGGAGATGATGCACCCAGCAGTTCCCCCCCCCCACTTATTTCTCTTTTTCTCAAATCAAAGCTTACTGAGGGCACCAGCAGCTAAATGCTTTGTAAAATGTTCTGAAGTATTTTGTGTACTCATTTAAAATATAAGAATAATTGCAATGCAATTAAATATAAGAATATCCTACAACACAAAAAATATTTATAAGACTACTTTACAATTTTTTTCAAAAGGTGCCATTGAATTGCTGGTCTCTACGATTTGCTACTTCCACGCTAGGGGGATATGCCGAGAGTAAATTTCTCCTTTCCATTCATCAACAAAAAGCAATCTGTGCAAAGATGTTTACAGCAATGTGTAGTAAACAAGCTCCAAGAAGACCCCACCAATGACCCCCATCTCCTGGCATTCACACCCATCTGCAGTCCCCTCCCACACTGTACCAGGGTTGGTCTGTGTGATCAACAGAGTATGATAGAAGTAAAGGCATATAATGTTCAAGACTAGGTTATAAAAAAAAACCTCGGCTTCCATTTGGTCAGCATCTCTTTCTCTCTTTCCTTTTCTCTCTCTTTCCTTCTCTCTCTCTCTCCCTCTCATCACTCACTTGGGGAAGTTGGCGGCCATATCTTGGGCAGCCCTGTGAAGACATCCAAGTGGCCAGAAACGGAAGCGTCCTTACAGCTGCCAAGTGAGTGAAGGTGGAAGTGGAATCTCCAGCCCCAGTGAAACCATCAGATGAGACCACAGCCCCAGGCAACAGCTGGACTGCAACCTCATGAGAGACCTCATGAACGACCAAGCCATTCCTGGGTTCCTAACCCACAGAGGCTGCCTGAGGTAATAAATGGTTATTGTTTCAAGCCACTAAGTTTGGGGGTAATTTGTTACATAGCAATAGATACCCAAACATGGCACCATCAGGTTAGTGTAATTGTAAGTGACTGAGCTACCTAAACTGGGAAACTGCTAAGCCAATTATGCTAGTATTAGCTTGATGAATTCCTAGATAATTAAAATAAATATTACAAGCATTTTTTTGTCTATAAAATAACTTAAAAAACTAAAGCACAAATATATACACTAATTAAACTATGTAGAAAGTACATACGTATGCATTTTCTCAAAGATCATTGAGAATTTGGAATGAAGTAAACAGCTACCCTTAATCATTTCTTGGGTTACTTTATAATATACAGAACTATACAAAATAAGAAATCTGAGTATGAAAATTGTAAGTGCACTATTTAATAGGAATGGTGAGTGCTAAAGATGTAAAGATCATAGTACTGTGACTTAACATCACAGAACCAGGGAACTGATTTCTCTCCATTGAATAACCGCTATAGATTTGTGGAGAGTTTTAAACATGTCTGCAAATTCTCCAATACTTCTTGCACCAAGAGGTGAGTCTATTTCACCTCCACTTGAATTGGGCTGATATTAATGGCTTGTTGTTACCAGTAGAAGGTGCTGGAAGTTTAGACATGTGGTTCCCCAGGCTACATCAGACAAGGTCATTCACCTTCTGCCTTGTTCACTTGGGATACCACTCTGAGGGAAGCCATTGTCATGTAAGAAGTCTGACTACTTACATGTTGGAAAAGCCACACATAGGCATCAACTGCTTGCCATGTGAGGGAGCCATCCAGGATGCCTCACTGAATCTTCAGACGACTGCAGACCCAGCGCCAGTGACTCCCAAATGAGAACTGCCAAGCTAAGCCCCTCCCAAATGCCTGAACCACCAAATCGTGAGCAAAATCAGATATTGTTTTATATCGCTAAGTTTTAGGAAATGTGGAAAAGCAGTAGTAACCAGAACAAGTTGATTGTAAATTTGGTGCCAATTCTCACCAATCCCCTTACGCATACAGTTTGCTATGTGACATAAAGAAGTAGAGTCTCCTTCCCCACTTTTGAACCTGGGCTTGACTTGTGGCTTGCTTTAGCCAACGGGATATGGCAGAAGTAATGGTGTACTGGTTTCAAGCCTAGGCCTCAAATGGCCTTCTGCCCTTCACACTCTCAACATCCTGCTACTGCTGAAAGAACCAGAAGATAAAAGTCCTCGTAGAGGTGAACCCAGTGGTCCTAGGTGCTCCCAGGCAAACCAGCTCCCAGCTGACTCACCAGCTGACCACAAACACATGAGTGAGCCTTCCATGCCAGACCACAAAAACTGCCCAGCACTCATAAATGTATCTTTTTGTATGTCAGTGAGTATTTTGTACTTGTTTGTTACACAGCATCGTGGCAATACATAACTGATACAACAATTGCAGAAAAGCAATGTCTTTGATAAACCTATGTACCCTTTACACAATGTGAAAATGCCAGCTTGCAAAAGTTCAGTAATGCTATATTACATATGTCAAAATTTCTTTCATGACTTAATGCACACTAATTAGTATACAACACTCCCTACTTTGTTTTAAGAATTATTTTGCAGCTTAACTGTAACCTGTAAGTCATGATGTATATGAAGGAATACTGGTTTAAAAGAAGTAGGTTAACCCAAGAGTAAGGATCACTGGCAAAGCACTGCTGGGAATAACAATTTGGTGAGTTTGGGGTTTTTTTAATTGTTTTTCCTCTCTGGTGACACCTCCTATTGTAGTTTTTAGAATTGAGAGAGAAGAGTTGAACCCACCTCCAAAAAGGCCAACGTCAGAACTATCCTGGTATTTATTTTGACCCCACATTGCTTAGCAGATGGGCAGTAAGGTTCAGACATAACCAAATAGCAGGGTTGATTTTACCCACACAATTTTCCTAATAATAGCCATGCGGTAATTATGTGCATGGCAACCATGTACCAAACTACTATGGTGATCTATTTAAGTAATAGAAACGGAAATCTCTACATACAATACTTATTACTCATAGGAAAAGACAAACTTAAACACTATTTACATCAATTCAGATAATGAACTACTACTAAAGCCAATAGCAAACCATATAATGAAATGTCGAGGACATTTTTTGAACCATATTTATGGCCTTTATTCTAATCCTGATCCATGGCAGCTTACCAAAAATTTCCAAAAGCAGCTATAATTCTAAGCAGACTAAAAATACATTGCTCTTCAGTCCGCCCTCCTTCTAACCTTTTAACCTAAAGATGGTCAGCCATAATGTTCAATACTATGGTCGAAGTTCAAAAATTTTAATGTTCAGCTTACTTCTGGCTACTGACTTTTCTCGTCAAGCTACTAATTTAACTCAACTTCATCCTAAAATTGACTCCGGCAATACATTAAGAAAATGTGGTAAAAACACAAATTCTGCTGTCTGCTCCCTGTCCTCCAGCACAGAACACTCCTTCCCACTCAAACTGATATCAAATTTTCTGTTCATGACATTGTTGTGGACACCAATTGACATACACCAGCAAAGCTGGGCTGAGGATGGACATATATACACACTGGGCTGAACAATATTAAGATTCAAATAAAAGGTCAAGATAACCGTTGGAAAGATGCCACAGGGAAGAATGTGAATTTGAGAATAAAATGCAGGATTGGACAAAGTGACATTTATGGGCTCTTCAAATTCTGAGACTCACTAATGAGTATCCACACAAATAGGAAAAAAGTTTGGAAGCAAGAGAAACTTCTTTCAGGCTGAGATATTCAAGGAAAGGAAGACCTTCTAGAAACAATGCTGCCACAGCGGACATCAGCATGCCTAGCTCTTTGCTTTCAATTTCAAAACACTATTTCCCAATTCCATTCTGCTTGGGATATACAGAGCTACAAGAGTCTATCACTTTCACCCTAACAATAATAAAAAAAGAGAAAAAAACAATCCATGAAGTCATCATTTTTGGAGCCCATTAGAATGTTGAGGTCAGATCAGGAAACTTGCACAAGCCTCTTAGACAGCCTCATCCACCAGAGGGCAGACAGCAGAAGCAGGAAGAACTACAATCCTGCAGCCTGTGGAACAAACTCCACATTCACAGAAAGATAGACAAAATGAAAAGGCAGAGGGCTATGTACCAGATGAAGGAACAAGATAAAACCCCAGAAAAACAACAAAATGAAGTGGAGATAGCAACCTTCCAGAAAAAGAATTCAGAGTAATAATAGTGAAGATGATCCAGGACCTCGAAAAAAAAAAGGAGGCAAAGATCGAGAAGATGCAAGAAATGTTTAACAAAGACCTAGAAGAATTAAAGAACAAACAAACAGAGATGAACAATAAAATAACTGAAATAAAATATACACTAGAAGGAATCAATAGCAGAACAACTGAGGCAGAAGAACGGATAAGTGACCTGCAAGACAGAATGGTGGAATTCACTGCTGCGGAACAGAATAAAGAAAAAAGAATGAAAAGAAATGAAGACAGCCTAAGAGACCTCTGGGACAACATTCAAAACAACAACATTCGCATTATATGGGTCCCAGAAGGAGAAGAGAGAGAGAAAGGACCCGAGAAAATATTTGAAGAGATTATAGCCGAAAACTTCCCTAACATGGGAAAGGAAATAGCCAACCAAGTCCAGGAAACACAGAGAGTCCCATACAGGATTATCCCAAGGAGAAACAAACCGAGACACATAGTAATCAAAGTGGCAAAAATTAAAGACAAAGAAAAATTATTGAAAGCAGCAAGGAAAACACAACAAATAACATACAAGGGAACTTCCATAAGGTTAACAGCTGATTTCTCAGCAGAAACTCTACAAACCAGAAGGGAGTGATATGATATACTTAAAGTGATGAAAGGGAAGAACGTACAACCAAGATTACTCTATCCAGCAAGCGTCTCATTCAGATTGATGGACAAATCAAAAGCTTTACAGACAAGCAAAAGCTAAGAGAATTCAGCACCACCAAACCAGCTCTACAACAAATGCTAAAGGAACTTCTCTAAGTGGGAAACACAAGAGAAGAAAAGGACCTACTAAAACAAACCCAAAACAATTTAAAAAAAAGAACATACATATCGATAATTTAAATGCTCCAACCAAAAGACACAGGCTCACTCAATGGATACAAAAACAAGACCCATCTATATGCTGTCTACAAGAGAACCACTTCAGACCAAGGGACACATACAGACTGAAAGTGAGGGGATGGTAAAAGATATTCCATGCAAATGGAAATCAAAAGAAAGCTGGAGTAGTAATAATCATATAAGATAAAATAGGCTTTAAAATAAAGAATGTTACAAGAGACAAGGAAGGACACTACATAATGATCAAGGGATCAATCCAAGAAGAAGATATAACAATTATAAATATATATGCACCCAACATAGGAACACCTCAAGACATAAGGCAACTGCTAACGGCTATAAAAAAGGAAATTGACAGTAACACAATAATAGTGGGGGACTTTAACACCTCACTTACACCAATGGACAGATCAACCAAAATGAAAATAAATAAGGAAACAGAAGCTTTAAATGACACAATAGACCAGATAGAGTTAATTGATATATATAGTGCATTCCATCCAAAAACAGCACATTACACCTTCTTCTCAAGTGCGCATGGAACATTCTCCAGGATAGATCACATCTTGGGTCACAAATCAAGCCTCAGTAAATTTAAGAAAACTGAAATCATATCAAGCATCTTTTCTGACCAGAACGCTATGAGATTAGAAATGAAATACAGGGGATAAAACATAAAAAACACAAACACATGGAGGCTAAACAATATGTTACTAAATAACCAAGAGATCACTGAAGAAATCAAAGGGGAAATCAAAAAATACTTAGAGAAAAATGAGAATGAAAACACGATAATCCAAAACCTATGGGATGCAGCAAAAAGCGGTTCTAAGAGGGAAGTGTATAGCTATACAAGCCTACCTCAAGAAACAAGAAAAATCTCAAATAAAAAATCTAACCTTACAGCTAAAGGAACTAGAGAAAGAAGAACAAACAAAACCCGAAGTTAGCAGAAGGAAAGAAATCATAAAGATCAGAGCAAAAATAAATGAAATAGGAACAAAGAAAACAATAGCAAAGATCAATAAAACTAAAACCTGGTTCTTTGAGAAGATAAACAAAATTGATAACCCATTAGACATACTCATCAAGAAAAAGAGGGAGAGGACTCAAACCAATAAAATTAGAAATGAAAAAGGAAAGTTACAACAGACACCGCAGAAATACAAAGCATCCTAAGAGATTACTACAAGCAACTCTATGCCAATAAAATAGACAACCTGGAAGAAATGGACAAATTCTTAGAAAGGTATAACCTTCCAAGACTAAACCAGGAAGAAATAGAAAATATCAACAGACCAATCACAGGTCATGAAATTGAAACTGTGATTAAAAATCTTCCAACAAACAAAAGTCCAGGACCAGATGGCTTCACAGGTGAATTCTATCAAACATTTAGAGAAGAGCTAACACCCATCCTTCTCAAACTCTTCCAAAGTATTGCAGAGAAGGAACACTCCCAAACTCATTCTATGAGGCCACCATCACCCTGATACCAAAAACAGACAAAGATATTACAAAAACAGAAAATTACAGACCAATATCACTGATGAATATAGATGTAAAACTCCTCAACAAAATAATAGAAAACAGGATCCAACAACATATAAAAAGGATCATACTCCATTATCAAGTGGGATTTATCCCAGGGATGCAAGGGTTCTTCAACATATGCGAATCAATCAATGTGATACACCATTTTAACAAACTGAAGAATAAAAACCATATGATCATCTCAATAGATGCAGAAAAAGCTTTTGACAAAATTCAACACCCATTTATGATAAAAACTCTCCAGAGAGTGGGCATACAGGGAACCTACCTCAACATAATAATGGCCATATATGAGAAAAACACAGCAAACATCATTCTCAATGGTGAAAAACTGAAAGCATTTACTCTAAGATCAGGAACAAGACAAGGATGCCCACTCTCACCACTATTATTCAATAGTTTTGGAAGTTCTGGCCATGGCAATCAGAGAAGAAAAAGAAATAAAGGAATACAAATTGGAAAAGAAGAAGTAAAACTGTCACTGTTTGCAGATGACATGATACTATACATAGAGAATCCTAAAGATGCCACCAGAGAACTACTAGAGCTAATCAATGAATTTGGTAAAGTTGAAGGATACAAAATTAATGCATAGAAGTCTCTTGCTTTCTTATACTCTAATGATGAGAAATCTGAAAGAAAAATTAAGGAAACACTCCCATTTACCACAGCAACAAAAAGAATAAAATACCTAGGAATAAACCTACCTAGGGAGACAAAAGACCTGTATGCAGAAAACCGTAAGACACTGATGAAAGAAATTAAAGATGATACCAACAGATGGAGAGGTATACCATGTTCTATGATTGGAAGAATCAATATTCTGAAAATGACTATATTACCCAAAGCAATCTACAGATTCAGTGCAAACACTATCAAATTACCAATGGCATTTTTTCCTGAACTAGAACAAAAAATCTTAAAATTTATATGTATACACAAAAGACCCCGAATACCCAAAGCAGTCTTGAGGGAAAAAAACAGAGCTGGAGGAATCAGACTCCCTGACTTCATACAATACTACAAAGCTACAGTAACCAAGACAATATGGTACCGACACAAAAACAGAAACATAGATCAAAGGAACAAGATAGAAAGCCCAGAGATAAACCCACACACCTATAGTCAACTAATCTATGACAAAGGAGGCAAGGATATACAATGGAGAAAAGGCAGTCTCTTCAATAAGTGCTGGGAAAACTGGATGGCTACATGTAAAAGAATGAAATTAGAACACTCCCTAACCCCATACACACAAATAAACGCCAAATGAATTAGAGACCTAAATGGAAGACTGGACGCTATAAAACTCTTAGAGGAAAACATAGGAAGAACACTCTTTGACATAAATCACAGCGAGATCTTTTTTGATCCACCTCCTAGAGTAATGGAAATAAAAATAAAAATAAACAAATGGGACCTAATGAAACTTAAAAGCTTTTGCACACCAAAGGAAACCATAAACAAGATGAAAAGACAACCCACAGGAGGGGAGAAAATATTTGCAAACGAATCAATGGACAAAGGATTCATCTCCAAAATATATAAACAGCTCATGCAGCTCAATATTAAGAAAACAAACAACCCAATCCAAAAATGGGCAGAAGACCTAAATAGACATTTCTCCAAAGTAGACATACAGATGGCCAAGAAGCACATGAAAAGCTGCTCTACATCACTAATTATTAGAGAAATGCAAGTCAAAACTACAATGAGGTATCACCTCACACCAGTTAGAATGGGCATCATCAGAAAATCTACAAACAATAAATGCTGGAGAGGGTGTGAAGTAAAGGGAACCCTCTTGCACTGTTGGTGAGAATGTAAATGGATACAGCCACTATGGGGAACAGTATGGAGGTTCCTTAAAAAACTAAAAACAGAATTACCATATGATCCAGCAATCCCACTACTGGGCATATACCCAGAGAAAACCATAATTCAGAAAGAGTCATGTACCACAATGTTCATTGCAGCACTATTTACAATAGCCAGGTCATGGAAGCAACCTAAATGCCCATCGACAGACGAATGGATAAAGAAGATGTGGTACATATATACAATGGAATATTACTCAGCCATAAAAAGGAACGAAATTGGGTCATTTGTTGAGACGTGGATGGACCTATAGACTGTCATACAGAGTGAAGTAAGTCAGAAAGAGAAAAACAAATATCATATATTAATGCACATATGTGGAACCTAGAAAAATGGTACAGATGAACCGGTTTGCAGGGCATAAATTGAGACAGAGATGTAGAGAACAAACGTATGGACACTAAGTGGGGCAGCGGCGGGGGGGTGGTGGGGGTGGTGGGATGAATTAACCAATTGGGATTGACATGTATACACTGATGTGTATAAAATGGATGACTAATAAGAACCTGCTGTATAAAAAAAAAAAAAAAAAAAGAATGTTGAGGTCAAAGGCAGCTAGGTGAACTGCGCCCCAAAGGGTGGCCAGTGCCTTTGTGGGGAGAAAGGACACATCAGCTGTCTTACCTTTGATAAAGCCTGAGAGAAAGAGGTGGCAGCCAGAAAAGCAGGTGAGAAACAAAAAACTGAGATTTTAACAAATTCTGTGTAGGTTAGTGTGATAGTTTAGGGATCCCTGGATCCCTACAAGGGATAACTCTTTTTCCACAGACCTCCACTGAATGCCCATGAGCAACTCTGGGGACAGAGCCAAGACTTGACGGGCTCCCTCAGTGCTCAGAGCTGCTGAGGTTTGAGGTGGGGAGCAGAGGGAGCTGGGGAAGCCCACGCATGCTTTGGACCTGACACGAATACAAGGTGGTGAGCAGCTGCAGATGAGGGCCAGTGTCTCAGGCAGCCTGCGCTGCTATAACAGAATACCAGAGACAGGGTGGCTTAAACAATCAACATTTATTTCTCACACTTCTGGAGACTGGAAAGTCCAAGATCAAGGTGCTTACTGGTGCAGTTCTTGGTGAGGGTCTGCTTCCTGGTCTCCATCTCACTGTGATCTCATAGGGTGGAGAGAGAAAATGGTCTGATGCCTCTTCCTCTTCTAAGGACAGAAGGACACTAACCCCATCATGGGGGCTCCACCCTCATGACCTCATCTAACCCTAACTGCTTCCTGAAGGGCCCACCTCAATACCATCATAGTGGGGTTGGGGGCTTCAACATATGGATCTGGGGGTTGGGGGAGACACACAACCATTCCAACCATAGCAGACAAGCACAAAACCTGCCTCTGTCCCGACCCGTCTCTAACGGCAAGCAAAAGCCATCTGCGGCTGTGCAGAGGCAAGAAACTGCCCAAGTTGCATACCTGACCCGGTTTTGAGGGGAGGCAAATGCAGCATGCCACCAGGGAAGGGGCAGGAAACCCTCCCACCCACCCTATTGCCATCCCAGGTAAGGAGAGCTGCCTTCGGGGAGGGGTGGAAAGCCCCTCCCCTCACTAGGACGGGGCAAAAGCCATTTCCCTTTGGGGATCCTGAACCGGTACAAAACAGAAAAGAAAGAAAAGGCAGGACAACACTGGCCTGTGAGGGTGGAAGACTAGGGCGCCTGTTGCTCTTGCTGTCCCCAAAGCCAGGGCACATGAGTGAGAGGGTAAGAAGACTTAGTGTCCCCAAGGAGACCCTGCTCGTTCACAGACACTTGGTTCCCTCGAGGCCTGCCTGAAACACCCTTTCTATGAGTTGACACTCAGGATTCAAGCATTAATGCTCCTTACACCAATCTCCCTAAAACACCCATAGAAACTCCAGCCCCCTCGAGAACAAGGGTGCCTGATCTTTGGAATTTCTCGCCCCTGGTACTAATGGCTCTGACCCCGTACCAGCCCAGCCCTGCCTGCCGTCCAGGCTTCCCACCAGCTCCTGCTTTCACCACTCACAAGTAAGTATTCATCTACCAGGGCCTGTAGCGTGGTGCTGTGAATCCCAGGAGCATCTTATCTCTCCTCGCTGGTTGGTTTCTTCTCAGCCAGAAAGAGAGTTCACAGGGTCTATTCACATTCCTGTCTCACATCTTTAAAAGCACAGCATTGATATCCGTAGCCAGTATCTTCTCCTTACATAACAATCCTCCAGCGTGACCCTGTAATCTCTTTCAGACATACAACACAGGTCACATCGTGGTTACAGGCCACCTTATCACTATTTCTCAATATAAAAACATGGCCTTCCCCTCTGGCTTCTTTTTGCCCAACCCACCCAAACACTCAAGCTAAATAAATCTACAGCTACCTCTATAAATGTCCCATATAATATCTTACCCTGAGTTCCCCTTGGCACAATTCATCTTGCTGGTCCAGCCCCCTGTCTTCCCACTCCTGACCTGCTTACCTCTGTTAAAGAGAAGGAAGCCAGTATTTACTGTACAGGTACTAAGCAACAGGTGCTTTCGTAGACATTCAATTCTTGTAAGTTCATTATTATCCCCATTTCACGTCAAAGAAACAAAGGCTCGAGTAACTTATAAATGATCACAAGGCTGGGAAATTGAGACCTAGGATAGAAACCACTAACCCCGTAGCCCATACCTTTCCCTCTACTCCTTGACGGCTCATTTGAAGGCCCAAGGATGGAAGGACAATGAGGAAAATGTAGCATCTCTCCAACCCAATCAGACCATGCAGCTGAGGCTTCATCAGTCATTTCTTCCAGCCACCTGCCCGAATCACCTGCATCCACATATTAGCCAAAAGGTTAATGCTTCCCACTCTGGGCAGGTGACGGAGGTACTGACCAGACCCACAAGAGACGAACTTTCCAGCTTTAGCCAAAGTAACTCTTCCACATTTTGGAAAACTTTCAATTGCTCCTCTCTTTTCCACCCTCAAAACTCTAGTATGGCCCAGCTTTCAATATGTAGAGATTACCAAAGAAAAAAGGAAAGGAATTAGAAATGTTAGGAAAGTAAATTCTTTTCTCTTTTAATTTCAAAAATAAGCTTGGATAGCAATAACTTTTAAAATCATATAATCACAGGGTAAAGGCCTAAAGATTAGCCTGGTTAAAAGAGCAGATCTTCATCTCAATAGATGCAGAAAAAGCTTTCAACAAAATTCAACACCCATTTATGATAAAAACCCTCCAGAAAGTAGGCACAGAGGGAATTTACCTCAACATAATAAGATCATATATGACAAACCCACAGCCAACATCATTCTCAATGGTGAAAAACTGATAGCATGTCCTCTAAGATCAGGAACAAGACAAGGATGTCCACTCTCACCACTATTATTCAACATACTTTTGGAAGTTTTAGCCACAACAATTAGAGAAGAAAAAGAGATAAAAAGAATCCAAATCAGAAAAGAAGAAGTAAAACTGTCACTGTTTGCAGATGACATGATACTATACATAGAGAATCCTAAAGATGCTACCAGAAAACTACTAGAGCTAATCAATGAATCTGGTAAAGTAGCAGGATACAAAATTAATGCACAGAAATCTCTTGCATTCCTATACACTAATGATGAAAAATCTGAAAGAGAAATTAAAGAAACACTCCCATTTACCATTGCAACAAAAAGAATAAAATACCTAGGAATAAACCTACCTAAGGAGACAAAAGACCTGTATGTGGAAAACTATAAAACACTGATGAAAGAAATTAAGGATGATACCAACAGATGGAGAGATATACCATGTTCTTGTATTGTAAGAATCAACATTGTGAAAATGACTATACTATTCAAAGTAATCTACAGATTCAGGGCAATCCCTATCAAACTACCACTGGCATTTTTCACAGAGCTAAAACAAAAAATTTCACAACTTGTATGGAAACACAAAAGACCCCGAATAGCCAAAGCAATCTTGAGAAAGAAAAACAGAGCTGGGGAAATCAGGCTCCCTGACTTCAGACTATACTACAAAGCTACAGTAATCAAGACAGTATGGTACTGGCACAAAAACAGAAATATAGATCAATGGAACAGGATAGAAAGCCCAGAGATAAACCCACGCACACATGGTCACCTTATCTTTGATAAAGGAGGCAAGAATATACCATGGAGAAAAGACAGCCTCTTCAATAAGTGGTGCTGGGGAAACTGGACAGCTACATGTAAAGGAATGAAAGTAGAACACTCCCTAACACCATACACAAAAATAAACTCAAAATGGATTGAAGACCTAAATGTAAGGCCAGACTATAAAACTCTTACAGGAAAACATAGGCAGAACACTCTATGACATAAATCACAGCAAGATCCTTTTGACCCACCTCCTAGAGAAATGCAAATAAAAACAAAAATAAGCAAATGGGACCTAATGACACTTAAAAGCTTTTTCACAGCAAAGGAAAACATAAACAAGACAAAAAGACAACCCTCAGAATGCAAGAAAATATTTGCAAATGAAGCAACTGACAAAGGATTAATCTCCAAAATTTACAAGCAGCTCATGCAGTTCAATATCAAAAAAACAAACAACCCAATCTAAAAATGGGCAGAAGACCTAAATAGACATTTCTCCAAAGAAGATATACAGATTGCCAACAAACACATGAAAGGATGCTCAACATCACTAATCATTAGAGAAATGCAAATCAAAACTACAATGAGCTATCACCTCACACCAGTCAGAATGACCATCATCAAAAAATCTACAAACAATAAATGCTGGAGAGGGTGTGGAGAAAAGGGAACACTCTTGCACTGTTGGTGGGAATGTAAATTGATACAGCCACTATGGGGAACAGTATGGAGGTTCCTTAAAAAACTAAAAATAGAACTAACATACAGTGCAGCAATCCTACTACTGGGCATATAGCCTGAGAAAACCATAATTCAAAAAGTCATGTACCACAATGTTCACTGCAGATCTATTTACAATAGCCAGGACATGAAAGCAACCTAAGTGTCCATCAACAGATGAATGGATAAAGAAGATGTGGCACATATATACAATGGAATATTACTCAGCCATAAAAGGAAACAAAATTGAGTTATTTGTAGTGAGGTGGATGGACCTAGAGACTGTCATACAGAGTGAAGTAAGTCAGAAAGAGAAAACCAAAAACCGTATGCTAACACATATATATGGAATCTAAAAAAAATATATATATATATGGTTCTGAAGAATCTTGGGGAAGGACAGGAATAAAGACACAGACATAGAGAATGGACTTGAGGACACGGGGAGGGGGAAGGGTAAGCTGGGACGAAGTGAGAGAGTGGCATGGACATATATACACTACCGAATGTAAAATAGATAGCTAGTGGGAAGCAGCCACATAGCACAGGGAGATCAGCTCCGTGCTTTGTGACCACCTAGAGGGGTGGGATAGGGAGGGTGGGAGGGAGACGCAATTGGGAGGAGATATGGGGATGTATGTATATGTATAGCTGATTCACTTTGTTATACAGCAGAAACTAACACACCATTGTAAAGCTCCAATAAACATGTTTAAAAAAAAAAAGAGCAGATCCTAAAAGAGGAAAAAAAAAAATCACAAGAAAAAAATATTTATAACTATGTGTGGTGATGGGTGTTAACTAGACTTAATGTGGCGATCACTTCGTAATATATACAAACATTGAATAATTATGTTATACACCTGCAACTAATGTAATGTTATATGTTAATTGTATCTCAACTGTTAAAAATTGGCCTGATTAAGCATGAGCCTACAATAGCAAAAAGGTTAACCAAATTCAGGATTCTTCTCAAAATTCAATCTGGATAAACTTGGTTCAGATTATAAGCAGCAAAGAACCGCTGCTTTCAAACAAAGCATCAATTGCACCGTAAACAGTGATAAGAGGAAAACTTAGCCCTTTGATCTCTCAAAATGTATATTTAGGCCAGCAAAGAAACAGTTCCTGGCTCCTATAAACTTGAGTCCCCACCTTTTTTTTCCCCTTGAATAAGCTCTACGACCTCTGTAAAAATAATAAGAAAAGAACAAGAATTGCTCAGAGCACCTAACGGGGAATCCTGCAGTTTAAATCTCCACTCACTGGCTCCATAAAGTTTTCTTGTAGAGATAAGAATGCAAAAAATGTTCTGAAGTTAGAAAACATGTGTTCTAACTGCCTTCATAATCTGAGTCGTCTGGATATCCACTACTTTTCAGGATACAACGGAGAAAAAATAAAATTTCCAAAGTGACAACTGATTTTAAGGAAATGAAAAGTTTAAGAATATGAACCTTTAAAGCCTGAATTCTGGAATAGTGTTGGAAAATTACATCAGCTTTCAATTTCCACTCCAAATGTGAATAGCCCTAAAAAGAGCTGTAGTCCCTTTTTCTGGGAAACTTATTCTAGAAATCCTGACCATTTTATTGTTACCTTCACTTACAATAAAATGACTTTGAGAACACTAAGTTTTTAAGAGAGAATCATTCCCCCCCACTTTTCTCATGTCTTTTCTACATACCTTTTAGAAGAAAAACAAAACAAAAAACCTCCCCTAATTTTCCAGTGTCTCGGACTTTTTCCAGTTGACTTTGGATGGCTAATCCTGGAATCAAATCTGCAGGCAGATTATTCATTTCCTATTCTTTTCTAATTTACATGATTTCTGCACATTTCTACACAACATAACAAAAACTGAAATAATTCTTCTGCAGAATCCCTTGAAGACGTTTACATAAAAAACCAAATGGCATAATTACTTGGGGATACTGAAGAATGTCCTTCAAAAATGAAATAGGAAATGAACAAAAAAAATATCTGGGAGAACAATTTGAAGCCCTTAGCTACATAAAATGGTCTATCTTATGCACATATTTACACCAACCCTCTGATGGAGAATTTTAGTCACGTGGAATTCCTCAAAATGAATACACACACACACACACACACACACACACACACACACAGGGACACCACCCTGGAAAAATACTACATTTAAAAATTAGAGGGAACATTTAGAAGGGATCATCTTGCAGGGAGGACTTATAAGCATCATCAAATTGAGTTTCCTCCATGTGACGGGAAGGAGAGTTTCCAATCCCTCCATCTCTGAGATCACAGCATGATCACTTGCAAAGCTCTGTATCAGCCACTCCATCTGACCCCTCCTGATGTGAGATTGGCTCAGACATTCACAGAAGTCATCTCTAGAGTTCCAGAGGATTGCCCAAGAGTGGGCTAGTTGCCCTGTTGCTCAGTTCCTGCATTTCCCTCATTTCCTTTAGTTTATTCATTCAACAAATATTTATTGAATCCTATGTGTGAGGCCACTGCAGGCCCTGAATATAAAGTGAAGACCAAAACCATACATCTTCTCTGGCCTCATGGAGCATATAATTAAGTAGGGGAGATGATGAGGAGCTGGGAAAGCAGTTTATAGGGTAACTTGATCCAGTCAAGGATTCAGGGAAGGCTCTCCTGAGACCTGAAGCTGGGGGACTGGGGACACCAGCCCAGAGAAGGACGTGGGCAGGGCACCCACAACATGCACTACAGGCTGTTTTCCCAGCGTGAATTTGCTTTCTTCTAAAACTTTTCCATATGTGGAGTGCCCATGAGGTTATTATGTTCCTCTCCCTTTACAGAGGAGAAAACAAATTCAGAGAGGTGGAATCAGTCCTACAAAGCTAGAGAATCAATTAGCAGAGCTGGAACTGTAACCCAAATCTTCAAACTTCGACTTCCATTTATTGAACCTGACAGCCTGAAAACTTTCCCAGCATAAAATACCTAGAAATGTTGGATAAAATATAATAAACATTTTACAAGCTTGGTTGAGCTCAGGGAGAGAACAGGATGTGTCCAGAGGCCAAAAAGAAAGAGGCCACTGAGTGGGAAGCATGTGCTGCTGCTCAGGCAGCCCACGGGGATGGGGGGCAACCCAGGAGCTTGCATTTTAGTGGCCAAAGAGGATCGAGAGTTTGATCTTAGACCCCAAAATGGGGTAGAATGAAAACTGAGAACCCCATGTAAAGCTGAGAACTTCACAGGGCTACACTAAAAGGATGAACTAGATACAAAGTCTACCCACTAGCACAATGAGACAGTAAGGATGCTTGTCTCAGTGTGAGCTCCAGCTGCAGAAAAAAGAATGAAAAAGAAGTCTCCCTGAGAATAACTAGGAGCTGATTTTCATTTGGGTTTTGAAATCAAATCTACACCAGGGTGAGTCTAGGAACCCTTGGGATAATAGATTAACATAGTGGTCTCAGGTCGGAGATATCCTAGAGCACCACTCAGCAGTAAACACAACACCGCTCCGTACAGAAACAGACTTAACCAGACCCCAAGGAATCCCACAGATGAAGTCCACTGACGATAAGCCCGCAAATCAAAACTACAAAGTACCCAAGTGGGGAACAATCTACCCTGACTGCGTCAATAGACATAATAAACAGCAAAACTAGATCCTCATGCTTTCAAACTCCAAGTGCTCTTCCTGCCATTTAACTTTCCAAAGACTGAGCTGTTAAGACAGCTTCACTCCTGAACTATTATTCATGGAAATGCAAGCCATCCTCTACTATTTTATTAATTTAAAAAAATCTGTTCATTTATTCAAAAAAGTTTCTCTTTGAATTTAGTTTTAAGGGAAAAGGGGGCATAGCTTTCTAATTCTTAAAAACAGAAGGACTTACCAATATCTTAGATAATTTAAACATAGGCCTCGCTGGAGGAAAGCAAGTGGGAAAGTTGTCTCCTTGAATCCCCTTAGAGTTTTAGGATTCTGTGAGGATTCCTCTAGAGCCATGTGTCTCAATCAGCTGCCCCCCCACCAAAAAAAAAAAAAAACTGATCTAAACATGTTATGCAATCATTGGCTGTGATCAAAAAGAGGGTGGGTAAGGAGGCTGAATTGTTTGCCAACCAAAACAGTAACTACAATAGAAAAACACAGCTCCTTCGTATTTGGCAATACTGCTCACTGTGAATCACAGATGATACAAACATCCCTTGAAGAAATCCAAAGCTGCCTGTTGTAAACAAATATATAATCATTCCTCATAACCATTAAGGCAGGCCACAGAGAATAGCCCAAGTCTCATACCATGAGGCAAGGACACTTTCCAGCTCACACCCAAAGCCAGATACTTAAATAAATGGAGGAAAAGGAGTCCTTTCTCTGCATAAAATGATTATTTGACTGATTTTCAATGTTTTGTCCTTAAACAAAAGACGGAAGAGGAAGAAAGTTGAAGTAAAAAATGTGGATTTAGGGAATAAAGGGGACCTTAGTGCTGGTTATGACACAGGCCCTGTGTTAGGTAAGTTACAAATATTATGTCACTGAGTCCTCACAAAATCCTTATGAGGCTGGCTTCTGAACTGACTTACAGGTGAAAACACCTTGGCCCAATGAGGGTCAGTAATTGCCCAGGGCCACAGAGCCACTAAGTGGCAGAGCCTTGGGTCTTTCTGACTCCAAAGCCCAGAATTTTCATTAACCTCTGTTCACGAAGTCCCTGTTCAAATCAAAAGTTCATGAAGATGAGGTGGATAGACCTAGAGTCTGTCATACAGAGTGAAGTAAGTCAGAAAGAGAAAGACAAATACCGTATGCTAACACATATATATGGAATTTAAGAAAAAAAATGTCATGAAGAACCTAGGGGTAAGACAAGAATAAAGACACAGACCTACTGGAGAATGGACTTGAGGATATGGGGAGGGGGAAGGGTGAGCTGTGTGACAAAGCGAGAGAGAGGCATGGACATATAGACACTACCAAACGTAAGGTAGATAGCTAGTGGGAAGCAGCCGCATAGCACAGGGAGATCAGCTCCGTGCTTTGTGACCACCTAGAGGGGTGGGATAGGGAGGGTGGGAGGGAGGGAGACGCAAGAGGGAAGAGATATGGGAACATATGTATATGTATAACTGATTCACTTTGTTATAAAGCAGAAACTAACACACCATTGTAAAGCAATTATACCCCAATAAAGTGTTAAAAAAAAAAAAGTTCATGAAGGATCTTCCTCTTCTGGGTTCAGAAAGTTCTGGTATTCCTCTTTGGGTTTTCAGTTTTAATGAAATATTTTTTACATTGACATCTGACAGGTTTGAGAGCATTTATATTTATTAAAACGTGTGTGTGTGTGTGTGTGTGTGTGTGTGTGTGTGTGTGTGTATGAGAGAGAGTTGCCCTGCTACCTCCTCCTAATTCTACTTCACATACTAGGCCTAACTGAGGCTTCTATATAAATATTTCATAAAGTATTTCACTAACCACCAATGAAAAGGATCCCACCAATCAAAAGGATGCCACCTGTATTTTGCATATGGGCAAAATAAAGATTGAGTACACACATATGAGTTTCTGGGTACATTCAGATAAGAATGAGCATACAAATAGCAACTGGGATAAGAGGAAAGAGATAAGAAACTGGGAACAAACAAAGAGGGAGGAGGGAAGGGGGGGGTAAGGGGATAGGGAGAAAACAAAGGGAAAGGGAGAAAAGGAGAAATGGAGAAAGGGAAAGAGAGAAGAGGAATGAAAGAGACAAAGTGCAGATAAAAGAGGCAAAAAGGAACAAGTCTTTTCTTGCATGGCTTAAGTAGGGAGGATGTAGTTGATTTCCCTGAACCAGAAGGAAACCGCAAGAGCGGAGTTTCACCTCTCAGTGTGGTGTCCCACCAGCTCCTGCCACCTCATCAATTCTCTCAACTGGCATCTATTAACTGACCACTTTGCGACAAAACTGTGTCATGTGATTGGCAGATACAGAGAAGAACAAACTACTGCCCTGGCTATTGGGAGCTTAGGGTCACTCTAGGGAGATCTGACTTGTGAACAACTAGCTACAAGACAGAAAGTGCTACACGTCCCGGTGGCATATGGATTAAGTGTTATGGACGATCAATCAGGAAGGAGTGACGGCTCCCAGTTTGCGCAGAGACAAGGCTCCATCGAGATCAAAGAGGGCTGTCCATAAGAGATCAGGCTGCAGTGGCCCTGAGGGCAGAGCTGGCCCTCATTTCCTATGGGTCCCAAAGACATGTCCTCCACTCCGAGTGGACACGCCTCCTCCTAAACCACTGTGACTGGAGACGTCTCCTCCTAAACCACTGTCACTTCGTCACTGCCATGACTGCTAAGTCACTAACTTGACCTGGGATGTCTGCCTACCTTCCCTCCATTATCTAAATTCTATATATAATTTTAAAGTATTTATTTATTTATTATTATTATTTTTAATAAATTTATTTATTTTTGGCTGCGTTGGGTCTTCTTTGCTGCGTGCAGGCTTTCTCTAGTTGCAGTGAGCAGGGGCTACTCTTCGTTGCGTTGCACAGGCTTCTCATTGTGATGGCTTCTCTTGTTGCAGAGCACGGGCTCTAGGCGCACGGGTTTCAGTAGTTGTGGCATGTGCGCTCAGTAGTCGTGGCTTGCAGGCTCTAGAGCGCAGGCTCAGTAGTTGTGGCACACGGGCTCAGCTGCTCCTCAGCATGTGGAATCTTCCCGGACCAGGGCTCGAACCCGTGTCCCCTGCATTGGCAGGTGGATTCTTAAGCACTGCGCCACCAGGGAAGCCCCATTAAGGCCTCTGTTTAACTCCTGCCTCTTCCTTCATTGCTTTTCCTGACCACACCAAGCCTCAGTCATTTCCCTCTCTTCTGTGTTCCTAAGTCAATAGTAACAAATGCTTGTGAGCATTTACTCGGCCCCAAGCACAGTGCTGAGCATCCCTGCAGTGTCTGACCCTGGTGAGCACCCCTTCTAGAAACTTACCCCTTCCCGGCTTCCATCACATCACTCCCAGTTGGCCGCCTGCACCTAATGCCCTCCTGAGACTCCTCTTGCCCTGCTCATCAATTAAATGTGGGTGGTCTCCAAGGATCCATGCTTGGTCCTCGATCTTCTTAGTACACCCACTTCCAAGGCTACTTCATCTACATCCTCCAATTTATTCAGCGGTAATATGCTGATGTCTCCCCAGTCCATATCTCCCAGCCTGAGCAGATTCCTGAGCCCCTAACCTGACCCAACCATCTATGGATCATTTCCTCTGAGATGAACTATTTACATCTCAAATTCAATATTCCCCAAATACAACCTATTAGCCTCCCTCCCATTTCCCCATGCTCCTCTTCCAGTATTCCCTACCTTAGCAAGTTGGAAAACAAACAAACAAAACCTATTCATTCTAAAAATAGCCACTGCTGGGCTTCCCTGGTGGCGCAGTGGTTGAGAATCTGCCTGCTAATGCAGGGGACACGGGTTCAAGCCCTGGTCTGGGAGGATCCCACATGCTGCGGAGCAACTAGGCCCATGAGCCACAGCTACTGAGCCTGCGTGTCTGGAGCCTGTGCTCCGCAACGGGAGAGGCCGCGACAGTGAGAGGCCCGCGCACCGCGATGAAGAGTGGCCCCCGCTTGCCACAACTAGAGAAAGCCCTCGCACAGAAACGAAGACCCAACACAGCAAAAATAAATTAATTAATTAATAAAAAATAAAAATAGCCACTGCTCTCTCACCTGGCTCTGAGGCAAGCTCAAAGCTAAGTTGTGTAGCGCAGATGTACCCCCAGTCCACAGTCAATCTACCACGCCCACAGATTCTACTTCTCTAATATCCCATTCTGTTCTTCACCAGCGTGCCTGCCTGGGTTCAGGCTGTTTCCTTTTCTCATCTGGATCACTCCTATATCTGCGTGCAGTCTCCAGGTCAGCCTCTTTCACACCATTCCCTACCTTGGCCTCATGGTGAACACTCCAAAACTCAAATCTGACCTTGACGCCCACCTACTTAATATGATTTGCCATCTTTCAGGATGATGGTCAAACTCCTAACTTCCCAATGGAGTACACTGATGTGCTCCATTATGTACGGCCCACTGCTTACCTACCCAGCCACATCACTTGCCACCCTTCCTACCCTCCCTAACACACATCTCCTTATGCACTAGGCTCTGGACATAATGATGGGCAATCCTCAAGGATCATCACATTGGCCTACACATGCATGTTCCTTCTGTCTGATTGGCTTCCTTCCCTCCTTCATATGAGCAACTCCTCCTCATCCTTCAAAACTCAATGCAAGTATCAACTTCTCTGGGAAGCCCTCCCTGCTTACTCCTTCCACAAAATCCCATTGCCCCTCTGTGCTCGCACAACATCCTATGAGTACAATTTCCATCATTACCTGGTACTCTGCACACTCATTTATCCCCCTGTCTTCCCTTCAGGGCAGGGTTTGATTCTTTTTAGATTTTGTATTCCCAATGCATGCCAAAAGACCCAGCATATACTAGGTATTCAATAAAAGTTTGTTGAATAAACAAATAAAATTTTAGGACTGTTTCTTAACATGTTTCTTTGCTTTTCCAATGTATTAACTTTTGGATTAATCTGTGAGAACTAAAATTAACAAAACAGGGCTTCCCTGGTGGCGCAGTGGCTGAGAGTCCACCTGCCGATGCAGGGGACGCAGGTTTGTGCCCCAGTCCGGGATGATCTCACATGCCTCGGAGCGGCTGGGCCCGTGAGCCATGGCCGCTGAGCCTGTGCTCCGCAACGGGAGAGGCCACAACAGTGAGAGGCCCGCGTACCGAAAAAAAATAATAATAACAAAACAATATGTAAGATAGTGCTTTTTAAACTGTTTTAAATTATCACAGAATATTGGCTTTTAAGGAGATACCATGTGGTTAAAATAGCCTATACTTTAGAGGCAAGTGTCCCTGGGTTTCACTTCTGAGGCCTAGGAGCACATTCTTTTTTCTTTATTTTGCGGTACGCGGGCCTCTCACTGTTGTGGCCTCTCCTGTTGCGGAGCACAGGCTCCGGACGCGCAGGCTCAGTGGCCATGGCTTACGGGCCCAGCCGCTCCACGGCATGTGGGATCTTCCCGGACTGGGGCACGAACCCGTGTCCCCTGCATCGGCAGGCGGACTCTCAACCACTGCGCCACCAGGGAAGCCCTAGGAGCACACTCTTTAAGCTCAGTATGCTTCACTCTCTCTCCCTTTCCGCTCTTAAACTATTTTGATTTGATTTACAAAACTTCAGCTTATAGACAATGATCAAGAAATATTTGTGTCTAAAAAAAAGAATTAATATAACAAAACGGAAACAGACTCAAAGATATAGAGAACAAACCAGTGGTTACAAGTGGGGAGGGGGGGAAGGGCAAGATAGGGGTAGGGGATTAAGAGATACAAATGACCATAAAATAAATGAGCTACAAGGATATATAGCCAATATTTTATAATAACTTTAAATGGAGTACAATCTATAAAAATATTGAATCACTATGCTGTACTCCTGAAACTAATATAATATTGTAAATCAACTGTCCTTCAACAACAACAACAAAAATAAAAGTTCAAACTATAAGGATAAATAAAAGTGGCATGGAAACCAAAGCAATAAAATTTTGGAAGCAAGGAAAAAAAAAAAAGAAATGTGTATTTTTAAATCGAAACCCTACCTCCCTTCTAGGTATGTGGATGCATGTGCTGAAGAAAAGAGCGAAGTCCCGTGTGGACTCTTATCTCAATCCTCATCCTGGATAAGAATTCAAAATCACCTTTACATTTCTTGGGCTGTGAAAGTTACAAAGGGGGCACTCTGCCTCGCTTCCCTGCAGGAATCGTTAGTGAGATCATCCCCCATGCTGCCCCACCTTGTTTGCTGACTGATTAAACCACAGTTACTTTAGGCCTAAACAAGATAAGGTGAACTATAAATATTTTCCTGGTGATAGGATATGCAGGTGTAGTTAAGAGCCAACCTTTTGTTTTGCTTATAATAAACTACCTCTGAAAACAGAACAAAATGAATGGTTGTATATCACTTTAACCGGCCCACAAGGAATGTGCAGAGTGAATGAATCAGTATCATTACATAAAAGTTATCACACCTGACATAACAGTTATACAAATCAAGTCCACAGCATGGTTTTATAGCTCCATTAGAAGGCAAAAATATTGAATACATAATTTGAGCAAAGACGGAATATTTTAGAGTAAAACTAACCCCAGACTACAGACCTGCCGAGATCCCTCCCACCCATTCCACAGCCCCACCTGAAGCAGTTATTCCACTTAAGGGTATAATTTTTTTTAATCCCTAGGTAAAATATAGCAGGTGTTGAGAGGAATTGTTTCATATACTGTAGAGAAAGAAACTTCTGAAACCCTAGTAAAGAGTTTTGAGCCCTGCCCAAAACCTAGCCTTTAAGGAAACATGTTCACACCAAGACCAAGAAGTCCAACAAGGAGGCACTTTGCGGCACAATCAGAAGCACGTCCATGACACGCACGCTCTTCTGAGCAAGGCGACCTTTAAAGTTAACCAGAAAGGAAGTCTCACTGCCTCGTCCGAGAACTTGGGGAAGGCCCAAGACGGGATAACTCGGCCTCTTCCTCCCACTAGGCCTTTACACACGAGCCAGTGACACCCCCTTGTCGTCAGCGCTCCCCACTCAGCTTACAACCTCTACCCCAGCCCTGACACCCCCAAATATTTCTTATGACACCTTTGTAAAGTTCTGAGATTTTTTCATTATAAAAAAAGTATTACAAATCACACTGCAAAAAATTAGAGAAATGATTCATTGCAACTTGCCCAGAAACAGAAGTCAAAAAACTCCAGATTCATTATGCTTTGCCTCAACAGCCAGTACCCTGTAATACTTAAAAGCAGTGTGAGTCAGTATTTAGATCGATGACTGATGGCCTTCCCTTAAGATGTAGGAAAGACCAAGCAGCCTGCAAAGAGAACTGTGGGCCTCAGCACTTAGGGACAAGCCCAGAAGGAAGTTTTAAAAGGACGAAGGACACCCATGACAGTGTAGAGAACGTGGTAAAAACAGATGGAATAAGTGCCCTTGACCTCCACACTTTATTAATTTTTCCAGGTTTTTATGGGCCTCAAATGAAAGCCCTTCCACCCAAAGTTTTTGTGAATTCATCAGATGTTCTAGGACAACACCAGCAGCCAGTCCTGTCCGGGTCCAGCCAGAGCAGGATAATGTTTTGGCTGTCGGTCCAGAGCAAGCGTTATATGAATTAAATCTTCCGCCAGTGGATCTTGCTGGCCTTCCAGCAGTTTATCAAGTATTTCTGCTTAGAAGTGGGGGAACACTGGCTAAAAAAATATCATCTATACGATCATCAAATCTTTGGTTCCTAATCCAAGATTGACAATAACTTATAAGCGGATTTTGTACCTCTAGCCATACCACTCCAGAATTTTTTAAATCAAAAAAATCAACCTCAGGGTCTTCCCTGGTGGTGCAGTGGTTAGGAGTCCGCCTGCCAATGCAGGGGACAAGGGTTCGAGCCCTGGTCCGGGAGGATCCCACATGCCGTGGAGCAACTAAGCCCTCGAGCTACAACTACTGAAGCCCGTGCTCTGCAGCAAGAGAAGCTACCGCAATGAGAAGCCCCTGCGCGCAGCAATGAAGACCCAACGCAGCCTAAAATAAATTAATTAAAAAAAAAAAATCAACTTCCGTGTAAGTAAAATTCTGCCAATGGGAATGGAAGTGTGGTACCCTTGCAATTCAAATAATACAATTATTAAAAGAAAAACTTTGTCACCTGTTCTTCGAGCACAAGAAGTATAAGAAACTTAAAGCTGTTCTGAGCAAAGAGAAGATTCTAAAAAAATGTAGACAATGACTCAGAGTTTTCTAGAACATTTATTTGATATTGAAAGTATAGTTGCAATCACAACAGAGTAGAAATTATCTCCAGTAAGATGGCATCAAACAATCCAGGAGAGTTCAAAACAGCTTGGGGAAATTTTGTGGTATTAGAAAATACAGAGGGAAAAATACGGAGTGGAAGCGTGAGCTGTTACAGCTACTTTGCAAAACTGCTTGGCAGAAACATACCATGTGAACTAACAGTTCCATTCCTAGGTGTTCTCTAACAGAAATGTGTTAACGAAAGGAGTGTTCACAGCAGCACTACGCATAATAGAGCCAAACCAGAAACAACCCAGATGTCCCTCAACAGCACAATAGATGGATTCAAACTGGTATATTCACACAATGGAATAGTACAGAGCAATGAACCTAAACAAACTGCAGGTACACACAACAATATGAAGGACTCACAAGCACGGTATGAAGCAGAAGAAGCCATCAACCCAACAGCACATATATTGCATGATTTCAATTATATAAAGTTCGAAAACAGGAAGGAACCACTGCAGTTAGAAGTCAGGACAGTGATTATCCCTGGTAGAGGATAGTGGGGCAGGTATTAGTGACTGGAAGGTGAGCAGTGGGGCTTCCGGGGCCCTGTACATTCTAGCTGAGCTGGGTACTGCTATATGGGTGTATTTATTTTGTGAGAAAATAAGCTGAACATTTATAATCTGTGTACTTTTCTATACATGTTTCACACATACAACTTTCATTTTGAGTAATTTTTATTTTTTTTTTTACTTATTACAAAAGTAACTCCTATTCAATGTAAAATATATAGAAAACACAGACAAGACAAAAACAAATAACCTGCCTATAATCCTATCATCCAAAGATAACCACTAGCGACATTTTCAGGACAACTACACAGGGATCATTCCCTACCGCCGTAATCTTGTTTCACTTAATGTCATAAATCATTTCATGTCGTTAAATAGTCTTCTACTATATCTTTTCAACTGCCATATCACAACCCATCCCATACACGTACAATAAGTTATTTAACAAACACTTGCTTCTCTAGACATTTAGGTTGTTTATAATTAATCATTATTACAGTCAATACTGTAATAAACATATCTGTTAGCTAGATCGTTAACTACATCTATAATTATTTCCCTAAGATAAATCCCCTAAGGAATATCTGGATCAAAGGGTGTATGAGAAACTACCCCCAGGAAGGAGTTTTGCGAATTTACATTCCCAACAGCTGTGTTTAAGAGTTCCTTCTCAGATGACATTAATTTTTGAAGAGTGCAGCAAAAGGTAGTTAAAGCAATGCCGCTTCAAATAATAGATTTTTTTCCCTCACCTATTTTAAAAATAGGTCTCAGAAAATGTAGAAAGACATTAAACCATAAAACTTCCCATAAAATTGAAAACACCAGCTACACGAGACTTAAATGGGTCTCAATCTGAATCGTGAGCTCAGGCAGTTTGGGACAGTATCGAGTCACAAGCTGACAGCAGAAAAGGGACAGACGGGAGGCACTTGACGTCCAGACGGCCTCACACGTTCCCTTTTGGAGGATTTTCCAAATCTGTCTTGATTCTTCAATCAGAACTGTCTGGGGAGCAGTTTCCACACTTCAGGCCCAGGGGGCTTCTGGGTCTTGTTGGACACAGAAGTCCGGGTCCTGGAGTTAGCAGGAAAGTCTGCAAGCCCTCACCGCCAGCACAGGATCATCTCTGGACAAGTGACAGCCTCTTGGTTTTTTCCAGTTTATGAAACTCAATACAACTTGAATATATTTTGGTCTGCATAGTGCCAAGGTGCAGTTACTGCAGAGAAAATATTTTTTAAATCCCACTAACAGGAAACAGATTATTCTCCAGGTCATCATCCACAATTAATCCCAATATCTTGAAATTTTACAAAATTTGAATGGAGCTGGGGAGAGCCTGCATCTTCTCCTTCCAGCCACCTGCTGACCCTTCTGCCTCTTGCCCTTCCTTCCAGACATGATTTACCCGCTTCCTTGGAGCACTGTGCAAACTATGTCCTCTTGCGTGCTGCTTTCCAGCACTACAGTCCGTTAGATTAACTATTTGAGGATGGTGTTCTCATTTGTGTTGTTTCGCTTTTGGCAGCACTGCATGTGAGATCTTAGTTCCCTGATCAGGGATCGGACCCACACATGACCCCTGAATTGCAAGCTCGGAGTCTTTACCACTGCACCAGCAGGGAAGTCCAATGGTGTTCCCATTTGAATGTCCTAAAGTCAACCTATAAGCTTAGACACAGCATCATACATCCTGTCATATGAATCTTCAGTGCCGACTTCTTCATTGGCTCAACAATCTTTCCTTGAGCTTTGTGCTAATGGATCCAAGTGCCCATTTAACACATGAGGCTGTCAAGAAAAAACAGGAAACCTAGACTCCAGGACCTTGATATGGAATTCCTAGGTTCACATTTCCCCTTTATTGTTACTTAAGACAGAAGCAAGAGGAAGGATTTACTATTTACATCCCAAGAGAGACAGAAAATCTAGGACAAGTAGTCATAAGACCCAGGACAACAGGAGTGTTGTATTTAAATGCTTCTCCACAGGCTTCATGATCAGAACTGCTGCCAGCCTGAAGATTACAGAGTAGACCCCGTTTTCCCCCCAGGGAGCAAAGGAGCGGAAATACTGACCTCGAGTGGCATTCCTACAACCCTACACACTTATGCGCCGGCCTTTGGTAAATGGAAACTCTGCAAAACCTATGGAACAAAAATACATTTATCCACGTAATAGTTTTAAAATGGAAGATTTTTTTAAAACACTGAATCCATGGAAGTGCACTTTTTAATTTTTACTTCCCCCGTCTCATGCATCCATTGGGCAGGGCTTCTCAACCTTGGCACTATTGGTATTTGGGGCCAGACAATCCTTGTCGTGGAGGCCGTCCTGTGCACGTGGGATGTTTAGCAGCACCCCTGGCCTCCACCCACGAGATGCAGTTAACAACCCCCAAGTCTCCAGACGTTGACAAATGTCTCCTGGAGAATAAAATCACCCTGTTGAGAACCACTGCCTCGGAGTGAGTCAGAACACTGGGACTGGAAAAGCATTCAATTGAGCCAGGCTCCAGTCTAGATTCAGCAGTTAGCTGACTATGTAACCTGGTTATTGAGGTTCACTGAGGTTCATGTAAAGCACCTGTTTTAGCTGATGCTCATACTCTGAGGCAGAGATGTGCATGCTCTCAGGCATGACCTGTAAGACATGAGGGAAGCAAGAATGGGCAGAAGGAGAAGGTCAACTGCAATGCAACTGCAACAGAGACCGCAGCTAGTCAGTCCGGAGCTCCGGAACTGGGATGGCTCTTCAGAGCTGACCCAAATTGAGGCAAGGGGATCGGGCCTTTTCACCCTCACACCAGCTAGGCATTGGAGGTGGGCTGCCCTCAGGAAAGAGGCATAACCTTGGGCGAGGAAGGGTGCCTTCAGCACAGAGCAAGGCTGAAGGAGGGGCCCAGCTGTGCACGCTCAGCAGCCAACAACACTCAGGGGATGAAGTGCTGGACGGCACTCCCCAGCTCCACTACAGCATCCAAATGACGGGGAGTGAGATTCACCAGGCACGAACACGTATGTGGAGGGCACTAAGAGCAAGGACCTCAGAATCGGGTTAGAGAGGCAGGAAGCCCAGCTACCCAAGGGCACACGGACCTGTCTCCATCGGAATCACTGGTCTCTTTTTCAGACCCTTGTGGTCCCTACACCACTCCAGTTATATTTTGGTTATATTGTGGTCCCTACCACTCCAGTCCCTACCACTGCCTGTGGTCAGCAAAAAGATAGTGATGGATGTTAGGCACTGTTAGGCAATGGAGATACACAGTAGGGAACAAAATAGAGTCTCTGCTCACCAGGAGCTGTCATTCTAGCGGAAAGGTATAGAAGGGCAAGGAGTGAGATTAGCACCGGCATGAAGTGAAAGCTAAAATAACTGCTAAATCCACCGAGATAGGCTGCAGCAAAGGAACAGTGAACAAATCACTATAAGCCGCTAAAGTCTGAAATCACTTTAAGGATAAATATGACAACAATGTGAATTTACTGTTTCCAGAGAAAGAAAAGTGCTCAAAGAATCAGCTTTTCCAGAGAAAAACAATAGGAGCTGAAAACTGAAAAAAATCCTGAAATCGTGATGACTAAGAAAAAGACGTTTGGTGTTTAGCTGACATGTGTCATCTTTATTTCACGAGCTTTCCTTATCAAAATACTTTCAGTGTTACATTATTTTCTTTTAATTCAATGAGCAAAAAGTTTATAAAATTTTTTGGAAAACAGTGCGTGTGTGTGTGTGTGTGTGTGTGTGTGTGTGTGATCTGTAAAAGGTCTAGATCCTTGGTACTCAAAAGTACTGTCCAAGAGGGAAGGCATCAGGCTTCTGAAGTCCTGCACAGATATGTCGACATTCTTTCTAACATGTGTGCACATATCGCTCCACTTTGCTGTGAGGCCTCAGCCCAAGCTCCAACGCAACTGAAAATTTCCACTTACCAGTCTCTTATGCTAAGTGCCTCCCGTCAATAAAGAAAACATACCATCTCTTTATTATTCAGATACTGATTAGCTATTTTGGATGGTGATGCTGATAAAGGAATAACAAAATAGTGTGATATCGTAGTGTTTGTACTCCTAGGAGGCATTATCTTTGGAAAAACACACAGACACAGCTGTTGGTTTCAACAACACTTCATTGACAGTCACCCTGGATATTATTTGTTAAAATTTTCAAGCTGCTAACTCTAAAGGGGAAAAACATGCATATTCAAACCGAGCCCAAAACAATATTTTTCTACACATTATCATTAGCATTAGAAGCAGGGGGAACCGTGAAACCATGCATTATAATAAAGTTAATATCGTGCTATCAAAAAAATAAAAGTATGCTCAAATAGTGCATTCTATTGATATTAAATTCAGATTCTAATTCCATGGGTTTGGCTTGGGCCTCAGTCTCCATTGCTAATAAGTTCATAGGTGATCCCACCCTTCCCACCCTGGAAGTCAAAGACTTCCGGTTGAGGAGCAAGTTTCTAGATCATTCAGGTCAAATGATTGTTAAAGTTCAGGTGAAGAAATAACTGAGCATCCTAGAAAGAAAAAGAAATGTGGAAGCAGTATTGCACCAAGAATCTAGTAGCTTAAACTCTGCTGTGTTAGCAGCAAAGTGAACCCTAATTAAAACTTTCAACAAACCAGAGATATTTCCTCCTATATTCAAACATTAGACATCTGGATCTAAGACAACAAGTAGGCTGGTACCATTTGCTGGCGGGCTCAGGTAGTTACATGGACTTTGAAAATATTATTTACAATATAAGTACCATAAAACAAGACCTGAATAATATCACTCCATGTGAAAATGGGCCAGCCCTTAACCACAGCATTTTCCTGAACTGAACTGGCATTCGCAACTGTTCCCTTCAAACGTCACAGCTTAGCCCTTAAGTGAAAATAATCTGCTAACAGACATCGTGTTGATGAGATAGTTACAGAACATTTTTAATAAAGGAGTAAGAGTTGGTCCTAAAATTAAGCAAAGGCTGTCAGGGCCAAAAGTAGTTGAGTTTCTCTTGACAGTTTTATTCTAATGTCTGGCATCATTCAAGAATTTTATCATTTTTTAAAGAGCTCATAAGACATATTAAAGCATCTTGGATCATATTTTTTATCAAAGCCATCCAGATTAGATGTGTCAGATAATTATTATAAGAGGATGATGAGTGGATCCTTGGGAATGGTCCAATTGTATGGACATGAGCAGAACTTTATAAAATGAATAATAGCACGATAACAGCATTTTAAAAAGAAATTCCTAATGTATTTTAGTGATCTTTTCATATAATAACTCTTCCTCACAGTGACTTATATCTCTATTATTTAAATACCCATTGAGGCTTATCTGGATTAATTAATAAAACTAAATACATGTATACATATATATATGTATATTTTAGTTTAAAAATCTATTATTAAAACTTAACTAAAATTCAAGAAGGTTAAACTATTAAAATATGACCTAACAGGAAGAAACTACTTAAAAAGATTTACCATGTAATGTTAGTGGCTTTGATTATAATTTTTTTAGTAGCACTGTCACTACTTGAATTACCAAGATTTGTGATGTAAGAATTTATACTAAGCAAAAAAGTCTTAAGATTGGGTTCTAGAGGTATTATATTATGGAAAAAAACTGGCTTAATTTTTTTTGTCTTAACAGGGCAAAATAAACTAATTCTTGTTAAATTCTACTCCCCCAAGATACCCATAAAAAGAGAATTGTATAATTCTACTTTCCGACATCCCGTGTCAGGTCCTCAACTCATATACTTTTTATACTCAGGGATCGAGAATAAGTAAATATGTGTTTTATGAACTACTTTTTTTAGAGTAAACTATAGGAAGATAAATGACTAACTGGATGCCCAAACCTTCCTATATTTTTCTACATCCCATTGCAGTGTTCATGTGCTGGTCAAGAAATATACAGCAATATCTGGAATTCTTATCCAAAGGATTAATTGTGTTCAATATAGCTTTGATATTAAGGATATTTTATTGTAATTCTTTTAGCTAGAAAGACATTTACAATACCTCTTTTATCCAGAATATTCCAATAATCATAATTCCATGTTTTCCAATCTTTCTCAATAAACTGAGGTTTACTGGTCATTTTAATGGTATGTAATTTCAATAAAGACAAATGAGTATAGTACTTTAGTCTTCAAAAAGGTATTTTCATATGTATTGCCTTACTAAATCCTCACAAAAACCTTTGAGGCGGGCATTATAATAACCTCACTTTTAGATTCAAGGAGTCCCATAAAAAGATTATGCAGTTCTCCTCAAATCACCTAGCTACTGGGTAGTAAAATCAAGATTCAAATCTGGGTCTTCACTGATCTTCTCAAGATGCACTGCCTCTCTGAGATAACATACAGGAAAGTGTGACATAGACTTTAAAAGATAAAGGGCTAAGTCTTCTTAATGCCTGTATGCAGATGTGCTCTTCACAATTAGTTAAATAGTCCATGGCCATGCTCTGCTGATACTGGGTCTTCCTTACGTCATGCCCACTGCCAAGAATTTTAAGGTGATTTTGGATAAAACACAGCAACTTGCTAGTACCACAGTCTGTTGATTCTACCTGACTTGATATAGCACTATCGCTTTCCATTCATTCATTCATCAACATATATTTATTGGGCTTCTACTATGTAGCAAGCACTGTGTTTTGAGTTTTTCCAGTGGTTCAGTGGATATACACACAACATGAACAGCTAATATCTATTCAACCTCTCACTTGCTCTTCTTTCCAATGGCATATTCTGACTGCAACTAAGTCTATGATCTTATAACTAGTCTGGATACAAACTAAGCTATGATTTGCCACACATGGTCCTCCATTTTGGGAGCCAGCACCCAATATATGGCGCACAGATCACTCATTGGGGGAATCTGAGAGGATTTTAGATGATGTGTGGGTGGGCAAACATTACTTAGACTTAAATATGGAGAAGGTTATCGCCTTCAAAATTCTCTTTCAATTTTTCTTATTGCACAAGAAAGGCATAGTTTGGGGCAAATATATATTAACATCTCTATAACTGTATAATCTTTGTAGCAGAGCGAAAGGTTCAGGCTCAGGACGTTGAACAGGTAACTTTACTGATTTAAAATTTAACATATCTTTTCATTGCATTATTTTTAATGTTAGCTTTTTTTCATAGCAAGTGGAACTGGTTGTTATATGTCCAGATAGAACACTGATATAAAGTTTATCTTACAAATTATTTACATATAAAAGTTAGTCTTTGATGGTAGATGGGGGGGGTACACGATATGGCATCAATTACAGAAGTAGTTCAAAATTCGCTGACATTTGGGAAAAACTCGGGAAGAAAAGCAGTGGGTTGATCAGCAGCAGCCAGGCTCCAGGCCAAGTTGTGTGACTTTGAACAAGTTACTGAACCTGGCAGCCTCCCCATCTCCATCTGTAAATGTGGGGATGAAATGGATCTGTAATGCACGCTTCTGTCCCCAACCCCTAGGCGTGTGACAGGTTCCTGTTGGGCAGAGAGACCTCCCAGTTGCAGTGACGGAGGAGGAGAAACTGGAAGATTAGAAGGAAATGTGTGCTTTTTCAAAGTTCCCCAGGCTTTCACTCGCAAGTGTATGTTCTTTGTCATGCTAATAACATGCTTGGGGATTGAGAGTCACTGGACAAGACAGTCGCTAAGGCCTCTTCCAGCTCTAAAACTCTAAGAAGCTCTAATTTTACATATAAATGTCCGTGCTAAAATAGCAAGACCATGTCTAGAATTCCCTGGAGGTCCAGTGGTTAGGACTCCGCGTACTCACTGCCAAGGGCCGAGGTTCAATCCCTGGTCCGGGAACTAAGATCCCACAAACCGTGGGGTGCAGCCAAAAAAATGAAATGAAATAAAGTAAAATAAAGTATCAAAACCATTTGGTAGCTGTGTGAAGAAAATACGTCCATAATTTCCCCAAAGAAGAAAGAATTCTTAAAAAATAATGATAGTTCTACTTCTTTAGAGAAAAGGTATACGTAAACCAGATTCCAGGAGAAAAATACTCTCTGCAAGGTTGACTGAAACTTGAGCTCTGGCAACAGGGAGAATATGACTTAACTGCATCTGGCAAAACACTCCTACCTAGTTAGAGACATGTGTCTGTATCTGTACATGTATTTGTATATGTACAGTATATCATAAAACATAATAATATCTCACTGATCCAAACTTAGTGCCTGGAGACTTCTCAGGTGGAATAAACCTGAGAATCAGTAAGGAAGCTGCCAAAGTAAATAGCATAAAGTCTTTTCACCAAGTTCATGTGCCCTCCAAGAATTCCACTCACAGTAGTTGAAAGAGGCAACTAACAACATGGGAGTGAAGGGGATCAGAATACACCACCCTCCAAATATGCCACTTTGCATTAGGATTATTTTTTTAGCTGAAGGCAATTGAGAGACAGCAGACATAAGAGGAGCTCTCTGTCCTCCAGCTCTCTGCCTAAAAGAACGGCACAAATTTTCCTTTGTAAAGGTGACGCAAAGTTTTACTTGTAAAGATGTCCCCCTCTCCTGTACCAGGAAGAGGAGAATGTTTCTGGAAATGACTTTTATTACCAGAGACAACTGGGTCTGCATAACAAACCTTACTAAACAACTATTATCATCATACATTTTCTAGTCTCCTTCCCACAATTTACTCACCTGGAAGCCCAAATCCCTATTTCCTTTGTCTAGTCACTTCTCTTCAATTTATCACCCTTTGTTAAAATGGCATATAAGTCCCCAAGTCTAACCACCTCTTTGGGGTTTTACTTCTCTTCTATGAAGCCCCTGCACATGTAAAAATTTTTTAATTTGTATGCCTTTTCTCCTGTTAATCTGTCTGTTGCCAATTTAATTCACAGGCCCCAGTAACATAATATAAAAGGACAGAGGAAAAGTTTTCCATCCTTTATAGGAGGAAAAAAATTGGAGAGAGACTAAAGTTAAATAGAATTAAATAGGACCTCTTACCTGTAAGACTTGGGGGAACCCTTAATATGTTAAAATATGCTGTGAATCTCCAAGAATAGAATAATTCACTATTTCCTAAACTTATTTAGACCAAAGATCCTCTTTTATCTCAAAGTCATATTTATATTTCCAGTAAGGATGATACCTACATGTCTAAAGCTTCTGCATTTTTCAAGTGCTTTCACATATACTGCATCAGCTCACAGAATGTGCTGAGTGGGATTTATTTCCCTGTGACTATGGAAGAAACAGAGGTAGGCCAGAACAAGAACCCCTCAACTTATGCTCTTTCCTCCAGATGCCAGCATCCTCACTGGAGTCAGTTAACTAAATTCTCCTGTCCTTCCATCACATCTCTTCTATAGAGTTGGAGAGTTCCTTGAAAACATCCAGTGAGGAACCTCCAGGAGAAACTAATGTTAAGGAGATTTCCTTGAAAACACCCGAAAGGTCTAAAAGTACTGTCTGAGAGAGTTGTGATGATAATTTGATACTACATAATACTTTCCCTCATGTCTACTTCATTCCCTCAATGAAATGGTGAGTGTCTGAAATCCACACTTGAAAATTAGAACAAAAATGCTGAGTTAGCAGAAGCCCAGTGATGTTTCCGAAATAATGAGGAATTTTCCAGGAGGTTTTAGGTAGTACTTTCTGGCTGAAAAAAAAAAAAAGGTTCCACAAAGAAACGGCTTGGTAAAGTAAAAGCTTAGTCACTCTGCAGAAAAAGAGAGAAGTCCCAATATGGGCGCCACAGCTGGTAAGGACAGCACATCGTAGGCCCAGGGGGGCTGGGGTAGGGCCTTACAGAACAGGGCAGAGGGGCTGGGTTTCTGTGCCCACCATGGGATGGAAGACAGAGACAAGAGAGTGGAGGATAAGCTACGGCCAGTGCATTCTGGACAGGATGGAGTGGACAAGACTTCGGCAATGCCAGAAAAGGCCAGAGCTCTGGCTCCAGGCCACACCCCACCGTGTATTGGCTTTATAATCCTCATAAGTTGCCCCAAGGCCCTGGGTTTCGGTCCCTAAGTCAACACAATGTCAGTGATGATGTCTTACGGGCCTGCAGACCACAGGTATCCTGGATGGACCCTGAAAGTGGAGGACTCAGACCTGTGACCCTATGATGATCCTCCTGCCAAGTCCCCACCATGACATCGGGGTCCTTGCATGACCACTGTCCACACCAGTGTGCTCTGCACGAGGTGGTCTGCGGGGGGCGCAGGCAGGGCTGAAAGGGAGGCCATGCTCTATTTACCAAGCCACGGTGCCTGCATCCTCCCCGAGGATGGGCACCCTTGTATAACCAGTTATCCCCAAAGGGATACTTCCTTCTGTTTCTCACCAAGGCACAGGATATCCAGCCAGGGCCTGGGATACTCAGGACTTTAAACCATTTAGTCAAATCACTTGATATAAGTAAATAAGACAGAAAGTATCTCAAATAGGCCAAAATCTCCCTACCTTGCTTCTGAAATTGTTTTTTAAGAGAGAAAATAAAGAAGTTAACAACATTGCATGAGTCACCTGAAAAAGAAAAACATTTGGGAACTAGGACTCTGAACTCCTTACAGGAAAAGAGACCAGCCCTATACCCCAGAAAGCCATCTCCTGCCCTCTGTCTACAGGGAAAATTAAATTAAAGCTGAAATTTTAAATTATTATTATATTATTTTTATTTTTGAGATCCTGATTTTATTGATATGTAAACATAAGGAAGTCAATTTAAAATAGTCATGCCCTGTTTTAGAAAAAAGAACCTTTAATATTTGTTTGGCTTTATGTTTGATTAGGTATTATCTGAGAAAAACCTATCAAAATCGCAGAATCCAATCAAATCATTTATTTAATCAGAGTTATCCATCAGGCTCCTAAAACACAGCTGAAAACAGGAGTTAAACAAATAAAAAAGGCTTCTGATGAGCTACTGGTCTAAAGCCTAGGAGATTAAGGTTCATGAATGCTCATCATTTATTCATTAAATACAGTCTCTACTAAGCTGGTAAGTGAGCCGGGCACTGTGTGCAGATAAAATGACAACAAAATTAGGGCTTCCCTGGTGGCGCAGTGGTTGAGAGTCCGCCTGCCGATGTAGGGGACACGGGTTCGTGCCCCAGTCCGGGAAGATCCCACATGCCGTGGAGCGGCTGGGCCCGTGAGCCATGGCCGCTGAGCCCGCGCGTCCGGAGCCTGTGCTCCGCAACGGGAGAGGCCACAACAGTGAGAGGCCCGCGTACCGAAAAAAAAAAAAAAAAAAATCAAACAATGAATAACAGTTCCATGTGAGAAGAAAAGAATGTGTTATATGCTTTAGAGAGATTTCCATCAACGTGGTTAAAGAAAAGGGGCAGCATGATGGTTAAAGGTGCAAACCTTCTCCTTCCAGAAAACATTGTTGTCCGGAGCTGATGTTCTTCTATATACTGGCACTCCAGATAATGAAGGTTTTACAATACTTTTGATTACAAGTATGTCTTTTCAAAATGCTCAACTCCAACTCCTGAGTCTAGTTAAACTTTGTTACACTTTCTGCTAAAACTGGTCGTCACAATAAACCAGCTCTGTTTCCAAGTCCCAGAAATTCTCAGTTACATCACTGACCACACTCCTACCCTCAACAATCCACCACAAACACTTTTGCTGAGAAAAGGGTTGAACGTGTTGGAAAATGGAAGCTAACGGTCATTCTTTTTTTTTTTTTTTAATTTGGAAGAAGATTCACTAAATGCCTGAACGAGAACCAGAAAGCACATCTCTGGAAAGCAGGACCGGAGGGTCTGGAGTAAATGTCACAACTGCCCTGGCCCAGAACAGCATCACGCTGGGGTTTAAAGATAAGATCGGTCCAGAGAAAGACAAACACTGTATGTTATCACCTATGTGTGGAATCTAAATAACTAAAGGAATGAACATAACAAAACAGAAACAGACTCACAGATACAGACAACAAACTAGGGGTTACCAGTGGGGGCAGGGAAGGGGACAGGGGCAAGATAGGGGTAGAGGATTAAGAGGTACAAACTACCATGTATAAAATAAACTATAAGGATATATGGCACAGCACAGGGAATTTAGCTAATATTTTATAATAACTTTAAATAGAGTATAATCTATCAAAATATTAAATCACTATGTTGTACCCTTGAAACTAATATAATATCGTAAATCAACTGTACCTCAATAAAATAAATGAATAGACAAATGAAAGAAAAAAATAAAGATTTGTCATTTTTGCTTGTTTCTTTGAGATGAGCTAAATTCGCCCCATTACTTCAGCCAAGAGAAATAAGAACAATTCTCTGAAATTCACATATCCTTTAAAACATACAGAAAAGAAAATATAAATAACAAAGTTTTCAGCTTGTTTTTTCAGTTAAAAAAAAAGACAAAGATATATGTCATGTTCTCCTACAGTCCCAAGTATAAAATTCATATTTTATCAAGTGTAGATAATTGTGACATCATAAAAATAGTCCCCATATTTTGGATTCTTTTCCAATAAGGTTAAAACTATGGCCAGCTGTCTGTCTTTCACTGCCACAGACTGACAATGGAGCAGTTCGTGGTCTGGAGTAAGACTGTGTGGATTCAAGTCCCGCATCTCTGCTTACCCAGAAAGGTACTTAACATCTCTAAGCCTCAGCTTATCCATCAGTAAAATGAATAGGATTTTGTGATGATCAAATTTTTTAAAATGACATTGCCACTGAGCCCACAGTAGACAATTAACATTAGAATTTTTTTTTCCACTAGACTACAAGTTCCTTGAAGCCCTCTGGCACATAGTAGGTGTTCAATAAATATTTCTCACTAAATGAATACATCAATGCACTCTAAATTCAATAAATTTCCAATTTAATTCTATCTATATTGCATTTTCCCTGATAAGTACTAACATGGCACCAGATTCGGTGAGGAATCAAAAAAAGATGTGTAAGGCATAGTCCCTGCCCTGTCATCAAAGAATTTACAAACATATTAAGGTGCATGGCACAGTTAAATAACATCCAATAAATGTTATCAGGATCAAGTTAAGTTCTACCTACCATCACGACCACCACCAAAATGGAACATGATTTTTACTGGGGCAATGAAAAAAAAAATTACACACTATTTATAATCCCTGATGCCTCTTAGAAACTGGCAGGCAACTTAAGGGCTCTCTATTCGCTAAGGGATGGGTGTGGGAATGTCAAGTTTGGAAGACTCAGAGTTAAATGCTCCAAATGAGATCTAAGAGCCTTGCAGATAGAAACATTTAATTTTTGTTCTTAATCCAGGGTGTAACTCAGATCAATGACAGGCTGGTCAGGTAGAGGGGAGTAGAGAAGCAGTAAGGGGAAGGAGAGGCAGACGGACGGAGGAAACTGGTTTTCTATGCTTCCCTGGCAAGCAGATGTGAAGCCAGGACATAGCTCAATGTGCAGCCATGCTCTCAAGTAGCAAGACTTGGTAACAGTCTTTGGTGACCAGGACCATTTCCTCCATTCAGAAACCTTCAAATACACTGGGGGATTCATTTCCACCCATGGTGGTGAGGTATGCGTTCTTCTTCTAAGTGTTAGAACAGCATGGACTACCCTGTACCGTGCTGGTCTTCAAACTTTTGTGCTCACATAACCCCATAAGGATTTTGAAAAACTCTATATGCCCTAGCACATTTTAGGTTAACATCCAGAATTTTTCATATGCTTAAAAAGCTGCAAGGGATGTGACTGCCATTTTAAAATACAACAATTACATCATTTTATACATATATCCAACAGAATGCACACACACACACACACACACACACACACACACACACACACACACAGGTAGATTCACAGTGAAATTACTGAAGCTTAAGCCTCAGGAGCCCTTACTTGCATAAATAAACTTACTAGCAGTAAGCACATGGTCACATGATTTTGTAAACTCTGCAATGGTAAGCTGTGTAACTGCAATGGGTTAAGACCACTGTCACCTTCCTCTCCAATTTCCCGTTCCTCATACAACATCTCGAATTGGGTGACATGGTGCTGGCTGGGCATTTTTAACTCATGATTTTTAATTCTTCTTCTTAAAGAAGGCTCTCAAATTCATAGATTATTCAAGCCCCGCAAAACCTGGCAGAGAACAGAAAATAGATGATTGAGAACACTAGTTACCTCGGTCTCCTGGGAGACCAGGAGAGAGTGGGAGAAGATAACTCAGGTATAAGTAAGTTATCCTCAGTACTGGGAAATCCTTGTTAGAGGCGAGTCCATTCCGAAGGAAGGACAGGCGGAGGAAGGAATTAACTGGTTTTTCTTGCATTCATTTTTTTCCACTAACACAATGTATTTTCATTCCACTTCCCTGACAGATTTTTGTTCTAACAGAACATATTTTTATGTTTGAGAGTATTTTTTGATCACTCTATTCTATTTTGTTCAATGAAAATACATATGTAAATTGAAGTTTATTTTTAAATTTTTTCTGTGACCAAAATGTCTAAGGGTTTCAAAAATATCTTCTGCATTGAGTTACTGTTAAGATCGCCACTGGCTCACAATTGATCAACATAAAGGTTTCACAAATAATGATTAAAAAGCAAAAGTACAATTTTCTTGAAAATGCATCTATTAATGAGATGAACAGGGCTGTGGTATTTAACTAGTTAATGTATCTATAACTGAATTTTACTTGTTTCACTTTTATTCCATGTTTCATTTTAATAAGTGTGAACACTGAGAAGCCTTGCTCACACAGATTAGTAGATAGGAAAGGGACGAGTTATATTATTGCCCTGCCACTCACTTCTTTAATGCTTTCTAAAGCCCATGGTGATCTGTAGATCATCTACTTGAAGGGATAACTTGATTCCTTGATAACTTGAACTCCTTCACTTTGGTTGAAAAAAAAAAAGAACTGAAACCACCTGACTTGGAAAAAGGTTTATTACCTTTACTAGTCATTCATTTCCTTAACACCAGCCTTTGAATTCTTCCTTTAGCACCTGGCGGTGTTTGGCACCCAGCATAGCAAGATCATGCAAAGTGGGGGAAGGGCATCAAGGGGGAACTGGTGGGAAAGGACAGCCAGCGTGACGTTCTCAGGGAGATCAATTTTAGAAAAGAATAACTGGGCAGCTGACGACTGAGAATTTGATTCTCTCAGACAATCCCTTCTCACTCCCTCCTGGAAAGTCGTCGAGTGCACGATGCCCAAAGGCATTTTGAGATGTCACAGAACCCTACACCTGGCATTTGGTGCAAATTCACAAATTTACTCTTACATCTGTCCCTTACACTGTCCCTTTCAAAAGGTAAAAATAGAAAATATGAATGTCCTGCAAAAATGTTTAAACAAAATGTCACCCAATGGAAAAGACTTGAATATTTACCATTCCAGCGTACAAAAAATACGTGCATGTGTGCGTGTGTGTGTAAAACAGTCTTCTTCTGGTTTGCATTTACCTCATGGACACCTGAAAAATAAATTAGACTTCTAATATGCATGTCATCTTATTCCAAACATGAAAAAAATGACCATTTTCTAATTCATATAAATTTGGATGAAATTAAAAGATATGGAAAGAAATTTAAGTCCCAAATTCTAACCTCCTTTACAGTTGATTGCCCAATATCCTTTATTTTCTATGATTTTTTCAAAGTTCCTCAGATATTTTGTAAGATCATGTACCCAAGAGGGTCTAAACTATGGCAAGACTAACAAAAGTTTGCTCAGTTGGAAAAAGGGGTCCTCAATAATAATAATAATAATAGCTATTATTATTAAAATTGTAGAAGAAAAACTAGTAAAATGAATTCCATTCTCTCATTGACAAATATGTTAGATTTTTTTTTTTGAAAAGGCCTTTGAGAGATCAGGCATTAAGGCATTCAAAATATGTTTACTCAGAACTTCTCCCTCGGACAAAGATCCGGCCCAGATCTCAGCCACCAGAGCCTGATTCCTGCTGAACAGGAGTGATGCTGAGAGTCCGGGAGGGTCCCATCTAAGGCCAGGCCCCCAGCAGGCCCAGCAGCCTCCTCAGCCCAGGGGAGGGTGAATGAACCTGAACTGCTCCTGCTGCCTAAACATCCACCATCTCGACACGCAGACTCACTCAGCCACACTGAAGTTCTACACCCCAGCACGTCCGTCATTCAACAGACTGCTCTCCCCTTCCTGCCAAATATAAGCCCGAAGAAACTGACACTTGAGAGAAACAATCAGGGCCAAGTTCAATATCCATTTTCTAAACACCTAAACCCGCTGAAAAGCAAGACACCTCCACTGTGACAGCTCGCTCCCCAGGGAAATGCAATTGCTGATGAAGGACTTTACAGCACACTTTTCACTTTTTATAAAGGGCCAGTGTACGGCACAGCCTCAAGAAGGACATGTCGCTTTCCGGAAAAAATTACTGTAGAAGACATTGTCTCTTCTAATACTCTAAGATCAAATCAATTTCTCCTATAAGTTGAAGGTAAAAAAAGAGAGGCCACCCGTTCCCAATGAACACCTATGCTTCTTACATTAAATAATGACGACATGACACACTTTATTCCCTTTTGCCTTCAGATATATATTTAATGTTCAGCTACAAAAACTCTCTCATTCCAGGCACATGTGCTAATTACCTTAATAAACATCTATCACCCAGTAAGCGCCAGACCCTGGGCAAGTTCACACAGTCTCGTTCAGGGCATGGAGCCTCCCTCTGGGCTTTTTTCCCTTTGCCCCTTCTCTAAAAAAGTGTCCTGACATTCAAGGGATCAAAAAATCATTTCAAGGACTATCTACCCACCCACCGCAATCTTAGCACAGTTCAATGCTTTTGTGACCTGAACACCTCTCCTCCAACTGTGTTTTCACAAAATTGGAGATTTAGAAACCTGGTTTTGGTTTAAAAAACAAAACCAAAAACAAAACAATTAGACCATTTTGCTTCAAACGTCACAGAGCAGGTGGCAGCACAGGTAGGGCTGGATGTCTTCCAGCAGGGGTTGGAAGAGCTGAACTGCTTCACAAAAAGCTACACTTGGAATGTGAGATCAACAGCCCCAGAATATGGGCCTTCAGGTGAGACATAAATGGAGTCACTTCTAAAGAGTCTTCAGTAAAGCTGCAGAGAAAATAAACCTGCCATACACAGTGAAAAGTCATATTTAAAACAGCAAGAAATCATAGCCTAAACGCCAACTTAATCTATGACAAAATGGCATGATCAAAGTTACTGAAATAAATGAAACATAAAATCAAGATGTTATAACCTATCCTAATAAAAACGCAGTGCGGATTTTTCTTCCCATTTCAGCTACTCAGAGAAAATAAACCATCAACTTGTAGAACGCTATCATAACAGGAAAACGTCAGCAAAGAGGCAACTCGACATGACTATAGTATACTAAATAAACACCTACAGGATAAGAGTTAAGCTGATTTTCCTGTCAAGCTTTCTTTATCAAGATTAAAAGTACTTTGAAAGTTCAAGCTAAAAGAGTGAGAAAAATACTTGAGTACTTTTGTTGAAATACGCTTCCATATGGCATGGGGTGAAACGGAAGAGATTTCTGGGGCCTGGGCAGACCCAAACTGGATGCAAAATTCTCCCCACCCCGTCAGCAGAGCAACTCAGGGCTCTCCAAACGACTCTGGGTTCAGGTTTCTCATCTGCAAAGCAAGCTTAACACCCACGATTCGGGAAAGTAAAGAAGTGAGCTTGGTGACACGTGTGCAAGTATTTTTTGATCTTTAAAACACCATTCAAACCTGAGGACCATTTCAGACACCCTGCTTAGCCTCCGCCTGGCTTTCTGTTTCCAGAGCTATCTTCATGAATAACAAATCTGCTATCACACTGTGGTCTGAAAGTGTTCAGTGGTTTCCCCATTGCTTGCCAGGTAGTATAAGATACAAGTTCCTTTACAATCTTTCCCCTAGAAGCCTCCCTGTAGCAATCCCACTTCCCCTCTCTCTGTCACAGTCTCTCAACAGCCACCCGTACTACTCAGTGGACTCAGAGGGGCCACAACTGTGCCCACTGGCTTGCCTTTGCCAGTGCTGTTCCTTCTTTCTGGAATGCCTTTGCCCACCTCTCTGTCAGGCAAACTCCTATTTATGCTTCAACACCCAGCTCATGTCACTTCTTCCATGAAGCCCTCCCCTTCTCCCTATTTTCCCCCCTATGCTCCCCAAGGGATGTGAATGAATCTCCACTACTACAAACACATACATGAAAGTAATGAATTTATACATCTATATCAGAGACTCGACTAGAAGCTCTTGAGATAATCTTTGTGTCTTTGGCACACTCAATTTTGAAAAATAAAACTGAAAAATTAAAATCTTATCAAATGATCACAGGGTAAATGTTTTAGAAGTTTTAGTCACCAAACTATTCTTTGCAAGAATATTCTTTCAAAGAATAAAAATATCCGATAGACTAAAATGCAATGTACATGATCTTTGGAGGTCTTCTTCCTACACACAAACTATAAATTACAGAAAGGGCAGGAATACACACAACAAATAACCACAGTTTGTGAATGCCTAGAGACAGAATTTTGATGGATGTGTTTGTTTGTTTGTCGACACAACGCACACACATCCCACAGTAAGTAACATCCCTCTGGCTCCTACACTCTGGAGTGCCACCTGCTCTGGCTAGGCTTCTGCCTGGATAATTAAAATGAAGATGTGTATTAGCAGATATTAAAAATGCAAATTTTCACAGTATTCCAGTCAGCAGAGTATCAGATAGCATTCTCTTTATAATCTAGTGGTTGTTGTTCTGGAACAGAAAGAGTCCCTCTAAAGTTTCAATGGAGACTCAGAGAGATTAAGTGAATTACCCAAGGTCACACAGCTGCACGCTGGCAAAGCCAGGACTCAAACAGAGGACTTCTGATTTGAAGCCCAATGCTCTTTTACACTACATTGCCTCTTGTAATAGTAAACATCCTGTTAAAGGTAAATTCACAGAAGAAATCTGATTTCCAAAGAAGAAAATGTAGCTCTATTAGACCATAGGGTTGGCCTTTAAATGTCTGTGTCTTCGGGCTTCCTTGGTGGCGCAGTGGTTGAGAGTCCGCCTGCCGATGCAGGGGACACAGGTTCGTGCCCCGGTCCGGGAGGATCCCACATGCCGCAGAGCGGCTGGGCCCATGAGCCATGGCCGCTGAGCCTGCACGTCCGGAGCCTGTGCTCCGCAACGGGAGAGGCCACAACAGTGAGAGGCCCGCGCACCGCAAAAAAAAAAAAAAAAAAAAAAGTCTGTGTCTTCAAATTGTGGTGTCTTGAATTCTATAAACATTAAAAAGAATAACAACACACAGGAACTAAACTTATTATCCTCTAGCTGCTTATAAAAATAGTGTTTAAAAGAGTGCTGTCCTTATTACAAGGTGCTGCAAAGGGCTGACGGCGGCTTGAGCCAGGCTGTTGATGAGGAGCTCACCTATTACCACCCCCTAAGGTTTCTAGCTAAACTGAAAATGATGCATGTGTCTGGAGGTGGGGTGTGCTCACTTTTTACTCCAGAGACCCGAAAGGAATCAAGAGACTAAGACCTATCCATTTGCCTCGTCCCACACTCACTCAGGCAACTCAGGCAGGTGGGCAAGGAGAGTGGTCATGTCTGCCTGGCCTTGCCAGCGACTCCACAATCCACTGACTCTCAAAAGTTCTCTCCAGAAACAATGGCAGTGGGCTGGAAGCTGGGGGACCTTGTTCCCAGAAGTTTAGGAATTAAATGGCAAACAGGGGTTTCAAACCCTCTAAAAGGAGTTAAGCTTGAAATCACTTTCAACGTTTGAAAAATGAATTTAATGTTAAAGAATGACATCGCTCAAGTATGACTTCGTCTCCAGCTAGACTTGCAAAACGATTGAGTTAATTTATACCAAAATAAACGCCGAAAGCATGTAAAACAAAGGTGAAACAACAAAAGAATTAGAAGAAAATATAGGGACAGGATATAAGGCCTTTCTAAGCATGAAAGCAAAGGAAAAGTAATAAATGGAAAAAACTTAATTAGCATAAAGGAAAAATAAAAGAAACTGATTTGAAAAACTAAAGAGCAATTCAAAAAAACATATGTGCATGTACGGTAAAGGGCTAATACCCTTCATCTCTAAAGAGTTCTTAAAATTAGTAAGAGAAAGAACACATCTATAGGGAAAACATGGGAAAGGGTAAAACTGTAATTCCCAAAACATAGTCAAATTGTTCAGTTTCACTAATATTCAAACAAATGTGAATTCGAGCTTAAGTATCATTTTTCACCAACTGAATGGGTGAGGAGTTTTGTAAGATTATATCCAGTGCTTGTAAAATAGAGCAAAGCAGACTGCGGCTGAGACACACCGAGATAAGTGACAGTTTGTACCAAAAGCAATTTTTAAATAGGTGCACACTTCACCCCAGCAATTCCAAGTCTAGGAATTTCTCCCTGGGAGGTAGAGAAGTGTGCAAAAATGTAATACTGCTCATCACAGCTTTATGCAGAATCGTGAAAAACTGGAAATAGGCTAAACATCAAAAGGCCTTGCTGGAGGAATGACTGTACATTCACAGGAAACTCTGCTGCTCTGAAAACCAATGTTGTTGAAAAGTAAAGACATGGAATAACATTTGTGGTACTGCTGAGTAGAGGAAGAATGTAACCAAACCAAAGCAGTTCTGAGTAAAGGAATTAACATGCTTTTCACTTTCTTCTTTGTGCTCTTCTCTCTATTTTCCAGTTTTCTACAATGAGCATGTAAGGGTTTTAATTATCTATTAAAATCATGTTTTCAAAACATTACACCGAGTCATTCTAATTATTTGCTTTATTTATATCCAATGATTCGCTCTGACCATAAAAAAAAAAAAAAAAAACTTTACCTGGAGTATTTGGATAATAGGACACTTAGCAATGAATTCTGACATCGTTAAAATTTAAAACAGTGCAAGTATCTGCAATAACTGTTTGAAGAAACTTTACATCCAAGACCAATTGTTTAACTTCCTATGCTTATTAATGAACTTGACATTAAGTCAAATCTGTATGTTCACAAATCTCCAAACAGCCTGCATTTTAACACTATGGATTGCAGAAATTAATAAAAGCAGACATTTTAAACTTTAATCAGGCAAGTGTGTGATTCTTAAGAAAAATCTAATGTTCTCAAATTCGAACAATCAAATTGGTGAATGAGAATTCAATTAAAAGAAACTTATAAAATGTTTAATTGCACAGATCTTTAGTAGGCTAGGATGAACCCTCACTCATTTTTCTGTTTACAAGTATTAATCACATTCCAAACATGCTACAGTGTAGACGCTTATTACTCAAAGTGTGGTCCTCCGACTGCAGCACCGGTGACACTGGGAGTTTGTTGAGGATGCTGAATCTCAGGCCCCACCCCACACCTACTGCACCTGAATCTACAGTTTCACAAATTCCCAGGTGATCTGAACGCACATTAAAGTTTGAGAAGAGCTGGTATACAGAAGCTGAAAGCTAAAGTGTTATAAGTCACAGCCGAATAAAAGACTATAGGCTAAGCATCTCTGAATAGTACCACAAGAAGACCTAACGCACACACAAAGCTATCCGGCCACGTATCAACTATACAGGTTCTCCAGTTTGGTTGCCTATCAGAATTGCATGAGGAGCTTTAAACAAATACAGATGCCCAGGCCCCACCCCTGACCAAATGAATGGAAATCAGTATTTTCCAAAGCTCTCCAGGTAATTCTGTCGCGCAGCCAGATTTGAGAACCCCTTAGCTACTGGCATAAACAGGGTCTTAACCAAAGACATCATTAGCCTAATCACAGCTAGGCAGATCTAATCCCTGCTTCTACTCTCCTCCTGTGGCTTCCCAGACACCCCTGTTCATCACTCTTTACATTTATCCTAAGTCCTTCTCTGCCCCTCCTAGTAGAATGCAGCCCCCCAAGGGCAGGGGCAGAGTTATTAGTCACACTACTTCCAGCACCCAGTGCATAACTGGAGTTTGATGAACATTTGTTGAAGGAATAAACTTGGTTAGATAGAAGAGATGACAGAGAGAAGCCAAATGGGAAGGAGGGTGGGCATATGAAAACAATAGGAAAACTCATGTTCTCTGATCCTTTAAGTCTCATTGATGTGAAACTTCAATGAAGTGTAAGCCTGTGGGGAAGACTTACTGTGAAATTAACAAAAAGTTACCTATCATTCCAACAAGGTGGCCGGGAAATATCTGGCGAAAGGGAGCTAGCTGTGTTTTTAAACAGCAATGCATAAATGCCATAAAAGAAACGAAACACAAAAGTAGAAGCCTGCCCAATAACCAAAGTATGTTCTAGTAGGTTCTCCCTATCCAAGCTAGGGAGCACACCTAAGAATGTGCCCACACCCACACTTTCTATGCCAGAGTGCAGGTCACAAACAGAGTGGCACCACCGTAACTGTGCACACTTCAAGAGGCAGGCTCATGAAACCTACACACCTCTCCCCAGCCATAAGGAACAGGAGAGCAAGACGCAAGAAGGCCTGAATAAAGCCTTGTCTAAATGCATTTGAAAAGTTCACCATCAAGCTACAAACTCATGAGACTGGAAATGTTATCACTAAATGGTAGCTGTAGGTATCCTTTGCCCAGGTGAAGAAAGCAGTGAAAAGATAGAGTTATGGCTGCTACCACATATTTCTTTCTCCCTCCCTTTATTTCCGGGAACCTCTTCATCTCACAACAGGACTAGAACATGACCACAAACCTTTCAGACTCCGTAAGTCCTCAGATCTCCGCCGGGCAAGCAAAGAGCAGCCTTCTGAGCTGGGAAAAGCACGAGCAAGAAAATAATACGACCTCAATCCAGTCGTCTGCTAAAGCAAACTAAAGACACTGCACCATTTGGCTTTCATGTTTATGGAGCTTTCCAGAATCTGTTTCTCCATTCTTACCTCCTTGTCTTATGTAGCTCTTAGTTAGAGAGCGGCTTCTAAGGAGGGACCCTGGAGAGCACACACACATTTTCAGGAGGAACCAACATTAACCCCACACGGCTTACACTGGCATCACACGCAGAGTTTATGTCAACATCCTCCTCCCCCAGGCAGGTCTACCACACCGGAACTCCTCACTCGACCTGCTAAGAGGCGACCACACCACAATTCCCAGGCCAGTCTGGCGAGACTGGAGATGCAGGTGTGCCCCAGCCTCGCCTCCTGACTCAGCCCTGCCTTGGATTCTCCGCCAATCATCACTTTCTGTTTTCTTCCCCACTATAGTAAAAATAACTTCCTCTTCAAGCGTCTAAATCTGTATGTGACTTTACACACTTTTTTTGGCACATCGTTGGTTGAATTTTGACACTAAAGCAGAATGAAGTCGCAAAAAATCTGCAATCACATTTCTGTAAAACTCCAACCAGATGAGTCAGTTCCACTGTTCTCTGGAATACTGAGAAAATACTTCCAGGCAAGATGCTGCATTCTAAGCACCACGTCAGTTCCTCCTGTCCTCTGCTTCTTACAGACTCAGCAAAGTCTCAGGGATGGAAGGAAGCAGAGCAGAATGCACGGTGCTATTTGCTGTGAACTGGAAGTGGCTCGCGGGCTGTGCTTCTGAGTGAGGAGAAGGGCATCTCAGGGGGCAGACCATCCAACACAACTGCGGCACCAAAGACTGGGGAAGTCTTGTATTTAGGACCTGAGACAGAGCTCCAGAGAGCTGCACGCCCTCACCTCCCACCCCCCGCTCCAGTCACCTGCCACGACTACAGAACAGGGGTGGATGTGGCACAGTCGTTTCAAAAGAAGACAGTTTAGAAAAGAGTCGCTTCTGATACTCCTCCCCATAAAGGAGGCTCACCAGCCAAGGGAACTGGAGAATTCCTCAGTTCTACAGGCCACTGAAGGGCCACATAGACAGAGGAAAGTGATTAAGATGCGTAAGGGAATGAAAATCATTTCATCTTTTTTTTTTTTTTTTTGCGGTACCCGGGCCTCTCACTGTCGCGGCCTCTTCTGCCGCAGAGCACAGGCTCCAGACGCGTAGGCCCAGCGGCCATGGCTCACAGGCCCAGCCGCCCCGCGGCATGCGGGATCATCCTGGACCGGGACACGAACCCGCATCCCCTGCATCGGCAGGCGGACTCTCAACCACTGCGCCACCAGGGAAGCCCCGTTTCATCTTTTCATGTGCTTATTGGTCAGTTGTGTTTGCTCTTCTGTGAATTGCCTGCTCCTATTCTTCGCCCGTTTATCTCATGAATTCTCCTTCTCTTATTGATTTATTGATCTTTTACATATCTGCATACTAATCCCATTTTCTAGAGAAACATCTGTCTCCAATCTGAGGCTTTCTGCTTTGTTTATGGGATGTTATTGTTCAGAAGGTTTCGCTTTTATGTTGTTCTTTTTTTTTCATTTATTGTTTGTGCTTTCTGCATCTGAAAGTAACTTCAGATGAGGAACTACTGGAAGATAGATCTGTTTTTCTGGACAAGATTTATGGCGGGGGCATTACAGTCACCTTCATAGCTTCAATTTTCTGAAAGAGGGTGAAGTCCAACAGACTATTCTATGTAGCTCCCAGAAGAACTAGCAGAAGTAGAGAGAAGCCACAAAGAAGTAGCCTGCCACACTGTGCGAACTCCCTCAGCCACTGGAGCTGTCCACAATGGAATGGGATGACCAGCAGTAGGCAGCTGGGCCAAGACTGTGAGAATCCTCTTTGAAAACACAGCTTTCTTATCCCTACTTGTTTTCCTTCTTTCTTCCTATCACAATTATACTCTGAATTCTGGAGATCCATGACTTACTCTCTGCTTCCTCTCTCTCTTTGCCTTCCTAAGGACATTCTGCTTCCCACAATTTCTGAAGCAAGATCCTCTCCTTATCATCCAGATAGGCTGGGGCAAACTGGTGATGGGGGCAGGGATGGGGAGTGCTGCTAATTTTAATTAAGATCAAAACAAAACAAAACGAAACAATGATTAAGACTTTGAAAATGATGGCCTAAAATGTTTCAGCATATTCTACTTGCCTTGGTCACTTGACTACTGAAACCTTTTAAATAACCATTTGGCTCCAAAGGACATACCCTACAGTTTCAGTTGTTACAGTTAAATGGCTTCTTAACTCTTTCAACACATGATTTTAAAGTAGGTGGGACCTTAGAAAGCACCTAATTCAGTCATTCTAAAGAAAAAAGGGGCATCATCACCTAGAGAGCTTCTTTAAAGAACCCCAGAGCCACACCCATTCTCCCTTTCCTGGTCACTGGGACATATTCCCAGATAGACCATCAAGACCACATGGAAACACTGCTGCTGATGAGGGAGGGTCCCAGGAAAGAAAAACAATTGAGAATCCCGGACCTAATCAAACGTCTTCATTTTGGAGGCAAAGAAACATGAGCTTAGGAGGCTCGTGTGACTTAACAGCACTGACCCCTGAGCTATTTGCGGACTCCCTCCAGACCCAGGTCCACTGGCCCTGCCACCCACTCGCACAGCTTTGCGTGACAGTTCTGCTTCTCCAGTGAGAAGGTATTTGTGTCAAGCAGCCCACGTGTCAAAACAGGAAGCTCTGTGTTGGAGCTGCAAGGTCACGGTTTCCCTAGACAAAATTTAACTTTCTATCAAATAATGTAAGATCCCATTTGTTTTCAAGTTCTCAAGGAATCGGGTAACCATCCACACCAGATAGTAACGGCCCTGTGGCTCTGGCCCCTACACTCATCCATGGCTAGGCAGGTGAAGGCAACGTGAAGAAGCGGAGAATGGAAAACAGAAGCAAGTTCCCCAGCCTTCTGACAAAGAAACGATCCGCTACTTTGGTTCTCTGCTCTTGCCCTGACTTCCAATGGAAGGGAAATGGGAACCAGAGAAAAACCAGTGCCAGGCTACTGGACGCGGTAGTTCCATCACAAGTGGGAGAAGCTCTAGCAGCAGTCCCCGTGTATGCCTGACACTGTGATCGTCTGAAAGGGTCTGATTCACATGGATCGCCAGTCCAGTCCTAGAACGGCTATACTCCATAGTATGCGCCATACTCCCTCTGTACAACTACTTTTCTTTCGTGAATACGGGGGGGGGTGGGAATGTGTGGATAAATTCAAAACAGAGGAAAGCAGGCTGTGCAAACAATACGTTTCTTAAAGATTGTTTCCAGGAGGCAGAAGAGAGGATGAGAAGCAGAAAGGTTGGTGTGTAAAGTTAACAGGGCAAATGACTGGAGCTTATCAGCTGTTGAAGAGCCCTCACCAGTTTGAGGGTGAGGGTGACAAGATAAGCCACAAAAATGCTGATGCAGTCATTTCATATTTCTTGGGTAGAATGGTACTTTCAAATGGAAGCAAACCATGAATGAATTTGCGTACTCCACTAGTATGTGTGCTTGTGCAAGTGTGTGTGTGCACGGGTGTGTGGGCCAAAAGAAAAGGGCATCTGAGAGAAGCAAAGAATAAGGTGAGAAAATAGGCATTTGCTGAAATCAAATGCCATGCCTTGAGTCAGGTAAGTACTTTATAAAATAGCAATTATTAATCCCATCGTATAGACTAAAACATCTAAGGTTCGGAGAAATTAAGAGAATCGCCCAAGTTCTCCCAGCTAATAAGTGGTAGCACAGTGATCACACCCAGATCTCTGCTCTAAAACCTGTGCTCTTTCTAGTATTGGATGCTTCCGGCCCACAGAAAGCTTTCGATGAGTATTTTCTGAGTGACTGAACAAAGGAGTTTATATGTCTCAGAATACTTTCATTTTTATTTTCATCAAGACTGTGAAAGTCATATGCACTGAGCTAGAAAAACATCAATGGTGTTTCCAGAAATGCATTACAGCTTAATGTAAATGGTTATTTAAATCATCTATCAATGAATGAACTAAGAATTACTCAATCGAGGCCATGACTTAAGGTTATTTCCATATCTGTCATTAAACAAGGGTCAATGGGTTCGTGCACTGAGCCTTCATCTTATAATCTATCATTTTGCCATTCTAGGTTAAAATCTGCTCAGTCACTATTTCAAAAACCACATAATCTTATGGTCTCATCTCCTTAAAGAGTCAAATTCATGCTTGAAACGTACTAGCTAATTTAGCACAAATTGCTACCTAAGGAAGATGTTGACTTAGAGCAAGAGATAAACTGCTATTCTGCAAACTCCCAAAACTGGTTCAGGGTTCAGGAAAATGACAAGAAACAAGAAGTTGGAATTCTAGTATGCAGCCAGATCTCTAGGCTGACCGCAGGCATTCTTAATTACAGGGAAAGCTCTATAAATGTAAGTCCAAATCCCCACAGGTAAGAGGTGGAAAATTATCCCTGTGCACAGAAGGAAATGTTTATAGAAGTATATGTCATAGTGGTTTTAACATCTTTGCTTGTAGCATATGCTTCAAACAGCCAGAAAGAGATGGGTTGTAGAATCAACTGGCTTGAGTCTTTCCTGGCACACTGCACCACGGTCTCTACTTAAAATAAGGGCAAAACAAAGCAGAACCCTAGTAAAGAATAGTCTGGTTAGGGCTTCCCTGGTGGCGCAGTGGTTGAGAGTCCGCCTGCCGATGCAGGGGACATGGGTTCGTGCCTCGGTCCGGGAAGATCCCACATGCCGCGGAGTGGCTGGGCCCGTGAGCCACGGCCGCTGAGCCTGCGCGTCTGGAGCCTGTGCTCCGCAACGGGAGAGGCCACAACAGTAAGAGGCCGGCGTACCGCAAAAAAAAAAAAAAAAAAAGAATAGTCTGCTTAGCAAATATATTCAATCAACAGACACTTCCTAAGGGGTCCTGTGGGGTACCCAGCAGAGGTGTCACAGTAGAGATGGAAAGTATTTGAACGAGCGTCCTCCTTTCAAGGAGCTTGCCCACAAGTTATCACAATACAAGGTAGAATGTCAAAACTTCAAAAGTGATCATGAAATAAATACTACAGGAGTTCACAGATCATCACTGGAATTTGAGCTTCCTTAACTATCAGCAAAGAGGCAATAGCAGAAGCAAAGGCAGGTAGTGAGGCAAGAAAAATGAGCCAGTGGCTAGCTTTGGGAAATTACAGACAACCGCTATAAAACCTGAGATAGATGGAGAGGTGCAGCATACCCTCAACACTAAACTGCTATCTGGCTCCCTGATAATTTTAATATGAGAGTGTCACAAATTATTCAAATTGAGTCTCTTTCCAGAAGGCATGGAATTGACTGTACTTATTTTAAAGCTTCTTATTTTGATAATATATATTTTAAAACCTACTGAAAATTTCTAACACTTTTGGAAAAAACAATTTCTTCCTAAAAATTCCTAACTTATTTTACTAATTTACTGAAGGACTATATATTTGTCCTGTATATTATACCACAGTGTGAATAAAAATGAATTGCACATGAATTCCAATTTTCTCAAGATTTCCTTGGTAGCCTCATAGTACAGCATATAAGGAACATAACGTACCCAAATGTTTCCCTACGCTGAGCTCATCAGCTCCTCTCTAGTGAACAAACACAAAGACAGAATACTCATTTCCACTGTACTATAGTCTGCTGCTCAAGATTGACTACACTCATATTCCACATATAAGTCACAATAATCTTTGTGACATCTGTAAAATAGTTAAGTGCTACCTATTTATGAATATTCATACATTAGAGCTAAATGCAAAGTGTTTACTATTCAAAGTCATCCATAACTGTAAGACCCCCAAGATTCTTTTAAAGAGGTCTTTGGGTTCAATCGTTAGGAATTTATTTAGGTTTTACTCTATACCCAGATACTGTACTTAAAACTCAAAACGAAAAAGACAACTTAGTTCAAAGATGGGCAAAGGGTGTGAATAGACATTTCTCCAAAGAAGATATATGAATGGCCAACAAGCACAGGAAAAGATATCCAACATCACTAATCATTAGGAAAATGCAAAAAAAAAAGCCACAATATGATGCCACTTCACATCCATTAGGATGTCTACAGTCAAAATAATGGAAAAGAGCAAGTGTTGGTGAGGTTGTACAGAAACTGGAACTCTCGTACATTGTTGGTGGGGATGTGCAATGGTGCAGCCACTGTGGAAAACAGCTCAGCAGTTCCTCGATAAATTAAACATGGAATTACCATATGACCTAGTAATTCACTCCTGGGTATATACCTAAAAGAACAGAAAATACGTGTACCTACAAAAACTTACACACAAAAGTTCACAGCAGCACTATGCACAACAGCCAAAAGATAGAAACAACTGAAATGAGAAACAGATAAATGGATAAACAAAATGTGGTATATTCATACAATGGAATATTATTCAGCCATAAAAATGAACGAAGTACTGATACTTGCTACAATATGAATGAACTTTGAAAACAATGTTCTAAGTAAAAGAAGCCAGTTACAAAAGGCCACATATTATATGATTTCATTTCTATGAAATGTCCAGAAGAGGCAAATCTATAGAGACTGAAAATAGATTAGTTCCTAGGGCTTGGGGAGACGGAGGAATAGTGAAGGGATAACTAAGGGGAACGAGGTTTCTCTTTCTGGTGATGAAAATGTTCTAGAAGTGACTATCGTAATAGTTTCCCTTACCTAGGTATATACAAAAAACAATTAAAAGCTATTAAACTATTAAAAACTTTAAGTGGGTGAAATGTATGGTTTGCGAATTATAGCTCAATAAAGCTATTTTAAAAATTAGTAGCATAGGGCTTCCCTGGTGGTTCAGTGGTTAAGAATCCACCTGCCAATGCAGGGGACACAGGTTCAAACCCTGGTCCGGGAAGATCCCACATGCCACGGAGCAACTAAGCCCGTGAGCCACAACTACTGAGCCTGCATGCCACAACTACTGAAGCCCACGTGCCTAGAGCCTGTGCTCCACAACAGAGAAGCCACCGCAATGAAAAGCCCACGCACCGCAACAAAGAGTAGCCCCGGCTCGCCGCCACCAGAGAAAGCCCACGCGCAGCACGAAGACCCAATGCAGTGAAAAATAAATAAATAAATAATCTAATTAATTTTTTTAAATTATTCAAAAAAAATTAATAGCATATACTGAAATGTGCTTTGTTTGTAACGTTCTTGCACAATAGTTGCTACATTCTTTTGACTTTTGCAACTAAGGATTTTTGGTGAAATGCTACTGTTTCTGTCCCCACTTCTGACAAATAAAAGGATTTATGTATATCACTGTTTGCTTAAAGTTGAGTTTCTATAATAAAAATAAATATAGGTAAGATAAAATTTATTTGTGGTCAAGTCTCATTTCTTTCCAAAAAAAAAAAAAAGCAAGTGACAATTCCTAATCATTCTAGCAGCTACAGTTGTCAAATAAGATGCCTTTTCACTGCCCATCACTGACCCCCTTCAGTACAGCTGCAAGGCAAGCTACAGTTTCTGCTCCTGCAGCTTCCCTGTAGGGAAGCAAAAGATACTCTTTCTTTGGGGACTCAAAAAGCTTGAGCACTTTCATTCTAGTTTCTCAAATACAAAACCAACTAGTGTTTTAAACCTGGACTGATGACAGGGAATTTGAAGAAAGACAGAATCCAGATAATGCATATTTATCTGTATTTTAAAACAATTCATACTGAGACGAGTCTACGTTAAAAACAGTTTACAAGACAGAATGTTTTTCACTATTCATGCTGTGTGTTTACAGAACAGTCTGCCATAGCTGAATTCCATTTTCTGTCTTCTTCTAATACAGTGCTACTGTGTCCCCAACCAACCCTATAAGATAAATTTGCAGCTATGAACAAGAATGTCATTTTCTTTTTATGTCAACAATTTCTATTGATAACATCATATTTTATGCATTCATTTCCTAGATTGCTGTCTGGGGCCTGGAATACTATATTTAAACCATGCGTGATGTGCAGAAGGAAAATTAATTTGACTTTTAAGGTTTAGAGAAGCTATTTTGTAACAGATCTGGACCTCAATTTTCACATTTTCCTTTAAATTCATTTCAACTCAGAGAACTTCAATAAAGTTACATCTTTTTCTTTCATTTCTGACTCAAAATTGCCATGCTCATATATGATATACATATCAAGATTAGCAATTCTGGGCTTCCCTGGTGGCGCAGTGGTTGAGAGTCCGCCTGCCGATGCAGGGGACACGGGTTCGTGCCCCGGTCTGGGAAGATCCCACATGCCGCGGAGCGGCTGGGCCCGTGAGCCATGGCCGCTGGGCCTGCACGTCCGGAGCCTGTGCTCCGCAACGGGAGAGGCCACAGCAGTGAGAGGCCCGCGTACCACAAAAAAAAAAAAAAAAAAAAAAAAAAAAGATTAGCAATTCTGAAAACTAAAGTAATATATCTCCATTTTAAATAGTATAATTTAAAAATGGAAAGGAAAGCCTATTAACTTGAGATCAATCTGACAGGTTTAGTCCCCATAAAGGATAAATCACATACGCAAGTCCTGATAATAAATCATTAGAGTTTGCCGGTTGTACAGGATCAGTAGTAAGCCATCCGACTTATTCGGTTTACATAGATGTAACGAGTGTTATTCCAAGTTTTTGATATTTCCACAGCTCATAAGTAATGAGGCTACTGGCAGAGGCTGCATCATAATCTAATTTCTGCGGGAGATTTTATTTGATTTTGGTTGGTTTTCCATAGCAAGTCGAAGTCTGAATGCCACTTCAAAATAAATGAAATAATTTCACTGAACTGGAAAGACTGCGGTCTCCAAGTTAAGTATAGCAATTTGCTCTATTCAGCTATTTATCCCATTGTGTGTTTTATGCTCTCCTCTCTCCACCTATTTCAAGGAGGAAAAGAATCAAGACAAGAGTTATGCCTGCATAACTTTCCTCTCCCTGACTTACTTACTTTCCTTTTTTTTTTGTAATAAATCTGTTGCAGCAAAAAGCATCTTTAAAAAGAACAGACTTTGCCCTTCCCCAAACTGACTAGAAAAAAGAAGCTGTCTGACCCCTGTTCCTGTGAGAAGAAAAAGCATCATTACCAACTCTTTTCCCTTTTTTTCTCCACACCATGCTTTCTGGTTGCCCCCCTTCACCTCATTCCGTGCATCTTCTAACCTCAGAAACTCGAAAGCCAGCTGGGGCTGCAGCTGTTGGCCGGTCCTTCCCTTGAAACAATGGGGCGTAAGCAGCAAAGCAGATGCATTTTTAAAAGTTGAAGTTTAAAAATGAAACCATGGGGCTTCCCTGGTGGCGCAGTGGTTGAGAATCTGCCTGCTAATGCAAGGGACACGGGTTCGAGACCTGGTCTGGGAAGATCCCACATGCCGCGGAGCAATTAGGCCAGTGAGCCACAACTACTGAGCCTGCGCGTCTGGAGCCTGTGCTCCGCGACTAGAGAGGCCGCGATAGAGAGAGGACCGAGCGCCACGATGAAGAGTGGCCCCCGCTTGCCACAACTAGAGAAAGCCCTCGCACAGAAACGAAGACCCAACACAGCCAAAAATAAATTAATTAGTTTTTTTAAAAAATGAAACCATGTCCATCACTTTTTAAATATTTTATAAATCTCTTCTCCCTCTCATCCCCCCTCTTTCTCTCAAATACATAGGAAACTTTGTGAAAGCAATTGAAAGCAATTGTTTGTGAAAGCAATTGCTTGTGAAAGCAACTCTAGAACAATGTTCTTGAACTTAAGCAGGCATCAGAATCATCTGGAAGACTTGCTAAAATGGATTCCTGGGTCCCACACCCAGACTCTTTCATTCCATAGGTCTGGGATGAGACCTGAGAATCTGCACTTGTAACAAGTGTCCAGGTGATGCTGATGCTGCAGGTCCAGCGACCGCACATTGAGAACGACCCGCCTAGACAGTGAACGACTGCTAAAGAAAGAAATTAGGCATTTAAGATTTAATTTGATTCCAATTCACATCACCTCCAGTTGTGTGGCTCTGGGAGAGTTCATTTGCTTAGTACATGGAAGCAGCAACATGGAGATAAATACAGGAAGGTGGAGTTAAGGGCAGGCCAGCTGCTTGAATTATTTCCCTTCTCTGTTGGTCCCTCAAGATACTCAAAGTATCAAGAAAAGGAAAGTGAAATTATGGAAATAAAAATAATCATTTTTTGCCAGTCAGCCCTTTAGATTTCCACTCGCATCTTGGCTCTATTTCCTTTTTCTCTCAAACTGCTTGTAGTGCTAATGCAATGGGTACTTGATTCAGCCGGATGTGGGTTCAAATCTTGCCTTACTTACTATGCGCCCCTCAGCAAGTCGGTGAACTTCGTTGCCCTCCCTTCTCCCATATCAAAAATGGGAATAACAGCTGCACCTACCTATGATATTGCTATGCTAATACAATTTCATCCTACATGTGCACTGATTGGCACATACCCAATAAATATGAGCTTCTATCATAAATGGTCCTTTTTTTTTTCCTGTGAGAATATTCAATATGTTAAACATCACACTACCTATTTGATACAATAGGTGCAGTCACCACTTTGGCAAATATTTATTTAGTAGCTACTATGTCAGATGTAATATATTATACAAGTATATTAAAAATAATATCCTGTCAAGACAAATATTGCTATAAATATTATTTTGATTTGGAAAATTTTGACTTTATATGAACTTTTATTTAAGAAAAATACTTGCCTCCAAAATTGGCTACCTAGGAAAATTGAGAGGATGTGTTTACTAACCACAGTTTTGTTTTCACAGACACTAAAATAATAGAATGGAGGAAACAAGGGGAGAGTAGTTCTGCAGATACCTTGGCCTTATTTTATTAAGGGTATATTTTAGATCCTCTTAAAGACCACAAGCCTGCTTTTCCTGAAAATCATTATGTTTACATAACAAAACAACAGGGAACAAATTTGGCCAAGGGTATCCTATTTTCAGTTCACAATGATGTCATTTTTTAACCTGTTACATCAGTCAGAAACTCAATGGTGAGTTAATAATAGGAGCAATATTCCATCCTTCAGTTCTTCCTGGTTCCCTGAGTGAATGCTGTGAATTCACCCTTCCAGCAAATAAGCCTCCAAATTTATCAGGCCTCATTTTTTGAAATATAGAATGAAAGCACACTAAATTCTGGATACCACACGTATTTGGTTGAATTTTCAAGAGGTTAACATGCTAGATGCTGCGGTTTCCTGATTTTAGCCTCACTACATGCCTTTGCTCCTTCCTCCTCCCAGGCTCCCCAGCCCCAAGAAGGGTATCAGAGCCATAACATTTTAAGAGCTGTGTGGAGGTGTCAGAGACAATCTGGTCCTGCCCAGAATTTTACCTATGGAAAAGTTGAGGCCCATGTGGTTCCAGTGCCCTGCCCAAAGCCAAGTGCTCCTCAGGACACCACAGATGTCTTCCTTCCCTGTCCACTGTACTTTCCCTACATCACTTGCCTGCATATTTTGCTTTAAAAGAACCTCACCAAAGAATTCATTATCAGAGTTTATGGAGAAAGGCCCCTGAGCTTCCAAATCACTTCCCTCCCTATGCCAGTTAACAGTGATTGTCGGTAATCGTAACAATTGTGACCTGTGTGGTACTAGCAGGAATCGGAGAGCCTATGAGGCTGTGAGACTTCCTATCACAGAACTCGAAAGAAGAGAGTTGACTCCTTAGCAAAAGTGCATATTACCCCAAATCCTCTAAGAAACCAGATATGTTTGGAAATCTACTTGGGCAATATTTTCCTTTAATTTTCCCTAAAGCATCTTAGAAAAACCGTAGTTCCCTAAAGTTTCTACTGAAAAAGAAGTGTAACTTTTAAAATCTGAGCTTCTCTACGTGGAAAAAAACATTATTTTATCTGCGTGTACATTTGAAAACGCTCTAACACATTTGTCACTTTGTTGAAGTGGTTTTTTCCTTCGAAAACGATCTGCTATCCAGACCTGTGGTTTCTGCGACGAAGGGATTTCTGTGGGTGAGGGTGGCAGCCTCCCGCCGCCGGAGTCGTTTGGCCCATTATGGTGCCAGCGCTCCGGGGGCTTCCCTTTGCGCCTTCGCTCCCGTCACGCAGATGCCGAAGTTTGCCGGGGGCTTAGGTTTATCCCCTTGGACGTTCGCGATTAGCTGAATCCCTCCCAGCCTCTCCCCCCGCCCCGGCCCCCGCAAGACTTGTGAGAGATGTGCCTTAGCCTTAGCTAAGCCAAGGCGCGCACCGGGGGCCTGGGGGTTACTTTCGCTGGGCCCTGGCACCGCTCTCCCCGTGCCTGGACCACCGAGCTGTGGGTCACGCCCTCTCTCTGGAGACGCTCTTTTCTCTCTTCGCACACTCCTTCCTTACCTCTGCTAAAATAGGCGACCTCGCTCCTAATAAGCCAGGCACAACCCGCCCCCCCCCTCAAAAGTTCAGATTTGAGACACAGCGCTGAGGATCGTTCAGTCGAAGTAGGCGACACTGCTGGCCAGGGTGACTCGCGCCCCGGACCCCGGCTCCCCGCGTCTCACTCGCTGAGGACAGTGGGGTGGGCAAGGGGTGCCCCAAGCACAAGGCAGCTCAGGGACAGCGTGGAGCCCGAAAACTGCCCCTGGGCCACCCAGGCCAGGGGGCAGGAGCTCTCGTGGGGCACAATTCACAGAACAGGCCGTGGGTAGGAGTCAATCCCACCCGCGCGACCCCGAGCGCCGGACGGGACGGGACGGGACTGTGGGCGCTAATGCCATGGAGGGGCAGTCGCTGCCCCTCGTCTCTCCCCACTCTGCCAGGCTTGAATATACACACACTCGTACACACTCACTCACACGCCTGCACTCCGCCCAGAGGGGGTGGCGGAGGCGGGGGAAGGTATGCAGCGCCCAGCCCCGGGCTACCTGCCCGGCACATCAACCCCGCGGCGCCCCCGCCTAGGCGCAGACAGACTGACGCGCTGGAGGCAGCAGCAATTCGGGGCCGCCGCACCGATGCTCCCCAGCGTCCCACCTGGGGAGCCTCGGGGAGGCGGCGGCGGGGGCAGCTCCAGCGTGCCCGGCGCGCCCCACTCTCCCCTGCACAACTTCGAGCAGCGCGCGCCGCCCTCGCTCCCGTCTCCCTTCCTTACCCAAATACTGCCGCAGGTCGAGCAGAAAGCGCGGGGGTCCCCCGCCGAGCTGATAGAAGAGGGAGCCCAGGCAGAAGACCAGCAGGGTGGCCATGCAGAAACCGTAGTCCCGGAGGGAGAAGCGCAGGAGAGGCAGCAGGGAGACCCGGCGCTTCCAGCTGCCCAGGCCGGGAGGGGCGCCCCCCAGAGGGGCCCCATGGGGCCAGGGATCCGCGCCGCTGCCGGGATGCTGCTGCTGCTGCTGCTTCTTCTTCATCGCCTGCTCCGCCGCCTTGCACAGCCTGCCCGTGCCAGGAAAAGGTCACCCATCCGCCTGCGAGGAGGAGAGCCCGGCCGGCCGGCTGCACATGGACAGGGCCGCGCCGAGGGCAGCCCGGGTGGGGGCGGGGAGGGGCCGAAGTTGCCGGGCTCAGGAGACTTTCCTCGGCATGGTCCCCGCCGCCGCGGCCCGAGCGGCCGAGGTGCCCAGCCCCGGCTCGGCGGCACTGCCCGCGCCCGGCCCGCGCCCGCTAGCGCCCCCGTGCCCCGCGCCCCGCCGCGCCTCGGGCTCGCTCGCGGCCGCCGGGGCTCGCCTCCAGCGCCAGCGTGGACCCCCCCGGCTTTGTGTCTGTCGGTCTCGGCGTGTTTTGTCCGGGTTCAGGCTCCTCTAAAAAACGGCAGGGAGGAACGGGAGGCGGACACCATCCCCTCGCTCCACCTCCTTGACAGGGGTTTTCCTCCCTCTCCTCCCCTTTCTCCCTCCGGCTCTCCGCCGCTCTCTCTCCTCCCTCTTCCCTCCCTCTCTCAGCTCGGGTCTACGGGTTTCTCTCGGGTGTCACGTTACTGCCTCTGCCTGGAGCGGGAGAGGGGGGGTGAGGGGGGGGCGGCGATTATTCGCTACAAGGAAGAAAGTTTCTGGGGTTTTTTTTCCTTCCCCCTTTCTCTACAATCTGGCCTCAGTTCCTGCGCCACCAGCGACCTCTTGGGGGCCCCGCTGACTTCCCTCTCGTAAACAGTCACCGGCAGGAAGAAGCACGACTTCTTCTAGTACTATATGGTTTTTGGTTTTTGTTTGTTTTCTCATTTCAGAAACTCGATTCTCCTTCTGTGTGCCGAGCTGTTTACAAAAGGCCGATGAAAGGTACTTGGAGATAGGTTCAAGACTTTGCTGAGATGGTGAAAGAGCAAGTGGTGTAAATTGTAATTAAAACATGACCCCATAGGGCCAGGCTCATCGCCCCAACTCCTGGAAGAGAACCAGAGGAGGACGCTTGTTCCTTGCTCGCCTTCGCTCTACAGCCGCTCATCCAGGAAGCGACCAGAAAGGCAAGGAGGGGGGGTTATAGGGCGGACTCAAGGAGGTCTTTCCTCTAGCAGATATGAAGAGGAAAGAGCCCTTGCATACCCATTTCATCGCTGCCACCCTTCCTTCCAAGGGAAGTTTCTGGACCTAAAAGAGCACCTTCCGGGCAGGGAAGATGCATCAAACACAGACCTTCTGGCGAGGGTGGGTGATGCACAGAAAGCGCTGCTCGCATCAGCCTCACTTCAGTAAGAGTAATTCATGGCTAGACATAGCAGCTGTGCCACCTGAGACTTAAGTGACTTGCCCAAGGTCACGGAGATGCCAGGAGTCCAGTTGGGTGCCACACTCAAACCTGTTTGACGCTCAAGCCCACTATAATAACCACTGCGTGGTACTATCTCCCAGCCAGGGTGCTTTTCCTAATAACTTGCACGGTGACTGGAAGATGGGATACACGCATTTAGCTCAGGCCACTTTGAGAAACAGAAATGGAAATTTCAGGCTCCTTGTGCCTGCCTCACACCTCTGGTTTCCTATTCACTCTGTACATTCCAGTGACTGACAACGGATTAAAGGAAGAACCAGGAGCCAGGGACATCTATGATTCTAAGACTGTTTTCCTGAAAACCTTTATAAAGTTGGGTATCTGAGAAAGTTTCTATGGAAAATCAGGGAGTAGAATCCTGAGATCAAGAGTTTACAATTTAAAAATAATACGGTTTAACCGTCATCCAGACCTGAGTATCTCTGATTCCCGAAGAAGACACATAGATCATGAACTGGAGACAGTTGTGGATGAGCTGAGTGGTGCCACACACATCCACACACACATACTCTACTTCCCAATTTTATGTTGTCCTGGCCCACCTTCTCATGAATGGGAAGGCTGCTTTGAGGCGGAAAGAAAAGGGAAGTCCCTGTGTTCTTGCACAGAAAATCCTAAAATAAAGTGTTAATGGTTTGTTTCACATTTATTCTATGAATCAGATTTATTTGGATTAATATGCACATTTTACAAATGTGAGTGCCCCTGAGAGAATTACGCCCATCAGTCATTGCCCACTAATGTGAATGACTTTAATCAGCATGCTGAGTACCTGAGAATCGGCTCCCAATTAATAATTTTTGAGTTAATGACGAGGGACTAGGAGACGGGAGGAGCAAAGCAATTTGCATAATGTTTCAGAGACCACCTGTGACAAATCGGACCCGCACCTGAGGCCTGGCCCTATCATCTGGAGGTTTTTCATTAGATGTAGGATAATGTACAAGATCCTGTGTGCTCACGAGACCCCCAGGGTCTGGAAACTTCTCTCACAGAATGAGTTGGGAAACTTCCCAATTCTTTCTCCTAAGGAAAGGAATCTCAGCAACAGCGAGGTTATAACAGGCAGTTGGAGCAGGAAGAAAGGAAATAAACGTCTTAAAAAATAACTAAATATGGGAATAAGAGTTTAGAAAACAGTGAAAAAGTTATGAGGAAAATACGAGGTGGCAACATTTGGCTTAGCGAAAAATAAGCTATGACATGAAGAATTTTAGAGGGGGGACTTCCCTGGTGACGCAGTGGTTAAGAATCCACCTGCCAATGCAGGGGACATGGGTTTGAGCCCTGGTCCGGGAAGATCCCACATGCCGCAGAGCAACTAAGCCCGCGAGACACAACTACTGAGCCCACGTGCCACAACTACTGAAGCCCGTGCACCTAGAGCCCGTGCTCTGCAACAAGAGATGCCACCGCAATGAGAAGCCCATGCACCACAAAGAAGAGTAGCCCCTGCTCGCCGCAACTAGAGAAAGCCTGCACACAAAAACGAAGACCCAATGCAGCCAAAAATAAATAAATAAATAAATTTTAGAGGGGAAAAACCGGGCAGTTTTTAAAAGATTGTGTTAAGGGACTAACTGCCTAAAAAAACTCACCGAGGGAAAAGGACGGATCTTAAGATACGAAGAAATTTAACACAGAGAAGATTGCTTTATATTTTCACCCCACAAAAACTTAGATGTTTGGGTAAAACTTTGTTCTTTGAAATCCTATAAATGTCCCATCAAAAAAACAAAACTTTGAATTTAAAGTACTTATACTGATGAATGGTATCTTTATTCAAACTAGTTAACAAACCAACTAACTAGAGGAATTTGTGAACAACATTTATTATTAGTCTTATAATTCAACATACTTTATTTAATAGCTTGAGCTTTCTCATCCCTTCTCTCTCTGGTGATTTTCATCTCTCTCACCTGAGCCACTCATTGTCAACAATCCCAACCCCTGGCCATCATCACCTTCTCTCCTCTGCTCATGCTACAACCGCCCACACTCGAGCCATTTTCAGTCTTTTCAAGAACCCTCAACTTTTTAATCCATCACCCATCTCGTATGCTTCCTTCCTCCTTTGTTTAGTTCTGATTCCTGATCCATCGTTCTGATCCCTATCTTGCAGACACCCTTTCATTCCCATGTTCCTGTCATCTTACATGGTACACACTTGTCTGGCAAAACCCAGATAAACACAGCAGTGCCACTGGACCAGATTGCAGAAGACACCCAGCACTGCTAACTGCTTCACTTTAGCACAAATTTCCTTGGACGCTCACTCATTGCTGTCCAGCAACCCCACTCTCTAAAATGGCTATTTCATACTTCTCTCTTCTACTTCCACTACTTTCATCTCTTCTTTCTCAGCTGACGACCTGGTCTCATGCTTTTTTGAGAAAATAAGAGCAGTAGGACAGGAGTGACCTGATTTCCCCACCAATCTAAACCCTCTCTCTATCCTTCCTTCTGTTTCACTGTGTCCCTCTCTGCTTCTAGCAAGGCTAGTCTGTCACTGCCCTAGACTCCTGGATCCACCCAACCCCACCCCCAAGCATGCTCTCTCCCAAGGCTTCTGCATCTCTATAAATGATGGCACTATCAAATCACTCAGGGGCAAAACCCAGAAGTCTTCCTTAGTCTTTCTCCTTCTCTCACTCCTGTGTCTAACCCATCTGCAAATCCTATAGGCCCTACTTTCAAAACAGTATCCAGCATCCAACTTCCTTTGCTACCACTCTGGTCCAAGCCACCATCTTCTCTCATCTGGGTTACTGCAGTGGCCTCCTATGTAAGTTATATTTAGGTTTAGCTGTGTGTAACTGAAAAACCCAAAATAACAATGGCTTAAACAAAATAGAAGTGTCTCTCCCTCTCATATGAAACAAGTCCAGAAGAGTCGGTGAGGCATCTCCACGCTCTCATCAAGGAACCATCGGAGCGTTCACCATCCTCAGCACGTGGTTTCATTTTAAAGGTAACTTTATGATTCAAGATGGCCACTGGAGCGCCACCCCTTATGCTTATATTCCAGGCTGACAACAGGAGGAAGCAAAAGAAGAAAAAAGTCTTCCTCCAAACGGCGTGGGTTCTTTTAAAGCAGTGTTCCAAGAATGCCATGAATCATCCTCTTACAGATTTTTGGCCAGAACGTAGTCACAGGACCACGTCCAGCTGCAATGGAGGGCTGGGGAATAGAGGTTTCAGCTGGGCACACTGCTGCCACAAAAGAATCAGGGTCCTATTACTAAAGTAAGAAAGGACAAGTGACTGCTAAGTGGCAACCCGCGGTCCCTGCCATTCCTCCTTCTTGATCCCAGACTTTCACTCTATTTCATCCCCTTCACAACAGCCAGAGGTAATTCCCCTGCACAGAATTGCTAGTGGCTCCCAACACACTCAGAGTCAAAACCAAAGTTCTTCGAGTGCCCTACAAGTGCCCTTCTATTTGGCCCCGTTGTCTCTCTGACCTCATCTCCTGTCACTTTTCCCTACTCGTCCTATCTCATCATTGTTCATTAGACCAACAAAACTTGCCCCTCCATCAGGGCCTTTGCAGTTGTGGTCCCCTCTGCCTCAAAAGTTCTTTTCCCAGACCTCTACATGGTTTGTTTGCCCTTTGACTTCCTTCAGTCTCTGCACAATGTTACCTTAGCCAAGGAATCTTTTCTGACTACCCTATACAAAATGTACACATGACCTGCATTCTTTATTCCCTTGACCTTCTTTCATTTTCTCTGTAGAACTTACCATAATATGACATGTTGGTATTTTTATCTGTTGTGTATCTCTCCTCACTGGAAAACAAGCATCATGAGGGCCATGATTTTGTCTCACTCATTCACTGATCTTTCCCCAGCACCTAGAATAGTCTGACAGATAGTGGTCACTCAGTAAATATTTATTGAATGAGAAGGTTAGTTTTAATATGAAGGATCTTAAGTTCAATGGGTCGCCTCTCATTATTCCATGTCTGGCCAACTGGGGATGAGAGATGGCGGCACAATGGAGAATAGGTCTGCATCCTCCTGGAACATTCAAATGACCATTAAAGGAGTTGTTTGAGATGAAAAATATATTGCTGAGGGGAAAAAAAGAATGAATGAATGAGTGAAGTAATCCCTCACCACCTCCATGACCCACAGTCTAATTAACAATTCAACTGCTTCCTGTGACTAAGAATGCCTCACGATGTGGAAACAACCCAAGTGTCCATCAACAGATGATTGGCTAAAGAAGATGTGGTTTATATATGCAATGGAAAACTACTCAGCCGTAAAAAAAATGACATATTGCCATTTGTAGCAACATGGATGGACCTAGAGAATATTATACTAAGTGAAGTAAGTCAGCCAAAGACAAATATCATATGATATCACCTATATGCAGAATTTCATAAATAATACAAATGAATCTATACACAAAACAGAAACAGACTCGCAGACATAGAAAAACTTATGGTTATCAAAGGGGAAAGGGAGGGGGGAGGGATAAATTAAGAGTATGGGATTAACAGATATAAACTACTATACAGAAAATGGATGAAAAACAAGGATTTACTGTATAGCACAGGGAACTATATTCGAATATATATATATATATATATATATATATATATACACATAACTGAATCATTTTGCTGTACACCTGAAACTAACACAATGTTGTAAATCAACTGTACTTCAATTTAAAAAAGAAAAAACAGAATGCCTCATGGAATCACAAAAGGAATATGAACCCATGGGTTTTGCCAGGTGTTACCATCCACCTTGGCAGAAGTATTGCTTGTCTTCAGAATGTTGCCAATTTCAGGGACTGGGGCATTCACTCTTTTGGAGAACCAAGCTCTCTGAGCTTTGGCCTTGGAAGACCACCAGGGTTGTGTTCAGACCCTCTTCTTTTACTGTTTTGCTAAACGTAGGGCTGTTTCAGGCAAGTTGTTGAGTTGGAATGTCCCTATTGTAATAACGATAAATTACAAGCCAGCCTGTTCTGTTTTTCTGCCTCAGATTTGAGAAGTCAAATGAAAGAATAAGGTTTTCATAAAAACATTAAAACATTGCTGGTTTCCAATCTTGTGGGTCCCTGGTCCACTGAGTGGACGGGAACTTGGTCTTAGGTTCCCCGTATGCTCCCAGCGTGTAGCAGGCACATCCTTCCGCGCACAGCTACACACACACACAAAGAACAAGAGGTGCTCTCCACCCCTGCTCCCTTATGACTCTTACCACTCTCCTGAGACAAGGCATAAACAGATAAACAAGAAAGCAAGCAAACGAATAAGCAGAAAAACAAAGAAAGCATTAATCCAAAGGGCCTTTTACCTCAAGTATTTTGTATTTAAAATGATAGCTAAAACTATGTTAGTATTGCTACATTCCTAGCATGTTCTAATCTCTTTACCTGAATTGTCATTTAATCTTCACAACAACCTCATGCTGCAGATACTCTTATTTTCCCCATTTTACAGATGAGGAAATAGACGATAAGAATAACGAATATCAGATACGGGAGACTTAGTCTGAAAAGCTTTCCCGGAAAGGTGGTAGGGGAGCTGGATTGTAGGATAAGGAGGATTTATCGCTGGGCAGTAGCCCAGAGGGCATGCCAAGTAATGAGAACTAACTGAGAAAGAAAGAGCACAGAGATGTGTCTGGGGGACAGTGGCAACCCTGCCTGGAGAGGGACAGCGGAGATCTGTGAAACTGCGTCATCACTAAGAATGCTGGACCCCAATCCCAGACACCAACTGGAGTTTTGTCTAAAGGTTCTTTAGAGATTCTCCCCTTCGGGCCAGTGCTCACAGGCCTCTTAGCTCTTAGGCAAGTCTTGAGCAGAAATTCTTGATTCTATTATAATTAAACAGATCCTGCAGAGAAAACAATATTAATATAGGGCATGCATAAAAGACAGAGATGGCTTAGATTTTGCAGAAAGAAACCACATATCCAAAAAGGTACTGTTAAGTGCAGACACTGACTCCTAGTCTTAACATAGCACAGAGAAGCCTCATTGCTGCAATTTGGTTATAGCTTCCAACTCTGAGAAAAGGGTGGGCCCACGATGCCTATTTTCTTTCTACAGTGAATTTTCTTTAAGAGTCTTCATTCAGTCTAGATAAAAAGCCTAAAAAATTAACTCTGTTTACAATTAATGAAAAAAGAAAAACCTTCTTAATATGTCCAGATATTGAATGTGTTACCTTACAGTGCAGACTGCTGTTTGGACCATATATTTGAATCTCTGCAGTACAAATGATTACACTAAATTTAGAGCGGCTTTTCTGGCTGAATTATTTTTCACAGTGCTCCTAAGAGGTTCTAAACTGCATTCAATTTTCTGCTTATCTTTTTCTTTTAAAAATTCTCGACCAGGCTCAATCTATGTTAATATAGTATAAAATCAATATGTTCTTTGCAATCATCCAATAAATATATATTTAGCACTATTATGTGCCTCCCACTCTGTGAATTGCCATGAAGCAAAACAGAAAAGTGTAAGACCAGCTGTTCAGCCTTCGAAGAATTTGCAATCCTTTCGGGAAGACAGGATTGTTCATAAGTGAAGCAATTTGACAATAATGCAAGGCAGCATGTAATTAAATGATAAATTGTTAGTTACACATTGGAAATAGCAAAGTCATTCCAATCTTTAGAGAAGCTCACTATTCATTTCCAAAAGGAATAATTTTTCTTTGATTTTTAAAATTGTCTTACAAACCTTTGTCCTTTGAGTGTAGAAGTGATTTTTAGATTTGAGAGTTATTTGTAAGCAAATAAGAAAAATAGATGATTGAATTGGTGATTGTTTTTGATCCAAGAGTGCTGTGACTCTGAACTCTTGGATTTGATTTCCTCGTGCAGGTTTTACATTGACTGCATCTGATGCACATTTTCCGTGGGAGGAAGTCGGATGTCCTGGCAGAGAGACCGAGGAGTCTGCAGGGGGCAAGAAAAGCCTGGGAAAGTGGGAAATTACGTGGGACCTCTAAAAACATTATTTCCAATAACTAGTTGAATAATTCTTTTTCAGATGAACTTTGTGTAATGCAGTGTTATTGGTTTATTATGAAATATGCCTGGTGCTTTCCATGTAGCTGAGTACCAATATGAATCCCCAAATATTCATTTATCACAAGATATCTTTTGTGCCTTTAATTAGATCAGTGATTTGATCGACTCATCTGCCTTGCTTAAAAGATATGAAAATAAAGTAATCGGATTTTTAAAAAATTATTAATCCAAATGAGTGTTGTCACATTTAAAGTGTGGATATTTGTTTAAGTCCCAATGCATTGCTTAAAGTATAAAAATATGACCCTTTATTTCCTGTAACTGATCACATCTCACTCAGGTCCTATCTCCTCAGAGGGTAGGGGTTAGGGATGGCAGGAGCTGATCTAGCTCAGCCTTTTTTGGTTGGAAACAATCTCTTTCAGGGCACACTTACTATATTTGGTCATTTGGGGTTAATATTCAGTCAAATTCAAGGTGCAAACTCCCTGCAAAGGCTCCCCCTCTTCCTGGCCAAGATGGTCCCACGCAGGGAGTGTAGTGCGTCACAGGCAGGGGCGTGGGCGCTGTGTCTCACGGCCATTGCAGTCCACGGCTCTCTGTTTGCACCTCTGCTTCTGACTGGTGTGGCTCCTAGTTTAGGGCCATCTGCTTAACAGCCTCTGCTTCAAAGTCTCACCCCACATGACGTGACCCCCAGCTCTGAACCTTCTGTGCCCCCTCTGCCACCTCGAGGGACCCAGGAACTTTTCTGGATTTCAGGGCGTCCTGCTTGCCCAAGGCAGACTTGAGGGGTCATCAGGCCATCTCGGCTTCAAATCCTTCCTCAGCCACTTCTAGCCTCTGTCTGGTTGGCACTATGTTAACCCAGTGATTCTCCAAGAGGCTTCATATATCCCACATCTGTTCCAAGGAAGTACAAAGAAACCCCACCATTCTGGGAATGCCCTTGTCTTAGTCAGTGCAAGCTGCTATAACAAAATACCATGCACTCAATGACTTACATGACCAACATTTATTTCTCCCAGTTCTGGAGGCTGGGAAGTCCAAGGTCAAAGTGCCAGCAGATTCCACACCCCGACTTGTATCCTCACATGGCGGGAGGAGGGGAACGCTTTATTCTTCTTATAAGGGCATTAATCTCATGCATGAGATTGACCTAATAATCTCCCAAAGACTCCACCACCAAATACAGTATCATCACATTGGGGATTAGGGCTTCCACACATGAATTTGTGGGGAACACAAACATTCAGCCCATAGTAGCCCCAAACTATATGGTTGTTTTCAAACTTCCCTGAACAGGATTTGGCCCTGGAGTGGGACAGCTAAGACCAATGTTTCTCATGACTTGCTTTTTTCTCTCTCCTTTTCTCTGTTCTCTGTTCTCCTGCTCAGCCCCCATGAACCCGAAGTGCTTTCTTTGTCCATATTGATGAAAGAGCTACAGGGAAAGAAACTAGAAGACAAGGAAAATAATTCAGAGAAATAATTCAAACTATATCATCTTCATTATGCACCTTTGGGCCTTTTATTTTTTAATTTCCTTTGGTGTCGGCAGTTCCTTGAAGGGAACTTATTTTCATCCTTTGAAGACTTACTTGATTTTTAGAGATGGCCAAAATTATTCCAAGGCAAATCTGTTGAATAAAGTGTTGAGCTATTTGGTCAAAAGACTAAGGCATTAATAAAAGAGAGGAAGGGGAAGCAAAAGGAAAAGAAAGAGAAAGAAAGCAATCATAGAGCTGCCATGATAGATGGGACAGAAATGCACTGAAAACAATCAGGGGCTCATAGCTCCTGCCCTTTTCCCAAATGTTCTCTAGAAAGTCTACCTGATCTAGAGGTACATTTGGATGAGAGGACAATAAAAGCCAAACACTAAGCTACCAACAAACTACTGCTTATATTTAAGCGCCTATGCAATGGCACAAATTTTAAAAACTGAGCTTTTAACTTATAGTTAAGGACAAATGTATTTAAAATCAAATGTTGTACTGCACAGCTGTTTCTTGGGACTGGACAATATGCTATCGTTGGCCACCTAAAGGCTCTGTTGAATATTGTCTTAGTCTGCTACCTATTTCTTACAAAGTGTCATAGACATGGGTATAGATAGAGTGATAGGGAAAAAGTTTAAGTCAAATACTCATCAGTTGCTTTTGTGTTATTTTCAGCTGCCTCTTACTTAGCCATGTACCTGCAGAGTTGACTCTCTACTCAACCTTAATTCCTCATTTCTGAGATCCTTGTCAATTCACAATGTTAAGCTGGTGTTTTCCTCATTCTAGAGGTCATTGTCTGATGTTAATGTGTAAGAGCCGAAATCGATGCAGAAGTGATATTATTTTTCCCTCCCTGCTTAACAATGCCATTAGTCCTTGTTCAATGGGCATGTCACATACCTCTCTGTCCTCTTAGAGAAAAATATTGCTCAAGATTTCCAAAGTACTTTAAAATAATTTTCTGAAGAACAGCCAGAAAATGAACTATGAAGATAGGGAGCCAGCTCTCTAGTCAAAACTCTTAGTTAAATAAAGATTCCCAAGGTCATCTTAACAGAAAATTTAAGAAAATATTAGAGTATGAAGTATAGCCTTCCAGCTGTGCAAATTACTAGCTTTCTGACCTAAGGTCAGTTACTTAGCATCTTTGCACCTCAGTTTTCACTTCTGTAAGGAATGGAACATAAGGTCTGCATTCCTGAACTCACAGTCTTTTCTGGTTCAGGATGACACTTAACCTGTGGAAGAAGCACATCACCAGCGAGCTGCCTTCCTATGGTACTTGCAGTGAAGTGTCCAAGAAATTATCCTGCAGCATGTATGATAGTGCAAACTCTTTTTAAAGAGCAGCCAATTTGGGGCTTCCCTGGTGGCGCAGTGGTTGAGAATCTGCCTGCCAGTGCAGGGGACACGGGTTCGAGCCCTGGTCTGGGAAGATCCCACATGCCTCGGAGCAACCAGGTCCGTGAGCCACAACTACTGAGCCTGCGCGTCTGGAGCCTGTGCTCCGCAACAAGAGAGGCCGCGACAGTGAGAGGCCTTCGCACCGCGATGAAGAGTGGCCCCCGCTCGCCGCAACTAGAGAAAGCCCTCGCACAGAAACAAAGACCCAACACAGCCAAAAATAAATAAATAAATTAATTTAATTAAAAAAAAAAAAGAGCAGCCAATTCAGATGGTGGAAGGAGCATGAGTCTTGGTCAAGAACCTCCCTGGGGATGAAGATTATCTTGAGCGAGTAACCCAAGTGTGCTCTGAGCCTCCGTGCCATTATCCATGAGATGCAATAAAGCACCTGGCATTCAGTGATGGAATTAAATACATCTTTACAGTGCCAGGTACATGTAAATTAGAATACAAAAGGTTATTTTTAGAGATGAGGAAACTAGAATGCAAATAGATTACATAATCTGCACAGATTTATATTATTTGTAAGCGGCAATACCAGAACTCAAATACAGATCTTGTGACTCTATCTCAAATACTTTTTCTACAATAAAGTGAACTTTATTTCGGCCACAAACCCCTCTGATAATCTGACAGATATATTAACTCACCTCCCAGAAAAATGCATGTAATTTTCACATATAATTTCAGCTCATCCATGGGCCTCTCAGCGGACCATGGACCCAGATTAAGAATCCCTACACTACAGACTGTTGTCTCTCCTAAGTACTTCTGCCTGCATCTACCAAATGAGGACATCACTTTTCGTCCTTATGTCAGAAGAGAAGGATAGATTTTATGGTACTAAAGCGGTACAGAAAGTCCTTAAGTGCCATTGGAAATAAACAACCGTTCTTCAGACTGTTATGATCCTTAAAGCACTCCTGAGATGCTGAGAATTGTCCAAAATCGGAGCCATATTCAGGCATTCACTCAGCAAACCCTTCCTGAGGGCCCAAGATTTGTGTGGCCCCGGTGTTACAGTGGAGCCCAAGGCAGAGCCTGCTCCCATGAGATTTATATTCCCTGTGAGGGGAGACGGACAATAGACAAATATATTATGCCAATAGGGTATAAGACGGGGTGATGTGACAGAGAGTGATGTGCTGATTTACTGAAGGTTGTGTGGAAAAGGAAGACTCCTCTGAGGAGTTGGCATTGGAGATGGGACTGAAAGGATGAAAAGTAACTGTCTGGGGAGGGAACACCTCATCCAAAACCCCCAAATGGAAGTGGACTTGGTATGTGTCTCTGTGGTGGGCATGGGATCACCCAGAAGGCAAGTGGCAGGAGATGAGCCTGGGGAGGGAGGTGGGGCCGGTCCCTGTACGGCCTTGTAGACCAGGGTAAAGAGTCTGTCTTTTATTCTACAGGAGATGGGAAACATTGGAGAGGCCAGGCGAGTAGCATCTGATTCATGTTTATAAGAGATAGCTCAGGCTGCTGTGTGGGCATGGGTTGCTGGGGAGCAAGAGTGAAAAAAAAGGCTATGAGGGCTTCCCTGGTGGTGCAGTGGTTGAGAGTCCGCCTGCCGATGCAGGGGACACGGGTTTGTGCCCCGGTCCGGGAAGATCCCACATGCCGTGGAGCGGCTGGGCCTGTGAGCCATGGCTGCTGAGCCTGCGTGTCCGGAGCCTGTGCTCCGCAACGGGAGAGGCCACAACAGTGAGAGGCCCGCGTACCGCAAAAAAAAAAAAAAGGCTATGAGTAGTCCAGGGATGGTAATGATGATGATAGAGAAAAGCTGGGAGTTCCCTGCAGGCCTAGTGGTTAGGATTCGGTACTTTCACTGCTATGGCCGGGGGTTCAATCCCTGGTCGGGGAACTGGGATCCCACAAGCCACAAGGCGCAGCCAAAAATAAAAATGAATAAATATAGATATTAGGGTTTTTAATAAAAGATAGAGAAAAGCTAACAAATTTGGGATGTTTTCTGGAGGTTGAGAGTATAGGACTGGCCAATAGACTGGATGTGAGGAGACGAAGGAGAGTAAACCCCTAAGGATGACACTTAGGGATTGGCCACAGCAACTGGATCAATGGTGCCACTGTTTCCTGAGGTGCAGCCGACTGGAGCTGGAGCAGGGGCAGGCCTGGAGGAGGGGGAGGGGCGGGACAAGCAACCAGGAGGTATGATCTGCTATGTTAGGTCGGAAGTTAGATACATGATGTTAGTGCTCCAGTGAGAGGTCACGGCTAAAGGTATAGATTCAGAAATTATTTCTATCTGGATGGTATATGAAATCATATGCTTGCATAGAATTCACTAGAGAAGCATGTAAATAGAAAGAATAGAAGATGGCACAGGACAAAGCCTTGGAGAAGTCCAACATTTTGAGGTCAAACAGAAGAACTAGAGCCAGCAAAAAAGAATGAGAAAGAGTTGGCAGAGAGTAGGAGGAAACCCAGGAGAGCACTGTGTCACTGAAGCCAAGGGAATCAAAGCATTTCAAGAAGGAGAGAATGATCAACTGCGGCAAATGCTCCTTAGAGGTTATAGCAGAGACTCTCTTTTCCTGGTTCCTATTTGGAATGCAGACATGGAAGTGACCCAGTTTCAATCATGCACATGAAGACAGTACTCTTAGGAATATCAGAGAAAGTGAAGAAGGGAAGCTGGATCCCTGAATGCTTTTGTGGAGCAGAACTGCCCCCATCTGCTATGGAATGCCCGCTTCCCTCTGGACTCCAATGTGAAAGAAATTAATTTCTCTCTGGAATGACTATACTTTGGGGTCTCTATTTTAGCAGCTGAGGCTGTACCATAACCTATTCACATGTCAAGAAAATAGCAGAGAGTAACATGGAGCTGATTGGTAACTCTGACAATTTCAGATGTATCACTGGGACTAAAACCTGATAGGATAGATTGAAGAGCTCATCCATTCATTCACTCTTACATTCATTTAAAATATTTATTGAGTTTTTACCATGTGCCATGCACTGTCCTAAGCCCTGGGATATAGCAGAGAACAAGAGAGATAATGCCCTTGTCTTCATGGAACTTGTATTCTAGTGGAGGAGACAAAGAGTAAACATAAAGACAGGTAACGAATAAACAGATATGAATACCAGGTAGTAACGTGCTAAGAAGAAAACAAAGCTGAGAACGTAGGTAGGAAGTGCTAGTTTAGATAGAGTGGCTGGGGAAGACTTTTAGAAGAGGTTAATTTTGAGCAGAATTAAGTAAATGGGAATTAAGGGAAAAGCTACATTGAAATCTTAGAGAATAGTACACCAAGTAGAGGGAACAGAAAGCAGAGTCCCCCCAGGCAGGAAGTCACTTGTACCAGGAATAGCAAGCAATCTGAGGTGCTATAGAACATAGTAAATGAGGTAGAGAAAAGCAAGAGATGAAATTAGAGAAAAAGAAAGATGCCAGATTGTGGAAGTCCTTGTAGACCAGGACAAAGGGTTTCAATTTTTTTTAAAATTTTTATTGGAGTATGATTGATTTACAATATTGTGTTAGTTTCAGGTGTAAGGGGTTTCAATTTCATTGTAGGTGTGATAAGAAGTTGTCGGAGTCATGATAGAGGTTTTAATCAGGTTTGGCATTTTAAAATATTGATCTTGCTGCCCTCTGAAGAACTAGATGTAGGGGTTGACTGAAGTAATCCAGGCTAGAGATGATGGTGGCTTGGACTTGAATAACAGTGGTGGAGGTGGTGAGAAATGGCCTGATTTGGAGAGTGTGTGTGTGCTGGGGTTGGCTATAAACGTCTATAGAGGCATCTTTGAGATGATCTGTTTGCTGTGAAAGGGAGCAGGAAAATGGGGCAACAGCTGAAAAGTTCATAGGGGTTTAGAAAGTCTCTCTGTCTCCCTGGTGTCTCTATCTGTCTCTGTCTCTCTGTCTCTTTTGAAGGCAGGAGTTATTAGTGTGGTGATAGGAATGATCCAGTAGAAAGGGGTGGATTGATGATCTAGGAAAGACAGGTGATATTTGCAGGAAAAGGATGGATCCAGAATTAAGTAGAGGGTTTGGTCTTTAACAGGAACAGACAATTTATCCATTGAAAAAGACAGCATATGTTAGAGATTTACTGGCATGGAAATAGAGAAATTCTTGGGTGATGGCATCTGTTTTATCAATGGAATATGAGGTAAGTGAGAATGAAGATGTGGGCAAGAGGAGACGTAGGAGGTTTGAAAAAAGAGAACGTGCTGTGGCATGATTGTTTCAGAGAGTGGAAAACACACATGAAGAAAGTGTAGTAAGATTGCTGAACAGTACTGAGCTCATTTGAAATGGGTGGTTCCGAATTTAAAGTGAATCTAGTCGGCACCAGTGTTGTGTTTTCCTGTGGTCCAGTTTGCTTACTTGTGTACAGGTGCTGTGTAGGTGTTTAGTTGTGTTTAACCTGGGCTGGAGTTTTACCAGGGAAAGGGAGGGAAGGCAGTGGTTTTCAGGGTATTTGCAAAGGAGGAGTACAATGTTGGATGCTGGAATCTAAACTGAGTAAGAAGAAAAATAATCAAATGAGGGGACCAACGATGCAGATTTTGTGGGCCCCAAATTAATACAGCTTGGAAGGCCCTCTTAAAGACAAGAATACAAAATTATGAATACAGAATTAAGCATGGGAGTTAATATTTATTTAAGATGACAAAAATAATTACAAGAAGTTATGAACATTATAAAGCTAACTGGGATGGTTAATTTTATTTGCCAACTTGACTGGATAAGGGATACTCAAATAGCTGGTGAAATATTATTTCTGGGTTTGTTGGCAAGGGTGTTTCCAGAAGAGAGTAGCATTTGAATTACTGAACTGAGCAAAGCAGGCAGCCCTCCCAATGTGGATGGGCATCATTCAACTCACTGAGGGTCTGAATAGAACGAAAACGTGGAGGAAGGGTGACTTCACGCTCTCCTTGCTTGAGCTGAGCCATCCATCTCCTGCCCTGGACACTGGCACTCCTGACTCTCGTGCGTTTGGATGCAGATACGGACTTACACCATCAGTCCCCCAGTTCTCAGTCCTTTGGACTCAGACTGAAGTATACCACCAGCTTTCCTAGTTCTATAGCTTGCAGTCACACACTGTGACTTCTCGGCTTCCATAATTGCCAGAGTCAATTTCTATAATAAAACTCTTCCTATATATACCTATATATATTCTACTGGTGCTGTTTCTCTGGAGAACCCTGACTAATACATTGATATATACCATAAACATCACAAAATCCAGAGCATTTACATGATACTTTTATTAATTAACTGACTGAAACATCTCTATTATATTATTTTCCTTACGTATTTTAGTTGCATAAACTTTGGTCACCTCTTCATGTGACAACAATTTTGTAATAATTTTTTAATACAGAAAATAGAAAGACAATTCAGTCCTTTCTCTAGCATGGATGACTGAAAAATGTTGATATCTAGGATGTAACCATGTAACATCACACACAGATATACTTGCTCTTGGTAGTATAGCTACAGGTTTCTGCCCTACTACCGTAGGAATTTTGATAAATTCTATTTTACATAGTTTCTGTCATAAGAGAAAAAAGAGAGAAAAGTTTCTCATAAGGGAAAAAAGTTTACAGGGCATTTTATATATGTTGCATTATCAAGAATATTCATAACAGGAGACAGCTTCGGTTTTGACTGTGAATTGGTGAGAATCAAAGGCATCACTTACACAATTTCACAGGACAGGCTTCCCTACATTTTTTGTTCGTTTGTTTAATCTTTGTTGGAGTATAGTTGATTTACAATGTTGTGTTAGTTTCAGGTGTAAAGCAAAGTGAATCAGTTATACATACACATATATCTACTCTTTTTCAGATTCTTTTCCCATATAGGTCATTACAGAGTATTGCATAGAGTTCCCTGTACTCTACAGTAAGTCCTTAAAGTAAGTCAGACAGAGAAAGACAAATACCATATGATATCACTTATATGTGGAATCTAAAAAAATGGTACAAATGAACTTATTTACAAAACAGAAATCGAGTCACAGATGTACGATTACCGGGGGGAAAGGCAGGGAGGGATAAATTGGAGATTGAGATTGACATATACACCCTACCTATACTGTTTCTTTTCCACTACCTGCAGCACAAGGTCAGGTAGCGATCTGTCCCCTTGCCCTGCACTTTCGTTTCATGACATGAGGGGAGATGGTGTAGCAGGCAGTTGGAAGAATCCTGAAGCCATTGCTACACTAACACCTAGTGACTACATGCCTATAATCACAGGTGACTGTGAATCTTCTATCCCAAGTAAACCACTCTAAATGTGTCCCCAACAACTTTCCCTTAGCTGTGTCTTAAAACGCCCACTGCCACACTGACACCATCATACTTCAGGGAAATGGGATAGAAGGGAAGGCAGGGTGAAAGGAACAGCACTGTTTTTTTTTTTGCGGTACGCAGGCCTCTCACTGTTGTGGCCTCTCCCATTGCAGAGCAGAGGCTCCGGACACACAGGACCAGCGGCCATGGCTCACGGGCCCAGCCGTCCCGCGGCATGTGGGATCTTCCCGGACCGGGGCACGAACCTGCATCCCCTGCATCGGCAGGCGGACTCTCAACCACCGCACCACCAGGGAAGCCCGGAACAGCACTCTTAATTGGTATTGTTAAATATCTAACAGCTTCTATCCAAGGGTCTCAGTTTCTGTCCTTTGCCCATTTTTCTCCTAAAGTGACTTTCTCCCATTCGATTTTTAAGCATTATTAATCTTAAAGCTTTTGTTTGTTATAGTTTAAGACATGTAGAATGGTCCAAACGTCACTCCAAGACCATACTCACCACAAAAAACAACTGACCATGTGAATGCTTTGCTAGAGCCCTTTCCAGACCTTGCAATGGGCAGTTCTGGGGAAGGCCTTAAAACAGGCCTCATTAGCTTCCTGTAAATCTGCCTCTGGCTTGGACCGAGAGATCAGAGGTAATGATGAAATTTTAAAAGATTGCTTTTCTTCCTGAGAAATCCAGTCCCCCACAGCTTCCTCTGCTATCCCAGTTGTCCCTTACTTCAGGGGTCCCCAACCCCTGGGCCATGGACGCGTGTTAGGAACCGGGCCGCACAGCAGGAGGTGAGCGGCGGGGCGTGTGAGCGAAGCTTCATCTGCCGCTGGCCACCGCTCCCCACTGCCCGCAGTACCGCCGGAACCCCCGCCCACCTCGTCCGTGGGAAAACTGTCTTCCACGAAACCGGTCCCTGGTGCCCAAAAGGCTGGGGACCTCTGCCTAACTTATCTGTCCCTTCCAGCCCCAGAACTGCACGGGGGTGCACGGTGAGCAGTCGAGGGAGGAGGCGGGTCGGGATGGACTAGGAACGCATAAATCCAAATCTTTGGGTCCCACACTTGGGCCAACAGTTTCTTTGAGGCTTGTTTTCTGCTTCACTGTGGGCTTGGAGTTCCCTCTGCAGGGTACGGGTGAGGACACCAATGAGAAGAGAAATACATGGGAACAGAAAACCACACTAATACTTTGCAACCGTGACGCAATCGAATAAATGGATTAAAATAGCTCATGGGTATCAGACTTCTCAAAAGATGAACAGCCCCATATAGCTGTTACTGCTGTTACTATCGAGGCTATAACTAAATCCCTCTGCAGGGCCGGTCTTACTGGAAGGGCCCCAACACCCATTCCATCTTGCTTTATGAGAGCCCTTGAGAACCAGCTTCTTCAGAAATGTCGGCCTCACAGATAGACCTGAAACTCCCCTCACTGGAATATCCCCCTAAGTTCTTCCAGGAGGCTGTTTGTTTCGTTTTATTGAAGCATAGTTGATTTACAGTGTTGTGTTAGTGTCAGGCGTACAGTGTCAGGAGTAAAATTCACCTATTTTAATTGCACATTTTGACGAGGTTTAGTAAACTTACACGGTCCTACAACCCATCATTACAATCATGTCTAAGACCAACTCCATCATCCCCCAAATGTGACTGCTGCTGCTCCGCCCCCAGCCCCAGGCAACCACTGATTTGCTTTTGTAAATACACAAGTGGAATGGTAGAGCGTACTCTCTTCTCTTGCTTCTTTCTGTCAGATTCACCCATGTCATGTAGTAGCATTTTGTTCACTTGGGTTTTGTACTTAATTTTTTTCCTTGTGGTAAATTTTGCATAAAATTTACCATTTTAACCATTTTTATTGTGGTTGTGATGTAATTTATAATAAGAAATACATATTTCGTTCCTTCCAGTTTCTGGCACAGAGCTCCTAAAACCTTTGGAATTTCCTAAGTGAGGAAAGTAGCAAAGTTGTCTTTTGTATTAAAATAGATAGCTAGTGGGAAGCAGCCGCATGGCACAGGGAGATCAGTTCAGTGCTTTGTGACCACCTAGAGGGGTGGGATAGGGAGGGTGGGAGGGAGATGCAAGTGGAAGAGATATGGGGATATATGTATATGTATAACTGATTCACTTTGTTATAAAGCAGAAACTAACACACCATTGTAAAGCGATTATACTCCAATAAAGATGTTAAAAAAAAAGTTGTCTTTTGTTATGTTAATGAGGTGACTTTTGGAAAAAGCACCTAGATTTCTTAAGGATGGGGGCTGGTTGCCAAGGGACCCAATTAGGTGATCGGAGGGTTGGAACTCTCTGTCTCCCTTTCTCTGCCCCTCTCTCCTCTCCCCTGAGCGGAGAGGGGCTAGAGGATGAATGGATAGCCAATGGCCAATGATTTAATCACCCCGCCTGTTTAATGAAACCTCTGTAAAAACCCAAAAGGACGGGGTTCTGAGAGCTTCTGGGTTGGTGAACACTTGGAGATGCTGGAGTATGGTGGTCTCAGAGAGGGCATAGAAGTTCTGCCTTTCCACATGACTTGCCCGAAGTATGCATCTCTTCATCTGGCTGTTGATTCATTTCCTTTAATACCCTTTGTAATAAACCCACAGTCTAGTAAGTAAACTGGTTTCTTGAGTCCTATGAGCTGCTCCAGCATTAATCGAACCCAAGGAGGGGGTTGTGGGAACCTCTGATTTATAGCCGCTTAGTCAGAAGCACAGGTAACCTCCTGGACTTGTGATTGGCAGCTGAAGTGGAGGGCAGTCTTGTGAGACTGAGCCTTTAACCTGTGAAATCTGATACTATTTATGTTTCTGAGTAAATGGTGTCAGGATTGAGTTGAATTGTAGGACAGACATCCAGCTGGCGTCTGAGAATTGTTGCTTGGTGTGGGGAAATACTCCCTACGTTGGAATTGGGAGAAGAACTCTTAGTGGTAAACTCTACATAACATAAAATTTACCATTTTAACCATTTTTAAGTGTACAGTTCAGTGGCATTAAGTACATTCACAATATTGTGCAGTCATTATCACTAACGACTTCCAGAAATTTTTCATCTTCCCAAATGGAAACTATGTACCCATTAAACACGAATTCCCTATAGCCTCCTTCTAGCTTCTAGGAGCCTCCATTCTACTTTCTGTCTCTATGAATTTGCCTATTCTAGGTCTTTCACATAAGTGGAATCATATAGTTATTATCCTTTTATGTCTGGCTCATTTCACTTAGCACAATGTTTTCAAGATTCACTCATGTTGTAGGATGTATTTATTATAATTTCATTCTTTTTTAAGGCTGAATACTATTCCATTGTATGTACATACATTTTTATCCATTCACCTGTTGCTCCTGGACATTTGGGCTGTTTCTACCTTTTGGCTATTGTGAATAATGCTGCTGTGAACATAGGTGCCCAGCAATATGAGTCCCTGTTTACAATTCTTTGGGGGTATATTCCTAGGAGCGGAATTGCTGGATTATATGGTAATTCTATGTTTACCTTTTTGAGTTCTTTTTTTCTTTATTGGGACTGTTTTAATGGGCGTGTAGAGGTATCTGATTATAATTTTAGTTTGCATTTCCCTAATTTCCAGTGACGTTGAACATCTTTCCTCATGTTTGTTTTGGGCTCTTGTATCTTCTACTGTGAAGTATCTATTTTTGCCCATTTTGGGGGTGTGTGTGTCTATTTCATTTATTTTTTAAAACCACTTTATTGAGGTATGATTGACACACATATATTGAGTTGTCTTGTTATTGAGTTGTCATATTATTGAGCTGTAAGAATTCTTTTTATATTCCTTTTCAAATATATATTTTACAAATATTTTCTCCCAATCTGTACTTGTACTTTCATTTTCTTAACTGTGGTTTTCAACAAGCATGCATTTAAATTTTTGATGCTGTCCAATTTATCAACTTTTTCTTTTGTGGTTAATGCTTCCTATGATCTCTCTAAAAAAATCTTTATTGAACCTAAAGTAACAAAGAGTTTTTTCTTTTAGAAGTTTTATAGCTTTAGCCCTTTTATCTAGGTCCATTATCCATTTTTAATTAATTTTTGTCTATGGCATGAGGAAAGAGTATCCATTCCCTCCATATAGATATTCCGTTATTCTATTTTCATTTATTGAAAGAAACAATCCTTTCCTCCACTGAACTATATGGCAGTTTGTAATTCCTCTTAGTAATATTTTCTGTTTTCAGTGCAAGACTTTGAAATCTTTTCTTACATTTATGTTCAAGCATTTTAAATGTGATTATAAATGGAAAATTTTAAATCCAAGTTTCACATGGTTTCTCATGTATAAACCTCCTAAATTCACTTATGAGTTCTAATAGTGTTCTGTAAATTCTCTATAATATTCTAAATACATAATCATGTTTTCTACAAATAAAAAAGTTTTACTTCCTCCTTTTCAAACTATAAGCCTTATAATTCTTTTGATTTTCTTATTTCACTGGCTGGAGCCATCACTACAATTTTGAACAAAAGTGTTAAGAGTGAACATCCTTGTTTTATTCCTGACCCTTGGTAGAAAGTATTCAATCTTTCACCATTACATATGAGATTAGCTGTAATTCTTTGCTGATACCTTTATTAGATGGAGAAAGTTGCTGCCTATTTTTACTTGTTGGAAAAAATTTAATCTTAAATAGGCATTAGAATTTGTCAAGTGCTTCAATGAAAACTGGACATTGTAGATAATATGCTTAAGCAACTCTATATTGTTTTATTTTTTCCAACTTTTTTTTTGTACTAGTTTAATGCGGAGGGACAGGGAAGAAATTTTACACAGACTTTGTCATCATACTTAGGAATTTACGAGTAGGGCAGTCTTCCGTTGTCCATGGGGGGGGTACATTCCAAGACCCCCAGTGGACGCCTGAAACCACAGATAGTATGAAACTCTATATATACTATGTTTTTCCTATATATACATACTTATAATAAAGTGTAATTTATAAATTAGGCACAGTAGGAGATTAACAACAGCTAATAATAAAATAGAGCAATGATAATAATATACTGTAATAAATGTTCTATGAATATGGCCTCTCTCAGAATATCTTCTTGTATAAATTTAATGTCTTTTCATCTTAACTAAGCACATATCATGCACTGTGGCTATACTTTTGCAGTTTGAGGTGAAACAGCAAAACTAGTACAGATTTCTTTCTCCTTCTTCACAATTTCCATAGTGATATCCTGTTTTCATTCCTGATATTGGTAATTATTATCTGTCCTCTTTCTCTTGATCAATCTAGTTAAAGTTTTATCAATTATGTTGACTTCTTTCAAAAAACTGACATTTGGCTTTCTTGATTTTTCTGTATTTTTAAAAATTTTATATTTTATTTATAATGTTGGTCACTATTCATACTGTTGTTCCCTGTATGTGATCTGTCATTTTTCTCTTGCTGCTTTCAAGATTTTCTCTTTGTCTTTCTGCAGTTTAACCATGTCTCTTGGCATGGTTCTCTTTGTTTTTGGCCAACTTGGTATTCTTTGAGCTTCTTGATCCATAAGTTAATTTTTTTCACAACACTGGGAAATTTGAGAGACTTTGTTTCTTCAAAAATTTTTTCTATCCATTTTTCTCTCTCCTTTTTGGGTGAGCCCATTTATATACGTGTTGAAATACTTGATATTGCCCCATATATGTCTGAGACTGTTCATTTGTTTTCATCTGTTTTCTTTTTGTTAGTTTGTTTTTACTGAATAATCTAATTATATATATATATATATATATATATATATTTAAATTCATTGATTCTTTTTCCTGAATATAAAGTTGCATCCACCTAGTGAATTTCTAATTTCAGCTATTGCACTTTTTCAGCTCCAGAATTCCCACGTGGTTCTCTTCATAGCTTCCATTTTTCTATTTCTGACTCATAGTTAACATACTTTACTTCAATTCTTTGAAAATATTTATTTTGAAGTCTTTTTACACTAAAATCCAATATCTGGGTCCACCTGGCATCAGTTTCCATTAACTTTTTTTTTTAAACCTGTATATTTGTTTTGTTTCTTTGAATGTCTATGAATTTTCTTACTTGTATTGGTTGTCTAGGGAGAAGCCCTCCTCTCCACTTCTTTTTTACTATTAGAAAAGTAATATCAGCACTTTCTATATCAGCATGTGTTCACATATTGTAAGATATATGTTTCATATGCCCCTTCCCAGTCTCAAGTCATAAATACTGATTAATCTTAGCCAATCATGGTCATTCATATCTCTTGAGAGCTATTAGTATAGGCACGGGCTTATGACACAACCCTGGCCAATGAGATGAAAGGAGAATTCTGCCAGGTGGCTTTTGGAAAGGTTTTTCTTTCTCATACAAAGAGATATAGGCAGGTATTCACGAACTGTCCTAATTTTGATAGTTGTCCAATGAAGATATGATGCTTAGAGCTGCTCCAACAGGGCAAAAGCCAAAACGGGGCCCTTGATGATATGATAGGGTTACTAACCATCCCAGTTGACCCGAGACTGTCACAGTGTTAGCACTGAAAGTCCCGTGTCCCAGGAAACCCTTCAGCCCTGAGAAAACCAGGAAGATTGATCTCCCTAGATTGCTCTACCACTAAATTAACCAACACAGGCAAAACCCTATCACCAGACTTCTTGAAATAGGAATAATGAACTCCATATCGTTTAAGCTATTTTTAACTGGTCTACACCTTACAACCAAAACATCCTCACTCTTACAGTACCCAAATCTAAAGAGGTTTAACCAACTCACCATTATCTACCCATTCTCAACTAGTTAAAGAAGTCTTGCCAAAAAACTTTTGATCAGTACTAGAGATGTATGTCATGATTGCAGTGGTAGGTCAACGTTAGTTGTCCACTAAGAAAAAACAGCAAAATAAGCTCTGTAAAATTAGAGACCTTATCCATCTTGTAAGGAGCTATATTCCCCATCATTTCTCACAGTGCTCAGCACATGGCGGGTGATCAATAAATATTTGCCAAATGAATATCGCTCATTACTTTTACTAAAATTTCTCAAGCAAATAAGAAACTATCCCTAGGTACCAGGAGAGTGAATTAAACAATGAAGTAAACTTCCTTAAGATATTGATTTCTATATCAAGCTTAGATAGATCTGGTATAACACAAATCAGAACAAGCTAGTGAACCTGAAATCTTGTTAGGGATGGTCAACCAAGAGAGGGACAAAGGGGAAAGCATGCTAGGAGTCTTAGAGTTTGAGGGTGAGGAAGGGATATATAGCTAAGTACTAACTCTAGATTGATATAAAGTATACATTTAAGTAAGTGTTAAATTTGTGGGTAACTGCTTTTAAATTTATTATGGAATATTGTGATCGAGAAGAGGCAGAGCCTGAGAGCTGGTGGGCCAGCCATGGGCAAGGTGACCCCACAATAAAGACTGGGAGTGGACAGCCAGTCTAGCTGGCTGGCTGGAGACCCTGGCAAAGGCTTCAGGGTATGCAGCCAACAGGAGCCAAGGTGAAGCTGCGTCAGCACAGGGAGTGGTGCTGGGAGAAGAGCCTGTGCCCAAAGGACGGATCATGAGTTCAACAACTGCAGACCTCAGCCTCGCAGACCAACAGCGTGCCCAGCAATCAAATGGATAGGACATTGCCCAAGGGACCATAGGACAGCTTACCCAAGGACCCTGAGTCCCCCTTCTCCGCTTGTACCCTGACACTATCTTAGGGGAGGGGAGGTCTGAGAGACAAAACTATTTGATTTAATAGGGAGCCAACATAGAATACTGGATTGAACTAAGGTTTAAACCATATTGGGCATTCCATTCATTTCTTATGGTTAGTCAGTGATTGGGAGCTGTGGAAGACTGTATGGATGGTATACCAAATAGAGCAACCTTATTTTTTCAGTACATAAGTTATTACTGAGTTAAACTTTTCACCTGCTTCCCTCATATATATAATACATGTGTTCTGTAAGGAAAAAGTAGTCTAGCTTTCCAGGAAAGTTGGAGCTGGAGAGGAAAAGCACTGGAGAAAGAGTGAAATCAGAAGACTTCCTGAACTGTTCAGAATGAAGGTCTCTCAGGCCACAGCTGGGGGAGCTTTGATCCCAGAAAATACTGGAGCAAACTTGAATCTGCTTTAGTGATTCATCCCACTGCTTTTGGTCAGTGTTGTTCAGCTTCCCTCTGCCCCTAAGCTCTTCTCTTTATTATTCTTTATCATGAAAGACTGGCTATGTGGGCATTTTCTACTAGTGTGACGAACCACTGGTTGGGTGGAGAGTCAGTGTTCATGTAGTCAAGCTTCCCCCTCCACACTTGGCTTTCTCTTTGGGTCTCATTTCACTGTCTGATAATAATGGTGTTTTCATCTCAAAAATGTTTTGTTTAAGTGCAAACTTTAGAAAGTCATCAAAATCTATGGACTGTGCTGGTGGCACAGTGGTTAAGAATCCGCCTGCCAATGCAGGGGACACGGGTTCGAGCCCTGGTCTGGGAAGATCCCACATGCCATGGAGCAACCAAGCCCGTGCGCCACAACTACTGAGCCCGTGTGCCACAACTACGGAAGCTTGCGCACCTAGAGTCCGTGTTCCACAACAAGAGAAGCCACCACAATGAGAAGCCTGCACACTGCAAGGAAGAGTAGCCCCCGCTTGCCACAACTAGAGAAAGCCCACGTGCAGCAGCGAAGACACAACGCAGCCAAAAATAAATAATAAAATAAATTTTTTAAAAATCTTTTTTTTTTTTTTTTAAATTTGTTAAAGGCTTTATTCAGCTGGTGAGCATCGAGGCTACTGGAAGACCAGATGATTCCAGCACTGAAGTAGGATCAGGCTTTTTTTTTTTTTTTTTTAGGAATTTCATGTAATGTCTGAAACATTTATATTAACGTATTTCCATACAAATAACCCAAAGAAAGTTTAGTATCCTTTTTTTTTGAATTTTATTTTATTTATTTTTTTATACAGCAGGTTCTTATTAGTCATCAGTTTTATACACATCCGTATATACATGTCAATCCCAATTGCCCAATTCAGCACACCACCCTCCCCACACCCCCGCAGCTTTTCCCCCTTGGTGTCCATATGTTTGTTGTCTACATCTGTGTCTCAACTTCTGCCCTGCAAACCGGTTCATCTGTACCATTTTTCTAGGTTCCACATACATGCGTTAATATATGATATTTGTTTTTCTCTTTCTGACTTACTTCACTCTGTATGACAGTCTCTAGATCCATCCACGTCTCAACAAATGACTCAATTTTGGTCCTTTTTATGGCTGAGTAATAGTCTATTGTATATATGTACCACAACTTCTTTATCCATTCGTCTGTCGATGGGCATTTAGGTTGCTTCCATGACCTGGCTATTGTAAATAGGGCTGCAATGAACATTGGGGTGCATGCGTCTTTTTGAATTGTGGTTTTCTCTGGGTATATGCCCAGTAGTGGGATTGCTGGGTCATATGGGTCATCAAAATCTAGAGTAATGAATTTGTCAGGTGACTGCTTACCTGGTGGTTTTTTAAGTGTCCAATATACCTGAATATCCTGGGAAATATGTTTTAAAATGCAGATTCCTTGGTCAGTTCTGCCACTCTCCACTCAAGAGTGGGCCTCAGCAAATCCAAAGACAGAAAGTAAAACAGAAGTTACCAGGGTGTGAGGGAGAAGGGAATGGGGAGTTGTTGTTTAACGTGTGTAGAATTCCGGTTTGGGATGATGAGAAAGTTCTGGATTGACTAATGGTGATGGTTTCACAACATTGTGAATGTACTTAATACCACTGAATTGAACATTTAAACATGATTAAAATGATAACTTTTATATTATGTATATTTACCACAAGAAAAAGAAAATTTTTTTAAAAAGAGTAGAGCTTAGGAATTTGCGACTTAAACAGGTGTCCCTGGTGATTCTAATGCAGGTGGTCCAGAGGCCATGCTGTGAAACATTAGACATCAAGACAAGATCAATAGAGAATTGTTTATGGTCAGGAGTCTGATCTGACTCCATTTTACTTCATGTTTCCCAGTACATCAGTGGCCTCACTGGGACCCAGTCCTTTCAAATTCCTTCTCGTTAGTATCTCATAAATTACTGTCTTCCACCAGCTTCCCACCTGGCTTCGTGACATCCAAGGTGGCTGCAGCTGGCACTGCCAGATGCTCCCAATGTGTCAGGTGCCTGTTTCTACCTTTGATGGTTGTCCTCACAATAACCACTGACTCATGTTCCTGCCTCCCTTCAAAGAGATGCTTTTTCCTTATTGCTGGTATGAGTGCGTTAAGCTGAAAGCACTATGTCCCATGTCTTCCATTTCACTGAGACGCTGGGGATGCCTTTCGTTCGGGTCACCATACCACAGTCTATGTAGGACTCTGGCCTTGGTCTAAAAAGGAATAGAACTGTCAGTGGTATCACATCAAAACATACACAACAGGCCCTCCGTGGCAACCCTAAATCATTTCCCCATACTCTTTCTTTCTTCAGGGTGAGCCCTTCCCCACCTGGCGTACTGTGTAGGAGATGAAAGGATGTCCCTGGTTTCCCAGGAGCTGAGGGGGAGCTGGGGGCATCTCAGAAGTCTTGGTCCACTGAGCATCGATTTCTTTTCCCTTCACACACTGTGTGCCTTGGTTCTTCATTCCAATACCTTTCTAGGAGTGCTACCCACACAGCCCTTTACACACGCCTGGGAAAGTGAAGACTTCCGAACCTAAACCTTCCAGGCCCACGGTTTGGATTCTAGTTGCATACGTGTCCAAGACTCACGACTCTAAATAGTATTATGTGACTGGTTTGAATATATTGGGAGAATCTGCTTTCAAATTAATATTTAGAAAGTTATTAACAGAAATAGAAGACAGTTTCCAAAGTTTTTAACACATTTAATTTGTGATTTAATTTTGTGATTTCAAATTTGCAACTTGATCCAAAAAAAAGCCTTCCAGGTTTAGGCTCCCCCAAATGCAAAATAAACACCCTGTGATTAAATGCAAATTGCTTACAAAATCAATTTATCTTTGGCTGTGAACTAAATCTTACAAATCTGCATTTTGATGAAAGATGTTTCAATTATTTAAAAGTAGACTAATTTAATTCTCACTGAAATAAGCAGGGTTTGAAAATTAAAAGCAATTGCTAGAATGTTTTGAAAGTTTAAGGAACTGAGTACATTAGTTGGTACAAAATATTTTCAGATTTCCCCATGTCTTTTCCTATTTTTCCTAAGCACAAACCCACGTAAAGGATTTATAAGTTGTATTTTGATGAATTATTACCAAATCTGATTTTCTCAATACTTTCCGTTTCTTTTCTGTTTTCAAGGAATTAAGGAGTGAGACTCAGAGAGACGGAGACACAGAGAGACAAAGACTGATTTCCTAACTAGCTGTTCTCATCTTTCCCTTTAAGTTAAGTTAAGGTTACTCCTGTTTTTACAGGAGTAAAGATAAAAAGAGAGAATACTATAAAAAGATTTTGAAGAACTCTTACTTGGCACTTCTTTATGAAAGTACACTCATATTATGATTTAACAATGCTCTCTTAATACAAAGTTGTTTGAACCAGTGCCTCCATTGCCTATATTCTTAGGACTATATATGTGTTAATATCATAACTCACATGACTAAACTATATGTGCATTCTCTCAAACATTTGAGAGATTATTTTACATAAGAACATGAGAGCTGCCAGACTACTTCTGTCTCATTCATTCAACACTCACTTGTATCAGTGTTCACTCAAAAAATCCTCTTGGGATCCCTCTTACGCCAGTGCCAGGGATATAAGGTCAAATAATCTTGGCTCCTCTTAAGTTGTTTAAAGGCTTTGTATACTGGTCTGTTTTTGATTTGAAATCTTGCAATGCTTTTCATTTAAGAATAACAAAGGACCAATTAAATTACTTAATCTTAGTCGTTTCATTATCCTTTCCACAAGGAAATTTTAAATTTAATCTCTGTTTATGGGATTCCTCTCCTCTTCTTAGCCAAACCACACATTCTTCAGATCATTATATTTTCAATATGATGTGATAATAGAAATACAACTCAATTGAAGTAAAAATGATTCAATCATTCATTCATCAACTACTAGTTTTCTGTTAGAGGTCAGGCATTGTTCTAGGCATTGTGGATATGGAAGTAATGTCCCTGCCCTTCAGGAGTTTACATGCCATGAGGAAAGGAAGACACTACTAGTTACTTGTTCAGTAACCTCATTCTGCCTTATTTTTAACCATCATAGCCCTTATTTAGTTCAGAGCAACAATATACCCAGTCAAATTATCTGCCTAGTCTTCCATGTGGCTAAGGATGGCAAAGTGATCCATTCTCGCCAGTGAAATATAATTATAAGTCACTAGGTAAGACTTCTTTAAAAATTTTAAAAGGCATGCTCCTTTGTCTTTTGCTCTCCACTCTTCTTCTCCTCACCTAGAACATGAAACTGGAAGTGGCGCAACCATCCTCTTATATGGAAATGAAAGCCACAGTCTAATAGTAATACAGCAGGAAGCTAGAAGGAAACTAGCTCCTTGATGCCAGCATGGAGACAATGCAACACTTATTTAGAGATATATAAAAGGCCAGTTGGTCTAGCTATGGCGGTAGGGTTTCTGTCATATGAAGTCAAGGGTGATTCTAACTGACTGATGAAGGTTGGGTTCCCTGGAAGCAGACTCTGAAACTGGTTTTCATACAGGAAGTTTATTAGGGAGTGCCCTTGGGACCAACTCCTATGCATTGGGCAGTGGGAAAAGTTGGGCTACCTTTGAGCCTGGGATGGCCCTTCAGACTTCTTCCAAGTTGAGTAAATGGGGCTGGGCCTTTGTTCACTCGCAATGGTCAGTCATTGCACGTGGATTGCCCTGGAAAGGGAGTATGAGTTCAGGTGAGACAGTTCTTTTCAGGTGAGTCACTTCCTAAAGAGGGCCGAAATTATTTTTGTGTATGGTGTTAGAGAATGTCCTAATTTCATTTTTTTTTTTAACATGTAGCTCTCCAGTTTTCCCAGTACCATTTATTGAAAAGACTGTCTTTCCTCCATTGTATAGTCTTGCCTCCTTTGTCGTCGATTAATTGAGCTTAGATGCATGGGTTTATCTCTGGGCTTTCCATCCTGTTCCATTGATCTACATTTCTATTTTTGTGCCAGTACCATACTGCTTTGATGACTATAGCTTTGTAGTATAGTCTGAAATCAGGGAGCCTGATTCCTCCAGCTCCGTTTTACTTTCTCTAGATCGCTTTGGCTATTCGGGGTCTTTTGTGTCTCCATCTAAATTTTAAGATTTTTTTGTTCAAGTTCTGTGGAAAATGCCATTGATAATCTGATAGGGATTGCATTGAATCTGCAGATTGCCTTGTATAGTCATTTTGACAATATTGATTCTTCCAATCCAAGAACACGGTACATCTTTCCATCTCTTTGTGTCATTTTCAATTTCTTTCATCAGCGTCTTATAGTTTTCAGAGTACAGGTCTTTTGTCTCCTTAGGTAGGTTTATTCCTAGGTATTTTATTCTTTTTGATGCGATGGTAAATGAGGTTGTTTCATGAATTTCTCTTTCTGATCTTTCATTGTTAGTGTATAGAAATGCAACAGATTTCTGTGCATTAATTTTGTAGCCTGCAAATTTACCAAATTCATTGATGAGCTCTAGTAGTTTCTGGTAGTGTCTTTAGGATTTTCTGTGTATAGTACTACATCATCTGCAAACAGTGACAGTTTAACTTCTTCTTTTCCAAATTGGATTCCTTTATTTCTTTTTCTTCTCTGATTGCCATGGCTAGGACTTCCAAAACTATGTTGAATAAAAGTGGCAAGAGTGGACATCCTTGTCTTTTCTTCCTGATCTTAGATGAAATGCTTTTAGCTTTTCACCATTGAGTATGATGTTAGCTGTAGGTTTGTCATATATGGCCTTTATTACGTTGAGGTATGTTCCCTCTATGCCCACTTTCTGGAGAGTTTTTATTATAAATGTGAGTTGAATTTTGTCAAAAGCTTTTTCTGCATCTATTGAAATGAATATAATGGAATATTACTCAGCCATTAAAAAGAATGCAATAATGCCACTCACGGCAACATGTATGGACCTAGAGATTGTCACACCGAGTGAAGTAAGTCAGACAGAGAAAGAGAAATATCGTATGATATCACTTATAGGCAGAATCTTAAAAAAATGATACAAATGAACTTATATACAAAACAGAAACAGACTCACAGACTTAGAGAACAAACTTATGGTTACCAGGGGGGAAGGGTAGGGGGGAGGGATAATTGAGGAGTTTGGGATTGACATGTACACACTGCTATATTTAAAATGGATAACCAATAAGGGCCTACTGTGTAGCACAGGGAACTCTGCTCAATATTCTGTAACAATCTAATTGGGAAAAGAATTTGAAAAAGAATAGATACATGTATATGTATAACTGAATCACTCTGTTGTACACCTGAAACTAACACAACATTGGTAATCAACTACACTCCAATATAAAATAAAAAGTTAAAAAGAAAAAGAGGGCTGACAACAGCAGGGGCTGCTAGCAGCACTTCCAGCAACTGGGGGAATAAGCCCTTCATTCCTAACAGAAACTCTGAGCAGTACATAACAGCATCCACAGCTCTGCATGCTATATGGCCCTTGAATATACTTTTTAATATAAGTTCCATGAGCAGCCCCTTTGGATTCCATCAGACCTCTTTTCTTGGGAGAAACTTGTAAGCAAAAGGTTAAAGGAGTGAACTACAGCCCCCAAAATAGTTTACAGAAGAGAAGAACTGCATCTGGTCTTGACTGAAGTTACAACTGAAGCTCAATGAATCCTTCCTCCACTCTCCATTTTATATTCCCCTTGCCTTCAGCTAGCATCTCTGCTGGTCTCAGTGGCTTACCTGGTAGTGTGACCCAGACCCTAATCACTGAGGGATGTGAGCTGCTGGCTACCATGTGTTCCCCAGCCAGCACTGCTGCACATGCCTATTAACCATCAAATCAGACAGGGAACTACCAAGAGATGCCCAAGTGGATCACTAAGTGACAAAATTTTTCTTCCTTTCCCCCATTATATAACAGCAGCCCTACCGTCTTCCAAGGATTAGGGTCAGTTGTCCCTAATAAGATAATAACTACTTTTCATTCCTGCTGGTTCCTTGTTACATGAAGATCAAAGTGTCTAGACAACAGTCATGGCTTATTGATCGGTGGGACTACTGATGTGTCACTTGGTAGAAGTATTTCTCTTTGTGAATCAGAATCCCCAAACCCACAGAACACAGAACTGTGGAGGCAGGAAGCACAGATTCCCTGAGTGGTCACTGAGAGTGATGGTAAGCAAGACCCCTCCTGCTTCTACCCACAGGTTCATGGACCCGTGAGCCATGGCCGCTGAGCCTGCGCGTCCGGAGCCTGTGTTCTGCAACGGGAGAGGCCACTACAGTGATAGGCCCGCGTAACGAAAAAAAAAAAAAAAAATTCACTGTTTCGTTCTTAATGAATTTGATTTATTGCTAGGGAAACGTGATGAAAATAAACTTTCTCACACAGGAAAAATAAAACATAACTACATAGTAAAGTATTGCAAGAGACTAAATGTCTGTGTCCTCCCAAAGTCTACATATTGAAGCCCTAGTCCCTGATGCTATTTGGAGGTAGGGCCTTTGGGAGGTAGTTAGGTTTAGACAAGGTCATAAGCAAAGATAGGATGGATGCCCTTAACAGGGGATGAAGAGGCCAGAGCTTTCTCTCCTTCTCACTCTGTCTCTCTCTCCCATGTGAGGATACAGCTAGAAGGAGCTCTCTGCAAGACAGGAAGAGGGCTCTCACCAAGGACTCCACCATGCTGGCACCCTGATCTCAAACTTTCAGCCTCCAGAACTGTGAGAAATATACATTTGTTGTTTAAGCCACCCAGTCTGTGGTATTTGTTATAGCAACCTGAGTTGACTAAGACAAGTTTCTAAAGTATTTTAAAATCAGGGGTACAATTTAAGCTGCAAATACATGTAAAATTCTCAATTTCGGAATCCTATGTTTACATCTTGCTTGTCAAAAGAAATCAAATGTTTATAGGACATTAAAAATTGTGATCATCTTTTCTTTTCTTTTCTTTTTTTTTGCAGTACGCGGGCCTCTAGCTGCTGTGGCCTCTCCCGTTGCGGAGCACAGGCTCCAGACGTGCCGGCTCAGCGGCCATGGCTCACGGGCCCAGCCGCTCCACGGCATGTGGGATCTTCCCGGACCGGGGCACAAACCCGTGTCCCCTGCATCGGCAGGCGGACTCTCAACCACTGCGCCACCAGGGAAGCCCTGTGATCATCTTTTTTAAACGAAAAGATTCATAAAAGATATTCATAGCATTATATAATTTAATTATATACACTTATGCAAGCATATTAAAGAAAAACACTGTCCTTCACTAGGCTAATTCTTATTTATTGTACAAGTCTCAGCTAAATGTCAGTTCCTGTGGGAATCCTTTCCTGACCCGCTGAGTTTGGGCTGGGTGTCCCTCTGCTGTGCTCCCACAGCACAATGAATTTTACCTCTAGTGGAGGGGTATTAGAACTGCCTGTTTCCCTGTAACTCTTCCTACTAAATTGTAAACTTTTTGAGGATGGGGTCATGCCTTGTTCAACACGACATCCCTGGCATCTATCCCTGTCCTGCTCCAGATAGGAGTTCTGTGTCTATTTGTTGAATGAATAAGTGAATCATCTCTAGCGAAGCCAGTAGCCAACTGTGTTCATTGTAAAATATACTTTGGAAAATGCAAGGGGTTCCCCTCCTTCTTATTTTTTTGAATCAAAATGAACAGGAAAAAAAGTAAAAGGCCAGAGTTTTAAAAACTGCCCATGTGTTAGAAATGTTGGAAACATTAAAAAAAAAAAATTAGAACACTAAAGCAAAACAATGAATTTTGCCAAGAAGGAAACAAGAATGGGACATTAAAATTAGAATAGCCATTCCAGAATTTGAAATGGCAAGTATCAGAGGAATTTTTGAGAAGGATAATAAAAGGTTTTGTTCATATGGAACTGAAGAAGCACACACACAGTTCATATAGAGATTTTATTCAAATCATTTCATTTTATGCAAACCAGATAGTGAGCCCATTCTGGCACTTTTGTTTGTTGTCTTTGTCTAAAATCATGTGCTCTGAGGAAAACTATGAATTGCTTTAAACATTAACAGATGCTGGATTTAAACAGTGATCAACTTCTAAACTGCTGATTTCCACGGAAAAACTAAATACATATTCTCTGTTCTGTATCAAGTTTGAAGCTATTATACTATGAAGCGGTTTCTTATGTTTGAGAAAATGTAAAATAAGTGTCATAAAAAGCAATGGTTTAGTGGCTCTTTGTTTCTCCTTTGTATCTGGAGTTGGTTGACATCAACCAATTTTTGCTAAAATGTACCCAGCATGATGATAATAGCTAACAGTTATTGAGGGCTTACTATGTGCCAGGCACTGTTCTAAGGGCTTTATATGTATTAACTCATTTAAGCCTCATAATAACGCCATGAGAGATATTATCCCACTTTTACAGTTGAGGAACCTGAGTCATATAGAGAAATTTGCTTAAGGACACAAACTAGTAGGTTTGGCATCTGGGAGTTGACCCAAAGTTGTCTAGCTTCAGAGCCTGAACTCTTCTTAGTTGCAAGCAATAGCCAACTTTGTTCAACTTAGTAGAAAAAGGAGTTTATTCGAAGGATAGTGGGCAACCCACAGAACTTTGGGGAATGCTGGAGAAGTAGGCATGAGGCTAGAGAGCAGGTACAATTCCCGAAACCACAGGGCAGAGCTGCCCTGGTGAGAAAACCACAGCCCTTTCTACCGCCACTGGCCACTGGATGTGCCATAGAATAGGTGCAATAAACCTTTTCCTTCTTTTTGACATGAGCAGGTAACTGAAAGTCTCGCTTGCTCTTTTTTCTTTTTTTTTTTTTTTGTATAAACCAAATTAACTGTGTATCACGATTTCACCAATGTCATTCCATCTTCCACTGAGGCAGAAAATTGTACTCATCCACGCTTATTGAATAAACTGGATCATACAGAGTGGAAGTGGTTCTCTATGGAGAAATATTGCTTTTGAACTAAAGAGGTGAGGGATGTGGCCTCGGGGAACAAGGGTGTGGGAAGACTGTCAGATTCTGCTGCATTTTTAAAGCCTTGGTATATTTCCTCCATCATGTTTGGGGAGCTAGCGCACACAGCAGAGATGCATGGTTAGGTGACAAAGGCTGGTTTCAAGGCACAAGGAACCCCTTAGAGCAGGGGTCTAATCAAAGATCTGGTGCAGAGGTTAAATCTCCCTTTCTGTGATATAATTAGACCTGGTATTCATACCAAGCAGGAGCCTGAAAGCCAACTGTATGCACCTCTTACCAACACCACATGAGTGACACCCTGTTGGGGGCCTGAAACAGGTGGTGAGGGAGTGTTTATACCATGGATATTGACAAACCCCTCCATAGCACCAACTGCTCAACATTTACCCATTAGGTAGAGGTACCACAGACAGAACTGCCAGAGCGGAAGCAGAGGGGCTTCACACACGGTGTTTCCATTAAATAAAACCTAGTACTGGATTCCAAACCAGGATCTCTACTGTGCTTATTCACTTAACATCTGAAAAGTCATAGAGGCTGAACCTGAAGCTCCTTGGGAATTTATTTTAAAATGAGTAACTAAAAGAGTGTCCCCACTGATATACTTTAACAATGCAAGTAATTAGATTTCAATGTATTGTATTTCAGAAACAATAAACTAAAAATAGATTCAGGGTCAAAGGTCTCTTTGAGAATGTTCATTTGGAGGACAGAAAACAGTAAAGAGACACAACTGAAAGAAAAGAACATTCACAGTAAGCAGTAACAACCAGAGCATGAAACTAAGAATGAATCAATCAACATTTCACTGATTACTGTAAAAAATGAACAAATCACAATCAGCCCAGTGCCTGCAAGCCTCGCTCCCCTTATACAACCTGCGTATACTCCCTCTAAGCTGCTCCTAATGAAAAGGGGCCGTTTAGTCACAACCTTAGCACAGGCTGCAGGTGAGCAAATGAGGTGGCGAGGAGTGTTGGGAAGAACCACAGACTTTGATGGGGTAAAGATGTCAAAATAAATTCTCTACTTTGCTGCCAAAAGTGGCACTCAAGGATCACGCAGAGAAGCAGAGTTCAATTTCCAGTCCCTTGTGCTTTCTTTCCTGATCACCCACAGGTTAGTTAGTTCTGGTGAAAGTTACTGACCATCTGTGTCCCATCTGTAGATGTTATGACAATGCTCAGTGTGTCCAACAGTTGTGTCACGAGGCTTGAACTGCTTTCATAACAAGCTAAGCAGACACAAGGGCAGTCGTTACCCAGAAGTCACACTAAAAATGCTGTCTTATCTTAGGATTTCCAGACACACTTATATGTATAGGAAAAAATGCCATCACTCCAAACATGAAGATCAGTGATGTGGTGTTTTTTATTGCAGGCTTCTGGACTGCCAGGGCTGATACCATCTGTGTCTGACAGAATCTTATGTAATGACTATCTCCCTCTCTGAGGGAATGTTAGTCTGCTGGGGTTGCCATAACAAAACCCAATAGACCGGGTGGCTTAAACCACAGAAATATACTTTCTGGAGGTGAGAAGTTCAAGTTCAAGGTTCCAGTTGATCTGGTTTCTGGTGAGAGAGCTCTCTTTCTGACACAAACAGCTGCCTCCTTGCTTTGTTCTCATGTGTGTGGAAAGATGAAGGGCCGGGGTGGGTAGAGGAAGGGAAAGAGAGAGTTCTCCTGTGTCTCTTCTTAAAAGGAAACTAATCCTATCAAATCAGGGCCCCACCCTTACAAACTCATTTGGCTGCACTTACTTCCTTAGAGACCCCATCTCCAAATACAGCCACACTGGGAATTAGGGCTTCAATACATGAATTTTGGGAGGACACAAGCTTTCAGTCCCTAGCAGCCATTGTCCAGACCAGTCTGAGACAGAGGATTGCTCACGATATGGGTCAAGCATTTAGCGCAGCATTTCTCGTGATTGAATATTAGGCCTACTATAGATTTTTCAGCAGAGCTTTCCCTTAGAATGAGGAAAGAGACTGGAGACAGAGATTTCCTTTTCCTTTCCTGGGTAGTCAGGGCTGAGGTAAGGTCCAAAGCGGGGACAGGGCAAGGCCTATATAATGATTTTTATCTAGTCCATCATTGTTTCGAGCATCCTTCCCCACAAAAGTGAATTTTCACTCAGGCCCAGAGTCCTTAGGAACTTTTGGCTGGTGACAGAAACTAAGCCAGCCCTACTGTAAAGTCAGGAAGCCTGTGGCCTGGTCTATCCGAAAAGGTCTGACTACAGAATACAAAGGGGAATTTGTCATGCCATGCAATGGTACCCTAGGCAGTGGGGCTGACAAAGAACTCAAAGGCTTTAAAAATGATCTCCATTTTTTAAAATTAGGAATACATTTTTTTTTAATTAAAAAAATTTTGTAATTCCCCGTTCAGAGAAATCCTAATTCTGCAACCCCAGTGATAAGTCCCCATCCAAGCCCTTGGAGTTGTCATGGAAACATGCACAGCACCTGCCATCTGAGGGATCTGGTTGTTGCTCTGGGTGTCTTCATTGGGGATCTAAGTCTGAAACCACCTCAGCTGTGCCTCATCAGCTCTTCCATTTTCTTTGAGCAGTCTGATTTTGTGTTGTTGGTGGTTGTTTGCTAACATGTGGGTTTTGCCCACTATATAATTATTACCTTCCATCATTACAGAGGATGAGTCTGTACTAGCTATTGGAATGAAAGGCAATGTTTTATACTGGCATTTTAATCAGTGGAACTTACTGTCATAAAATCTCTGTAAGACAGTAATGATTTGCAAAACCTAATATTACATCTTTTGTAGAGCCTTGCATCTGAGTATAATTGACTGATTTATTAGATGTCTGTGGTTCGTTGATTTTCTAGACAGAAAAAAATTGGATTGCAGTTTCTGGCCGCTATTTTCTTCAAATTGATCATGCTGGCTCTCATAAATGTTCCCTTTATACTCATGTTCTTATTTTTGCACAAAAGGAAGTGTATTATATACAGTGTGGTATCGTTGGCCTTGGAATTAGAGTCAGAGTTTTGTTTCTGGTTTTTCCTGCAGAAGCTCTTTATTTGTTGTTGTCGCAAAGTATTTTGAAGGCAGTTTTATTCAGAGGAATTTTCCTTACAAAAGGCTGCTTATTTTCTGAGCATACATCTCTTCAGTCCAGCATTATCCCTATAAAGGGAAATTTTCTGAACGCTACTTTGCTCAATTTACAATGATGCAAACAAATAGACAGGCATTTATTGACAATTAATCTCGGTACTATTGCCAAGGCAAGAATGACTTTCAGAAAATTTTTCTTTATGCTAATGTTGATAATAAGGTATTTCTGGCTTGAACAGGAGTTTAACTAAATGTTAAAACCTAAGGCCACAAAATAATTAAAAGCTAATAGCTGTCCCTGCTCTCTTACATAAAATATGATGCAACATACCAAGTGAGACATTTGAGTTTAGGATTATTGACTCTTTTGAGACTTATGAATAAGTCTAGAAGTAAACAGAGTAAGGAGAAAATAGAAACAGGAAATACTTCCTAACTAATTCTATGAGGCCAACATAATCCTAATACCAAAACTAGACAAAGACATTATAAGAAAGAAAACTGCAGACCAATATCTCTCATGAACACGAATATTTTGTAGAGGTGCAGAAATCCTCTACAAAATATTAGCAAATTGAATCCAACAATGCATAAAATGATGTATAAACCATGACCAACTGGAATTTATTCCAAGTATGGAAGGCTGGTTCAACATTTGAAAATCAATTAATGTAATCCATCATAACAACAAGTTAAAGATGAGAAATTATATGCTTATATCAATACAAGCTGAACAAGCATTTGACAAAATCCCAATATCCTTTTATGATAAAAAAAAAAAAAACCTTGGGCTTCCCTGGTGGCGCAGTGGTTGAGAGTCCGCCTGCCGATTCAGGGGACACGGGTTCGTGCCCCAGTCCGGGAAGATCCCACATGCCACAGAGCGGCTGGGCCCGTGAGCCATGGCCGCTGAGCCTGCGCGTCCAGAGCCTGTGCTCCGCAACGAGAGAGGCCACAACAGTGAGAGGCCCACGTAACGCAAACAAAACAAAACAAAACAAAAAAACCTCATCAAATTAGGAATAGAGGGGAATTTCCTCAAATTGATAAAGAACATGTACAAAAACCCTACAGCTAACATCATACTTAATGGTGAGAAAGTAGATGCTTTTCTTCTAATATGAGGAACAAGGCAAGGATAACCACGCTCACCACTCTTTTTCAGCATCATACTGAAAGTCCTAAACTAACACAGTAAGACAAGAAAAGGAAATAAAAGGCATATAGATTGAGAAGGAAGAAATAAAACTGTCTTTGTTCACAGAAAGCATGATTGTCTGTGTAGAAAATCCCAAAGAATCAATCACGACAGCAAAAACCTCCTGGAACTAATAGGCAATCATAGCAAGATTGCAGCATACAAGATTAATATACAAAAGTTAATTGCTTTCTCATATACCAGCAATGAACAATTGGAATATGAAATTTAAAACACAATACCATTTACATTAGCACCCAAAATGAAATCCTTAGGTATAAATCTAACAAAATAGGTATAATATCTACATGAGGAAATTAAAGTCCTCTGATAAAAGAAATCAAAGAAGATATAAATAAATGGCGAGATATTCCACATACTTGAATATAGGAAGACTTCAATATCGTCAAGATATCAACTGTTCCAACTTGATCTATATATTCAATGCAATCCTAGTCAAAATCCCAGCAAGTTATTATTATTTTTTTAATATTTTTTTAACATCCTTATTGGAGTATAATTGCTTAACAATGGTGTGTTAGTTTCTGTTGTATAACAAAGTGAATCCGCTATACATATACATATATCCCCATATCTCCTCCCTCTTGCGTCTCCCTTCCACTCTCCCTATCCCACCCCTCTAAGTGGACAAACTGGCTCTGAAGTTTATAAAGAAAGGCAAAAGACCCAGAATAACCAACACAATATTGAAGGAAGGCACAGGGGACTTACACTACCCAACTTCAAGATCTACTCTAAGGCTATAGCAATTAAGACAGTTGGTATTGGCAAAAGAATAAACAAATAGAAAAATGAAACAGAACAGAGTGCCCAGAAATAGGCCCCCACAAATAAAGTAAGCTGAACTTTTAACAAAGGAGCAAAGGCAATTCAATGGAAACAAGATGGTGTTTTCAACATTTGGTGCTGGAACAACTGGACATCCACATGCAAAAAAATTAATCTAGACACAGACCTAATCCTTTCACAAAAATCAACTCAAAACAGATCACAGAATTAAATGTAAAATGCAAAACTATAAGACTTCCAGAAGATAACAAAGGAGAAAATATATAGATGACCTTGTGTTTGACAAGGTCTTTTTAGATACAATACCAAAAGCATGATCCATGAAAGAAAAAAACTGTTAAGTTGGATTTCATTAAAATTTAAAACTTCTGCTCTGTGAAAAACATTGTTAAGAGAATGAAAAGACAAGCCGCAGGCTGAGAGAAAATAATTATAAAACACACATCTGACAGGAGACTGGTATCCCAAACAAAGAACTTGTAAAACTTAATAGTAAAAAACCAAAAATCTCAATTTAAAAAATGGGCAAAAGATATGAACAGACACACACCAAAGAAGACAGACAAATAGCAAATAAGCATGTGAAAAGATGCACAACATCTGGGAATTCCCTTTCAGTCTGGTGGTCAGAACTCCATACATCCACTGCAGGGGGTACAGGTTTGACCTCTGGTCAGGGAACACAGCCAAAAACAAACAAACACAAAAAAACAAAAATAGATGCACGACATCATATGTCATTAGGAACTGCCAATGAAAGCAACAGCGAGCTATTTCTACATACCTATTAAAATGGCTAACATCCACAAAACGGACTCCACCAAATGCTGGTGAGAATGTGCGGCAGCAGGAATGAACTCTCACTCATGGCTGGTGAGATGTAAACTGGTACAGCCACTTTGGAAGACAGTCTGTAGTTTCTTACAAGACTAAACATACTCTTGCCATATGATCTAGAAATTGTGCTCCTTGATATTCACCTGAATGAACTGAAAACTTATGTCCGCACAAAAACCTGTACGTGAATGTTTACAGCAGCTTTATGCATTTTTTGACGCGCAAGCCCAGCGGCCATGGCTCACGGGCCAGCCGCTCCGCGGTATGTGGGATCCTCCCGGACCGGGGCACGAACCCGTGTCCCCTGCATCGGCAGGCGGACTCTCAACCACTGCGCCACCAGGGAAACCCCAGCAGCTTTATTCTTAATTGCCAAAACTTGCAAGTAACCAAGATAGCCTTCAATAGGTGAATAGATAAACTGTGGTGCACCCACACAATGGAGAGTTATTTGGCAATGATAAACTCTCAAGCCACAAAGAGACACATGAAAAAATGACTGGGAACATCTATACTTTGCGGTAAATTGGACCGAAAACAAAAAAGGTAGGAAAATAAGCAGCCAGAAAGAAAATAATGTATCTACTCAAAATAGAAAAAAACATAACCACAAGGTAATAAAATGAGCATTCTAAAGGGTTGTGATACAAGCAAAAGCACAAGTAACACCCCAAAATCAACCTCACTGAGGTTTTGTGTACAGGTTGGGCCAAAAGCCCACTCTACAGATGTCCTATAAAAGTCAACTGCAGGGCTTCCCTGGTGGCGCAATGGTTGAGAGTCCGCCTGCCGATGCAGGGAACAAGGGTTCGTGCCCCAGTCCGGGAAGATCCCACATGCCGCGGAGCGGCTGGGCCCGTGAGCCACGGCCGCTGAGCCTGCGCGTCCGGAGCCTGTGCTCCGCAACGGGAGAGGCCACAGCAGTGAGAGGACCGCGTACCAAAAAAAAAAAAAAAAAAAAAGTCAACTGCAGCAGCCCCTTTCCAGGTCAGCGGACATTCTCTGGGTCCCTGTCCCGATCTCAGTAGAGTATTTGAGAGTGTAGAAGCCTCTGCAGCAGCCAGAGAACGTGGCAAGCCTGGATCCCCATGTATCAGTGGATGACCCAGGGCAGGTGACGACCTCTCAAAGACCGGAAACCAGAATGCACTCACGCATAGATAGGACGTGTACGGGCTCTCTGCTCCCACCACGCAGAGCAGATTCCAGCTCTGTCCCTTTCTGGCCATGAGCCTTTGAGAATCAAATGAGAAAAATGAATTACTATATTACGTGTTACTGTTTTCTGGTTTTTACTCCAATGCCCACCAAATGGATTCTCTGCTTGGCTCACTAGGATTGTTAATACTATTGGACAAGATGGATGACTTTTGTTTTGTTTTCCTCTGCAGGGTGCTGCGCCTTAACTCTCTGTTTTTCATCAAATGCTGCTTCTGTCCCCAGCCCAGTTTCTGGGTCTTCGAATTCCAGCCAAGTTTCAGCAAGCCAAGGCTGCTTATTTCCAAAGGGAGAGCAACTCCTTTGTAGCTAACACGCCAATGGCAATATCGCTTCACTGAACCTGCAGGGTTAGGATAATAATTATCTAAATACCATTAGAAAAAGACAAATAGCATTCTCTATGTGGAAGCTGAAGCAAAATGAAAGTGAAACTAACTTTATTTAAACAAGTAAGAGGTTCTAGGTGGTTATCAATAGGCAATTACTTGGCTGGTCCCATAGACAATGCATATTGAACAGGCTCCTGAATCTAAGAAATACAGGGAGAAAAAGGATGCTTTCTTGGATGCTGGTGCCAGTGCCACACAGCTGGGCAGCAGGCAATAGGAACAATTTTGCATCTACTTTCTCACAGCCTAGTAACTGGGCAGAATTTTATAGTCAGTGGCAGTAAAAATGTGGCAACTATACATTTGAAGGCCAGAAACTGAATCACCAAAACAACCCGGGGGAAAAAACAGAGACAGAAAGATAGTAGAAATTCACCTAATAACTGAAAAAATAAGATAAAGAAGATTTTTTAAAAACACAGAGGTTTGGGGCTTCCCTGGTGGCGCAGTGGTTGAGAGTCAGCCTGCGGATGCAGGGGACACAGGTTCGTGTCCCGGTCCAGGAAGATCCCATATGCCGCGGAGTGGCTGGGCCCATGAGCCATGGCCGCTGAGCCTGCGCGTCCGGAGCCTGTGCCCCGCAACAGGAGATGCCACAACAGTGAGAGGCCCGTGTACCGCAAAAAAAAAACCCAGAGGTTTGGGAAAAGTGCAAACTTTTGGTCAAAAAGAATTAAAAAATGAATAAAGGCTTGGGGAGGAGAGCATTATGCATAAAGAGTTTCCAAGGCTTCAGGAAATGAATGGGACATACTTTAGAAGATCCAGAAATTGCACAATTGTTCTTTGGAATTAGTACAAGATTAAATTAGAGATGTAACGATAAGGGAACATCTAAGACAGAGTAAAGAATTTCTCTGTATCGGAAATAACTATTTGCTTTGTTAAGAAAAGAAAAGAAAAAAGAAAGAAAAGAAGAAAACCACAAGTATTCAAAAAGACGTTTCATTAAAAAAAGTATACACTTAAAGCACTGAAAACTATTCCAATATTTACTGGCATCCAATTAATTAAAATCCTAAGAGGAGAAGACATGGGATCAGCACGCCTAATTCTGAAGAAATCACATTTATTTACTAAATTATTGTATCAGTGGGGTTTACAAACACCAAGTCAGTAAAGTTATTATTTTAATTATGAGTTACAATGGTAGGAGATGCTGCTTTTTAATGAAAAGTTAGGTTAACAGAGTAAAAGTGTTGACCTAGAGTCTCCAAAATACTGAGTGTCAGAGTATCTGTTCATGTCAGAAGAATTTTGAACACCTAAATAATTTATCTAGGAGGAAACTTCTTGTTGAATAATCACATTTTATCAGCCTAATCCCAAAACTTCTCCCTACACAGTGGTTCAGAGTACAGATCCTGATACCAGGCTGCCTGGACCCAAGTCCTGGCTCTGTCCCTTGTTTGCTGGGTGACCTCAGGCAAATTACTTATTCTCTGTTCCTGTTTCTTCATCTGTAACCTGAAGGTATTAACGTTATCTACACTAGATGTTTGCTGGGAAGATTGAAAGAGTTAAAATAGGTAAATCCCTTAAAACAGTGAACTAGGTAGCTGATGAGAGTGTATCATGGACTTAACAATTGAAGAAGCAACTCCCCCTCTACCCACCCCTTCCAGCCAGAGTCCGTGGGTGGTACCTCAGGGGTCCAGACGACACCTCCATGCCCTGGCAGAGTATGCAGACTTAACTGGGTGACAGATCTGCCAGGAAGTGCTCCAGACGAAGTCAAAAGAACCTGAAAGCAAGGCTGGGAGGTGGGCCGTCTCAAGCTGGCCTGCTTCTAAATAGAGGTGGGACTCAGAGGGACTGTAGCAGTATGGGAGCCAGGGTGGGGGCAAGATAGCAGGGCAAGGGACTCCTGGGCCTAGAGAATGCTGACAACCCTGGGAGGCGCTCCACTGCAGCCATTTGGGTAGCAGATGCGACAAGGACACAGTTCTGCACCTCATGAACTAGAGGGTTGAGCTGCCCATCAACCAAAGGCCAACAGGCTCAGCAAAGACTGCTGAATGGCCCTTGGACCAGAGGATCCTTGTTTAAATGCACCATCTTCAGGAAACTTCCCCAACACCCAGATGTTACCAGGAGAAAGAAAGAAGGAGAGATGGGCAAGTCTCTGAGAGCCTGAACATTTGCCTCTAGAGAGACTGGGGTAAGTTTTAAACTGGAATTAGGTTCTTTTTAAATGCCCAAATCAAGTGTTTTCAACTGTCAGCAGAAATAGAGGCTTAGGGAAAAGCTGAGAACAGTCACTAAAAAAAAAAAAAGCAAAGAAAAACTGGCACCGCAGCAGTTCTCATAGTGCCTGTCATCACTGCGATGGTCATCGTTTTGTTTGACTTGACTCCGGTCCCAGCGTTACCAATAGCATCCTTTTCACTCTCAGCGGGGTTCCAATTTGGATTTGCAAGGGCACCCTAGTCATAACCCACTCGAGAATTGTTATATAGGTTTACTAAATAACAGATAACCCTAAATAGCAAAGTGGAGCTGAGCCATTGAGAAATGGGGTGCAAATGAGAGGTGAATTCTCAGAAGCAAGAGAAATGTTGAAAACAAAATGTTGTGGTAACTCCTGGTGAGGTGCTAGAGAAGAGCGTCACCTAGCACAGAGTCCAAGGTGAGTCCAAAAAGCTACACTAAATATTTAAAGATAAGAATTCTACGAGCAATTTGTTTTGACTGTGCTCCAGGATGCAAAGACATACTCATGAGGTGAATGTGACAGAGTGATGCTCGTGGCCAAAACCAGAGCCGCTGAAAGCCAACCTGGGGCCAGTCAGGAGCCAATCAGGTAGGTCACTCACCTGGCCCTCGCTGCTTCTGCCCAGGGAGGGACACAAGCAAGTCCCTCGAAACTAGGAGAACCAGAAAGAGGAGCCTGTGTTAGGCGTGAGAAGAGGATGGAAGTCCTGGGATGGAAATTTTTAACTGGCCAGTGACTGATAGAGTATTTGGCTTTGCCTGGTTCACGTGTTGCTCCAGAGCGTGTGGACTGCTGCAACCACAATACCGAAAAGTCATCAATATTGAAAAGTCATCAATATTGCAGGAGCAGCAGTCTTAGAGAGGGCCCAGGAATCTGCACTTGGTGATTCTGACAGGACATTTGGTCTCATGCCCACCCTTGGAGGAACACTGAATGTTGCTGGAATTGAGTTTTGAAATCAAAAGTTAAATATCAAGGCTGGAGAGTCTCCTTTGAATGGGGGGGGGGGGAATCCAGAAGTCGTGTTAACATAGGCAATCTTTGTCAGCAAGGTCAGGTTAAACCAAAACAACTTAGTTTTTAATGATTGCCAACAACTTTTTTCCACTTCCACTTTATATCCTTCATTCATTATCTTACTCATTACATTTATATTGCATTGTTACGTTTCTCACATTTTATCTAATTATAAACCATATCTTAAGTGATAACTATTGAGATATATTTGGCTCTTCCTGTTTATTATTTTTTTTTAATCCTTTTCCAAGAAGTGAGATGAACTTTGGGATTTTCCTTCTCAGAGAAGTTTACGTTTCAAAGTCAAGTGAAAGTTGCCTGAAGATAACCTCCCTTTCTGGCTTTTGTTTTTGAAAATTAAAAAACAAAATTAAAAAACAAAATTAAGAGATTTTCACAGAGGAAAGTGAGACAGGTATCCACTTTGGGAGTGAGGGAGAAGATAAGGGACAAGAGAGGATGGTTAATACAAGAAGGGAACAGTAGTTAAATGTTAACTCTTAGTAACTGAGGAAGGGAACAGAACCTCACAGTACCATGAGTGAGCAGTCCCTAGGCACTGAGTACCCTTCCCAAGGGTGGCACTAAAACTGGAGCAATTTCCAAGGCCTATAAAGTCATAGACAACTGTAATATCAAGCACTTACAGGCCACAGAGCAGTGGAGTTTCCCAAATGTTCTGCTTTGCTGTAAGATCTCAGAAGCCCTCAAAAGGTTCTGGCTAGCAGGAACAGAAGATGGAACACAGAGAATCGAGTCCCAATAATGATTACTATTAACTTTCCTCTGAGTTAGATTTAATTTGATTTTTGAAAAAATAAAGTGAATGATATATTTCATGTCTTAACACTTGGTATGGGAAGGTAGACACATATCATGCAAAAGGAAAATTCACCAGGAATGGTACAGATAATTGAAGTTCATAAAAAAGTCCCAGGGACTTCCCTGGTGGTGCAGTGGTTAAGAATCCGCCTGCCAATGCAGGGGACATGGGTTCGAGCCCTGGTCCAGGAGGATCCCACATGCTGCGGGGCAACTAAGCCCGTGCGCCACAACTGCTGAGCCTGCGCTCTAGAGCCTGTGAGCCACAACTACTGGGCCCACGTGCCACAACTACTGAAGCCCATGCACCTAGAGCTCCTGCTCCGCAACAAGAAAAGTCACCAAAATGAGAAGCCCGCACACCGCAACGAAGAGTAGCCCCTGCTTGCCGCAACTAGAGAAATTCGGCGCACAGCAATGAAGACCCAACACAGCCAACAATAAATAAATAAATAAATAAATAAATAAATAAAACAGTCCCAAATCTATTAACTTTTTAAATTCAGCTCTTTGAATCAGAGTTCCAAACAACTCTCGAAATTAATGAATTCAAGTTTTAGTTCTTATCATTCTATTCTCCTTCTAGAGCCATGTGTTTAGAAAGAAGGGAAGTCAAGGGTGAAACAGACTAGCAATAGAACAAGACAATTGGTAGACTGGAAAACCGATGTCTAAATTATTAAGAGGAGGCTAATATTAAGATGTATTGGGGAGGAGAGGAACCAAGATGGCGGAGTAGAAGGACGTGCTCTCACTCCCTCCTGCAAGAACACCAGAATCACAACTAGCTGCTGGACAATCACTGACAGGAAGACACTGGAACCCACCAAAAAAGATACCCCATATTCAAAGACAAAGCAGAAGCCAAAATGAGATGGTAGGAGGGGCGCAATCACAGTGAAATCAAATCCCATAACCTCTGGGTGGGTGACTCACAGACTAGAGAACACTTATACCACAGAACTCCACCCACTGGAGTGAACGTTCTGAGCCCCACATCAGGATTCCCAACCTGGGGGTCTGGCAATGGGAGGAGGAATTCCTAGAAAATCAGACTTCGAAGCCTAGTGGGAATTGATTGCAGGACTTTGACCGGACTTGGGGGAAACAGAGACTCCACTCTTGGAAGGCACACACAAAGTAGTGTGTGCATCAGGACCCAGGAGAAGGAGCAGTGACCCCAGGGGAGACTGAACCAGACCTACCTGCTAGTGTTGGAGGGTCTCCTGCAGAGGCAGGGTGTGGCTGTGGCTCACTGTGGGGACAAGGACACTGGCAGCAGAAGTTCTGGGAAGTACTCCTTGGTGTGAGCCCTCCCAGAGTCTGTCATTAGCCCCACGAAAGAGTTCAGGTAGGCTCCAGCATTGGGTTGCCTCAGGCAAAACAACCAACAGGGAGGGAACCCAGCCCCACCTAAAAACAGTCAAGCAGATTAAAGTTATACTGAGCTCTGCTCACCAGAGCAACAGTCAGCTCTACCAACCACCAGTCCCTCCCATCAGGAAACTTACACAAGACTCATCGACCAGAGGGCAGACAGCAGAAGCAGGAAGAACTACAATCCTGCAGCCTGTGGAACAAACAACACATTCACAGAAAGATAGACAAGATGAAAAGGCAGAGGGCTATGTACCAGATGAAGGAACAAGATAAAACCCCAGAAAAACAACTAAATGCAGTGGAGATAGGCAACCTTCCAGAAAAAGAATTCAGAATAATGATAGTGAAGATGATCCAGGACCTCAGAAAAACAATGGAGGCAAAGATCGAGAAGATGCAAGAAATGTTTAACAAAGACCTAGAAGAATTAAAGAACAAACAAAGAGAGATGAACAATACAATAACTGAAATGAAAACTACACTAGAAAGAATCAATAGCAGAATAACTGAGGCGGAAGAACAGAAAGGTGACCTGGAAGACAGAATGGTGGAATTCACTGCTGTGGAACAGAATAAAGAAAAAAGAATGAAAATAAATGAAGACAGCCTAACAGACCTCTGGGACAACATTAAACGCAACAACATTCGCATTATAGGGATCCCAGAAGGAGAAGAGAGAGAGAAAGGACCCAAGAAAATATTTGAAGAGATTATAGTCAAAAACTTCCCTAACATGGGAAAGGAAATAGCCACCCAAGTCCAGGAAGCGCAGCAAGTCCCATACAGGATGAGCCCAAGGAGAAACATGCAGAGACATATAGTAATCAAATTGACAAAATTTAAAGATAAAGAAAAATTACTGAAAGCAGCAAGGGAAAAACGACAAATAACATACAAGGGAACCCCCATAAGGTTAACAGCTGATTTCTCGGCAGAAACTCTACAAGCCAGAAGGGAGTGGCATGATATACTTAAAGTGATGAAAGAGAAGAAACTACAACCAAGATTACTCTACCCAGCAAGGATCACATTCAGATTCAGAAGCTTTACAGACAAGCAAAGGCTAAGAGAATTCGGCAGCACCAAAACAGCTCTACAAAAAATGCTAAAGGAACTTCTCTTAGTGGGAAACACAAGGGAAGAAAAGGATCTACAAAAACAAATCCAAAACAATTAAGAAAATGGTCATAGGAACATACATATCAATAATTACTTTAAACATGAACGGATTAAATGCTCCAACCAAAAGACACAGGCTTGCTGAATGGATACAAAAACAAGATCCAAACATATGCTATCAACAAGAGACCCAATTCAGACCTAGGGACACATACAGACTGAAAGTGAGGGGATTGAAAAAGATATTCCATGCAAATGGAAATCAAAAGAAAGCTGGAGTAGCTATACTCATATCAGATAAAATAGACTTTAAAATAAAGAATGTTACAAGAGACAACCAAGGACACTACATAATGATCAAGGGATCAAACCAAGAAGAAGATATAACAATTATAAATATATATGCACCCAACATAGGAGCACCTCAATACATAAGGTAACTGCTAACAGCTATAAAAGAGGAAATCGACAGTAACACAATAATAGTGGGGGACTTTAACACCTCACTTACACCAATGGAAAGATCATCCAAAATGAAAATAAATAAGGAAACAGAAGCTTTAAATGACACAATTGACTAGATAGATTTAATTGATAATTATAGGACATTCCATCCAAAAACAGCAGATTACACTTTCTTCTCAAGTGCACACTGATCATTCTCCAGGATAGATCACATCTTGGGTCACAAATCAAGCCTCAGTAAATTTAAGAAAATTGAACTCATATCAAGCATCTTATCTGACCACAATGCTTTGAGATTAGAAATGAATTCCATGGAAAAAAACGTAAAAAACACAAACACATGGAGGATAAACAATACGTTACTAAATAACCAAGACATCACTGAAGAAATCAAAAAGGAAATCAAAAAATGCCTAGAGACAAATGACAATGAAAACATGATGATCCAAAACCTATGAGATGCAGCAAAAAGCAGTTCTAAGAGGGAAATTTATAGCTATACAAGCCTACCTCAAGAAACAAGAAACATCTCAAGTAAACAATCTAAACTTACACCTAAAGGAACTAGAGAAAGAAGAACAAACAAAACCCAGTGTTAGTAGAAGGAAAGAAATAATAAAGATCAGAGAAGAAATAAATGAAATAGAAACAAAGAAAACAATAGCAAAGATCAAGAAAACTAAAACCTGGTTCTTGAGAAGATAAACAAAATCGATAAACCATTAGCCAGACTCATCAAGATAAAGAGGGAGAGGACTCAAATCAATAAAATCAGAAATTAGAAAGGGAAGAAGTTCCAACAGACACCACAGAAATACAAAGCATCTTAAGAGACTACTACAAGCAACTCTATGCCAATAAAATGTTAAAGCTGGAAGAAATGGACAAATTCTTAGAAGGTATAACCTTCCAAGACTGAACCAGGAAGAAATAGAAAATATCAACAGACCAATCACAAGTCATGAAATTGAAACTGTGATTAAAAATCTTCCAACAAACAAAAGTCCAGGACCAGATGGCTTCACAGGTGAATTCTATCAAACATTTTGAGAAGAGCTAACACCCATCCTTCTCAAACTCATCCAAAAAATTGCAGAGGAAGGAACACTCCCAAACTCATTCTATGAGGCCACCATCACCCTGATACCAAAGCCAGACAAAGATACTACAAAAACAGAGAATTACAGACCAATATCACTGATGAATACAGATGCAAAAATCTTCAACAAAATACTAGCAAACAGAATCCAACAACACATTAAAAGGATCATACACCATGATCAAATGGGATTTATCTCAGGGATGCAAGGATGCTTCAGTATACGCAAATCAATCAATGTGATACACCATATTAATAAATTGAAGAATAAAAACCATAAGATCATCTCAGTAGATGCAGAGAAAGCTTCTGACAAAATTCAACACCCACTTATGATAAAAACTCTCCAGAAAGTGGGCACAGAGGGAAGCTGCCTGAATATAATAAAGTCCATATATGACAAACCCACAGCAAACATAATTTTCAATGGTGACAAACTGAAAGCATTTCCTCTAAGATAGAGAATGAGACAAGGATGTCCACTCTCACCACTATTATTCAACATAGTTTTGGAAGTCCTAGCCACAGCAATAGAGAATAAAACGAAATAAAAGGAATACAATTTGGAAAGGAAGAAGTAAAACTGTCACTGTTTGCAGATGACATGATACTATACATAGAGAATCCTAAAAATGCCACCAGAAAACTACTAGAGCTGATCAATGAATTTGGTAAACCTGCAGGATACAAAATTAATGCACAGAAATCTCTTGCATTCCTATACACTAATGATGAAAAAGCTGAAAGATAAATTATGAAAACACTCCCATTCACCATTGCAACAAAAAGAATAAAATACCTAGGAATAAACCTACTTAGCGAAACAAAAGACCTGAATGCAGAAAACTATAAGACACTGATGAAAGAAATTAAAGATGATACCAACAGATGGAGAGATATATCATGTTCTTGGACTGGAAGAATCAATATTGTGAAAATGACTATACTACCCAAAGCAATCTACAGATTCAATGCAATCCCTATCAAATTACCAATGGCATTTATTACAGAACTAGAACAAATCATCTCAAAATTTGTATGGAAACACAAAAGAACCCCGAATAGATAAAGCAATCTTGAGAACAAAAAACGGAGCTGGAGGCATCAGGCTCCCTGACTTCACACTATACTACAAAGCTACAGCAACCAAGACAATATGGTACTGGCACAAAAACAGAAATATAGATCAATGGAACAAGATAGAAAGCCCAGAGATAAACCCACGCACCTACGGTCAACTAATCTATGACAAAGGAGACAAAGATATACAATGGAGAAAAGACAGTCTCTTCAATAAATGGTGCTGGGAAAACTGCACAGCTACATGTAAAAGAATGAAATTAGAACACTCACTAACACCATACACAAAAATAAACTCAAAATGGATTAGAGACCTAAACGGAAGACCAGACACTATAAATCTCTTAGAGGAAAACATAGGAAGAATACTCTTTGACATAAATCACAGCAAGATCTTTTTTGATCCACCTCCTAGAGTAATGGAAATAAAAATAAACAAATGGGACCTAATGAAACTCAACAGCTTTTGCACAGCAAAGGAAACCATAAACAAGACGAAAAAAACAACCTCAGAGTGGGAGAAAATATTTGCAAATGAATCAACAAAGGATTAATCTCCAAAATATATAAACAGCTCATGCAGCTCAATATTAAAGAAACAAACAACCCAATCCAAAAATGGACAGAAGACCTAAATAGACATTTCTCCAAAGTAGACATACAGATGGCCAAGAAGCACATGAAAAGCTGTTCTACATCACTAATTATTAGAGAAATGCAAATCAAAATTACAGTGAGGTATCACCTCACAGCAGTTAGAATGGGCATCATCAGAAAATCTACAAACAACAAATGTGGGAGAGGGTGTGGAGAAAAGGGGACCCTCTTGCAGGGTTGGTGGGAATGTAAATTGATACAGCCACTATGGAGAACAGTATGGAGTTTCCTTAAAAAACTAAAAAAAAGAATTACCATATGATCCAGCAATCCCACTACTGGGCATATACCCAGAGAAAACCATAATTCAAAAAGACACATGCACCCCATTGTTCATTGCAGCCCTATTTACAATAGCCAGGTCATGGAAGCAACCTAAATGCCCATTGACAGATGAATGGATAAAGAAGATGTGGCACACATATACAATGGAATATTACTCAGCCATAAAAAGGAACGAAATGGAGTCATTTGTTAAGATGTGGATGGATCTAGAGACTGTCATACAGAGTGAAGTCAGTCAGGAAAGAGAAAAACAAGTATCGTATATTAACGCATGTATGTGGAACCTAGAAAAATGGTACAGATGAACCGGTTTGCAGGGCAGAAATTGAGACACAGATGTAGAGAACAAACGTATGGACACCAAGGGGGGAAAACCGCAGTGGGGTGGGGATGGTGGTGTGCTGAACTGGGCAATTGGGATTGACATGTATACACTGATGTGTATAAAATTGATGACTAATAAGAACCTGCAGTATAAACAAACAAACAAACAAACAAAAAACTAATACTAAACTTTCTTTGGGTTATTTGTATGGAAATATCTTAATATAGATGTTTCAGACATTACATGAAATTTCTAAAAGTCTTTTATGTTCTGGTATAATGTTATAAGTCATAATTCTAGCTATTACTTTAAAATGTATATCTCAGAAATAACTAGATTTCCTTGTCAACTGCAGTATTATGAACTTTAATCAAATCTTTAACTGCGGTCATTTTTAAGTCTTTTGTCATTTCCAGACAGTTCTGGGTGTACTCTGATGCTTTTGCAAAAATGTTCCTATAAAAGCGTTTCATCTTCAAGGAATTCATGGAAAAGACTCTGACAAGTACAGGTTTCTGGTAACTGACTATACTGCTGAACTGAATGAATAAGCATTTTCAGAACTCTAATGGAAAACTGATGAATTCATAAAAGTGCTAACAAAAGATCAAGATGAAAAAAAAATTAATTACATGGGACTGAGTGAACTGATGAGGATGGTTATAATTTTTGTGACTTTCTGTCTAAATAAAAAAAAAAAATCCGGGGCTTCCCTGGTGGCGCAGTGGTTGAGAGTCCACCTGCTGATGCAGGGGACATGGGTCGTGCCCCGGTCCGGGAAGATCCCACATGCCGCGGAGTGGCTAGGCCCGTGAGCCATGGCCGCTGAGCCTGTGCGTCCGGAGCCTGTGCTCCGCAACGGGAGAGGCCACAACAGTGAGAGGCCCGCGTACCGCAAAAAAAAAAAAAAAAAAAAAAAAATCCCACAAGGACTCAGAGGCAAAAAATATACAAATCAATTTTCGCTGCAAAGTAAAGGAGCTGTTACAGTGGAGGATTACTGGACTGAATGTCAATATTATGACATAGTATGAGTGTGTTTCATGTTTGGTAATTGCAATCATTGTTGCTTTTGTTGTGGTCATCCCAAAAAAAAAGACACATGCACCTCAATGTTCACTGCAGCACTATTTACAATAGCCAGGTCATGGAAGCAACCTAAATGCCCATCGACAGTTGAATGGATAAAGAAGATGTGGCACATATATACAATGGAATATTACTCGGCCTAGAAAGGAACAAAATTGGGTCATTTGTTGAGACGTGGATGGATCTAGAGACTGTCATACAGAGTGAAGTAAGTCAGAATGAGAAAAACAAATATCATATAGTAATGCATATATGTGGAATCTAGAAAAATGGTACAGATGAACCGGTTTGCAGGGCAGAAATTGAGACACAGATGTAGAGAACAAACGTATGGACACCAAGCGGGGAAAGCCGCGGGGTGGTGTGATGAATTGGGCGATTGGGATTGACATGTATACACTGATGTGTTTGAAATTGATGACTAATAAGTACCTGCTGTATAAAAAAAATGTGATCAAATGTATTCTATTGGAAAGAAGCAAAAATTGACCATATTTACTGTCTAAATTATGTAGTAAGTTAATGATATTTAGCCTCTATTGAGATGTGTTTATTATTGCAGATTGTATTTGCTTTATCAATGCCTTTGCTTTGGTAAAAAAAAAAAAAGAAAAAAAAAAGACTGTCAAATAAATTTTAAAAAGAAAAAATAATAAAAGATATGAACTTAAAAATAATAGTGATAAAAACATCATTAATTTTGGGAAAAAATAAAAGTCCACATGTCAAACAAACAAACAAACAAAAGATGTATTGGGACTTCCCTGGTGATCCAGTGGTTAAGCATCTTACAGCATCGTCTTCCAATGCAGGGTATGTGGGTTCAATCCCTGGTCGGGAAGCTAAGATCCCACATGCCTCACGGCCAAAAGAACAAAACATAAATCAGAAGCAATATTGTAACAAATTCAATAAAGACTTTAAAAAATGGTCCACATCCAAAAAACCGAAAAATCTTTAAAAAAAAAATGTATTCATGCTAGCGTTACTTGTATTCCAATAGGGACTAGTGACAATTTAGCCATAGGTCAACCTCCGAATGGCTTTTTAAAAAAAATGTTTTCTGAATTAAAGATCTTTTAAAATTGATGGTATTTTTAAGTACTATTGGCACTAGGTCCTCTAATATAACGTTTCTTTAACATGGAATAAACAGTCTCTGACTCTGTGAAGAACGCAACTTTGGCTCTTTTGAATAGAGGTAAAGGTAGCAGCATGGCTTGTCATCAATAAACTCAAACAGCTCATGTTCAGCGGAAACAAAGATCATAGTTTTGTTATAACCTTTTAGGAAAAGTGCTATGGACGTGTTAGTCACATTTCACTTTAGCAGCCAATAGCAGACTAAGAAGCAAGGCGCCATGCCCATTCAAAAGACTGCCGCTTTCACGTTAGTATGCTAAATATCTAAATATAATTTTTACTCTTTTTTAGAGATATTTGCTCAGTTTCAATGGAATCTCCCCAAGTAAAAAATTATCCAGTGGAAGATTAATCTTTAGCATTAGTCACTTTCCTTACACTTACTCATCAATTTGAGATTATTGTACAGGAGAAAATTGGTTGCAAAATTTAGAGGAAGGTTTAGGTCTAGAGAGAGAGACAAGAGTTCTTAGCAGCTGAATGTGTTTATAATAAATCATTTTTGAGAGAGTTGTTTTTTTAAATAATAGGTTGTTATTAAGTTTTTTGCGAGAAAATAACACCATGATGCATCCATAAGTAAATAAACTGATTTATGCCAGAAGATCATTTCAGCTACCCTTTCAGTAATGTCCACAGTGTGTAAGAACTTAAAAGGTGAATTGCTGGGGCAAAGAAAAAGAAGCTTTTCCAAGCATTAGCTAATTAGTACTTCTCTGTGAATGGCAATGTGAACTATTTAGTCAGAAGCATTTTCTGAGGAAAAAGAACTTTCTAACTGAGGACCCCTGACTTTGGGCAGCCAGGGTTACTCTGGAGAGCTGCTCTTTACTGAGTCTCTATTAAATCTAGGACTGTCATCACGGACCTGTTTCTGTGGGTCTGCAAAGCCTTCATCAAACCTAGCCATGAGGAGATAAACATTGGATGTGAAGCAAGGTGAAAAGTAATTCAACTCATGGCATTCCAGACTCTGTGGGTCCTCAGAAGAGTTCTTTATTGAAGTGAAGTTGATGATGAGCGAGCCACCTAGCCTCATGAACCCCATTTAGCCCCTGCCCTGTCAGAATAAAGTACAGAAAGTCCTCATTATCCAAGAATAATTGGTACCAGAAAAGAACCACTTAAAAGTAAATCTGCACAAAATGGGAACCAACATTTAATAGAAAATCAAAAAGAAAGCTTGATTAGGCTGTTATTTTGAAAATGAAGCCAAAATTATGAAAATTAGTTTTACATTACCTTAAAAATGTTAGCCTATCATTGCGTGTATGTGATAATTCTTAGGCTAAAGGAAGAATTAAGTATTTTGTCCCAGCAAGGTTAAGGGGTATAATTTTGTCCCAGGAAAGTTATCTTATAGCACAGTTTGACATTCTTCACACTGGACTTTCAATGCAAACTAGAAAGGCAGTCATTTTTTTTTTCACAAATATATTCAAGGATTTCCTCATGTTTTACAAGATCTTTTCTTAATCCTTTGATATTCAAGTCATTCCTTTTCAAAGCATCATCATCCTTGTCAAGTGTCTCTTCTTCAGTTGTCAAGTCTTCTAACTCTGCCGGAAATTTATTTGCCAGTGGCTTTGTGAGTGAGTGAAGCCATTCTTTGCCATTCATTTCAATGACTTTATGAAACTGTATATATGGCAAGATTTGCCATTTTTCTTTTGAGTGAATTTGCCTTGTAGCATGCTAATAAAAACAAACTATCATCAACATTCAGATAACCAAAGGTTGTGAAACATGTTTTGAAACTGTTTGAGTAGGAATTCTCTTATAAATGTGGTCAGTTTATTGTTAAAGATTTCCAGGTTGTGTCATCTTTTGAACCTCATAACATTAGGGATTCAGTAATGAGTGTTTAGATAATGAGAACACACCTTTTCAACCTAGAAGCTGAGAGGAGTGTGGCTGGATGGGAAAGGACCCAGAGCGAGCCAATTGTTAAGTTTCAAAAAATAAACAAATCAATGAAACACTACGTTCAACCCCTCTGTTAAAAAGAAATTGAAAAACCTTTATTTTTTCTTTCTTTCTATTTTTCATACTCTTAACAAAGGAGTTCATCAACAGGATGGAAAGGAAGCTCTCTTCTATGTTGCCATGGAAGGAGACCATCTGTGCAATGACAAAACACATTTGACTGTTCTTTGAAAGACATGGCCGGTTTTATTTTGTATAGCATACTCTGCTGACATTCCCAGTTGTGGCTATTTTACTTGAAGTAGCATTACCTTGAAAATTTTAAGAACACTGAAAGAAATAGTCCCTAGTTAAAAATGTATAAATGTAAAATTGTTAAGGATTGACAGATGTCAACATTTCTCTTTGACGTGTATCTATAAAGAGAAAAGGTGGCTTCTGGTTTGGTAACCTCTTGGGAGTTCATTTTAGGAGGACTCATTGTTTGTATCTATAGACACACTGAGTGCAGTGGTTAAGTGCAGGGATGCTAGAGTCACTGTCTGGGTCTGGGTCCCAGATCTGCCTTTTACTAGCTGTGTGATCTTGGACAACAATGTGCAACAATGAACATCAATGTCCTAACCTACCTCCGCTCAACCTAGAAAATCATGGTTGAACAGAACACTCTAAATTACATAAATGGGCAAATATATCCTGCCAGGCTCTGCAACAGAATGTGTTTTGAGGTTGCAAACATCACTAAAACCCTTGACAATTTCTCTCTCTCTCTCTCTCTCCTCTCTGTCATCTCTACCTTTTCTACTAGTACTGATGTTCCTGTTTTCAGGTTGTATAGCTTCTGGTGTAATTCTTGTTTTACTGAAACAAGTGTTTACATGCTAACGTGGGTCCCCAGCTACTACAAAGCCTCACTTTGCAGATTCCCCATATGAGTTTCACACATGCTTAGAATCATGTTTGGTCAGCTTTCAGATCATCTCCCATCTATCCACACTGATGTCTGGGTCATAGGGAGAAGGCCTGGCATCCCTGTTTCTTTAATTCTGAGTATTTCCTCTTTCTCTTCTTATCCCTCTAACCTGTCTGGATCTCTGGGAGTTTGGCCACAGCTCTGTTTCAGAGACCCTTCTTTCTTTGAAAAGAACAGATTCCATTTGGGACTTAGAATGTGTATTAGTCAAGGCACTCTGGAGAAACGGAACTAATAGGAAATATATAGATACAAATATGAAGAGACTTATTATAAGGAATTGGCTCACGGAACTATAGCGGTTGAAAAGTGCCCGCAATCTGCCATCTGCAAGCTGGAGACCCAGGAAAGCCAGTGGTGTGGTTCAATCTGAATCCAAAGGCCTGAGAACCAGGGGAGCTGGTGGTATAGATTCCAGCTGGGTCTGAAGGCCTGAGAAGTAGAAGCATCAAGGGCAAGAGAAGATGGATGTCCCACCTCAAGCAGCCAGGCAGGAAGGGCCAAATGCCTCCTTCCTCCACCTTTTTGTTCTACTCGGGCCCTCATGGATTGGGTGATGCCCACCCACACTGCGGAAGGCAAATGCCTTACTGAGTCCACTGATACAAATGCTAATTTCATCTGGAAACACACAGTCACATCCAGAAATAATGTTTAGCCAAATATCTGGGCATGCCATGATCCAAGCTGACACAGAAAATTACCATCACGGAATGGGATGACACGCTCCCCATCAGTTCCCCACAGGAAGCACCTCATGGTGTCTAGAGACACTGAGACATGAGGAAGGAGAGGGAATAAGGGCACTTTAGCCACAGCCCCTCAGCTAGAAAACAGCTCAGCTGGCTCTAAGTCTATTAAATTTGCTCTGTTGTTCTCAACTAAGTGAGCAAGGGTTGGTGGTTTCAGTGTATATGTGAATGGCACTTTATTCAACTTATTTTTTGCTAAATTTTATACTAAAGTTATAGGTTAGCTTTGACATAATTGCAAAATTGTTTTCTGAGCTATTCTAGGAAGCTTAATTATGGAGCCCTAAAGGAAATCAAAACGTCTTCCTGCAACTGACAAAAATCTACTTGCAATTCAAATTCTCAGAAATAATATACACTTACACCACACACATGCTGCACAGGTGTACATTATAACATACAGAGTGTGCTCTACAGAGCCCATTATTGAGATTGGGTGCTGATCATCAGGCTCCTCCTTCCTGCTGTTTTGTTTTTGTTGTTTTTTTTTTTTTTGCGGTACACAGGCCTCTCACTTTTGTGGCCTCTCCCGTTGCGGAGCACAGGCTCCGGACGCGCAGGCTCAGCGGCCATGGCTCACGGGCCCAGCCGCTGCGCGGCATGTGGGATCTACCCAGACCGGGGCATGAACCCGTGTCCCCTGCATCGGCAGGCGGACTCTCAACCACTGCGCCACCAGGGAAGCCCCCTGCTGTGTTTTAAACAATTTGATACATACACACAGGCAACAGTTGGGAGGACCCCGCGTGCAGCAGAGTTAGGAGGGTGGGCTGAATCCGGCTTGCTCTTGCAACCAGTAGGCAGTGCAGCTGGAGAACCTCAGGCAGGAGGTGCCCTTCCTGTTGTGCTCACCACAGGGGAAAACGGAATGGGGAGGAGATAGACACCGGCCTGTTTTCTGATGCCGAGTTCCACTTCTGCATTGGCTTCCTTCACAGCCTGATGGGCTCTCCCATCTTTCCAGGCAGAAAGTCACTCCTTCTTCCAAAGTGGGGGAGCTGGTGAAGAGGTGGAAAGAATTCTGAAGCTTCCTTATTCAGTACCTCCTGGAGATGGTGGACATACAGGTGGAGAGGAAGGAAGCTCTTATTTTATACATGAACGTGAGTTCAAGGCTTCAAGGGGAGAAAAGTGCCTTCCTTCAAGATAGATCAAGCTAAGAGGCAAATTTAGTTTTGATATTTTATATAAACTACTGGAGAGTTGGCAAAGGCTGTAGACAGGTGTCTTTAAAGCAATCATGGCACAATAAAACCATAGCTTAGGTTTTCATTTTACATCTAGACCGAACCATTCTATTTTAAATTGGGATTTTTAAAAAAATTCTGTCCGATTTGTTATGAACCACACACACACACACACACACACACACACACACACACACACACACGAATAGACAAAGTAATGGCAGGAAAGACACAAAAGCGTCTCTGGGAAATTAAATTATATATGGCACTTTTTTCCATTGTTTGGTTCAACTAGTTTTTTCTAAGGTTTCCAAAACATTACTTTTGTAATAGGAGAAAAAAACGTGTGTGTTTAAACAAAGAGTGTACTCTGGAGCATCGGAGCATAATCTGACCTAATACTGGAAAGAGGAAAAAATAAAATAAACCCATCACTGTCCTGGAAAAACCTTGGAGGCAAATGTAGGGCTGGGAAGGGCAAGAAGGTTAATGCCAACAAGATTAAGCAAGAAGAGCCCTTGAAACCCAGAGAATGACGGCGGAGCATTGTCACATGTCCTCACAAGACACGTGGAAGTACATCCAAAGGCTGTGAAAGAAATTAAATCAAGTAAGAGATAACAGCTAAATTAGTTCCGACATCTTGGTATGTTTACAAGTTGGGCTTTTATAGCCAGCAGACTTTCCACCCAAATTCTTACATCTCAATAACTTATCTAATCCTTTGTTTTCCCGTTACAGACATATTTTTAATTTAAAAAAAATAGAAATATGCATTTTAAATCTTATTTTTAAGGTGTATTTTTTATTATAAAATATAGAAATGTAGAAAGAAGGAATAAATTTTCCCTAGTCTAAACACAACCACTGTTAATATTTTGATATAATTTCTTCAGTTGAGGACGTTTTCTTCCTGCACCAGCACGAGTCCACATGCCTTATGTGGTGATGGGCAGGTAAAAGGAGAGGGCATAGAAGTTTAAAGATGAAGAACAGATCAGGCAAAAAAGATTTCCTTCTGGGTAGAAGCTACTGATACTTTTCTGCCTTCTATTTAATATCATTTTCATGACAAAGAGATAGTGGTCTTGGTTGATTTTTCCATGGCTGTTCCAAAGTATGGGAACATAGTGTAGTGGAAAGATAATGAGCTTAAGCTGCGGTCTCAGCCCTACCATTCCTGACTCTGTGTCCTTGAGAAGTTCCCTCAGACAGTCTGAGCCTTGGTTTTCTTGTCTGTAAGAAGGAATTCATAATGCCTATTTCATACGGCAACTGAGAGAACTAAGTATGATAAGGCACTAAAATATTAGACACATAGTACTTCCATATATTTTTTTTAAAGATTATAGAAGAAATTTAGTATTGCTGGTAAATTCATCTTTCCACTTTAACTTCTTATGCTTAATTACGGCATTTTAAAACACTGTACTTGTATTCGATATCTAAAGAAAGAATTGCTGTTCTTAACATGGCTTAGCTGCCTTTCACTAGATTACGAAAAAACACTCTCTAAAATTCTGATCTATGCAAATACAACTCCAAACATCTAGGTTAGTAACTAAGGTGTCAGAAAATAGGGACTCTTAAGCCAAGTTTCAGCTGCTCCTTTATTTCAAGAAAAACCCCAGCATTGCTTAATTATAGTTTGAGGATGACTTTTTCCTACATGTTAACAAAATGAAGTTCCTCTTAGTAGTTGAGAGTAAAAAGGAATGTTACAGGTACTCTAATTTATATTTATCTCCCCCTTTTAAATGTGTCCTCAAAACTGAGTGATGAATAAAGAGTATCAATAAGCCATTTAGAAAATAACGTCGGGAAGTTAAATTTTATTTTCATCTGAGAGAGTTCACTTTATAAACTCGTTCCAAGGAAAAAGCTCAAATATGATAAAATCAAATATCAGTTGTGAAAGCAATTATTTAGGTGTGGTGAGGCAGTAAGTGAAATATCCGAGCTTTAAGGAGCTGTGGCAGCTGGACTCTCTTCAGGTTATCCAGAATCATTCAGAAGACACACTGTTTCTCATCATTTTCTTTATTCCTTAATTTTTTAAATTTCTGAATTGCCTGTCACCAAGGAAAGTCCCAGGCGTCCTCAAAAACTAACTAATACAGAATGCTTTTTTTAAGACCTGGGGGTGAGCAGCTGTAAGTAAACACAAGTGCTTAGCACAGTCAAAGATGCTGTGGCCAAATTAAAATTGTGATGAAAATTTAGAGAAATGAACCTTCATGACCTTGATATATACATGCCTTGGCTGAAACCCAAACTTTTCACAAATCCCAACGCTTACATCGCTAGTATTTATTCTACAGAGAGAAATTTTTTTAAGTTCTCTTTTCCGGGAAACATCACAACCTCCTGCCTGAGTTGATGGTAAAAGTCATTCAGCAATCTTACTAAGAGGCAGGAGCCCTGCAAAGCTGGGTCAGGAGCAGTGTAGCAGCCATGTCGGACGCTACTGCTTGACCGGCCATGTTTATCTCTGGATCCAACCTCTGGCAGTGTCTCTACACAGACGCCTGTTATCAGTAAGTAAAAAGTTTCTTCATGTCCACAGTTTGCTTCTATAATTCTGAGGACTTTTTAAAATTGATAATTATAGTTTAGAAAAGAACTTTCGAATATAATATGAAAATTATTCACCTTTAGAAAATCCTTCCTACCATAATATATCAAATCAAACTATTTTTTCCAGCTTTGAGATAGTATTGGCATATATCATTTGTAAGTTTAAGGTGTACAAGGTGGTAGTTTGATACATGTATATATCGCAAAGTGAGTACCACAATAAGGTTAGTTAACCCCTCCAGCACCTCATATAATTACCATTTTTTTTGTGATGATTCACACTTAAGATCTGGTCTCTTAACAACTTTCAAGTATGTAGTACAGTATTGTTAATTACAGTCACCATGGGATATATTAGACTCCCAGAACTTATTCACCTTATAGCTGGGAGTTTGTACCCTTTGACCAACATCCCCCCACTTCCCCCACCTTCCATCCCTGGCAACCACTATTCTACTCTGCCTCTATGAGTTTGGCTTTTTTAGGTTCCATATATAAGTGATAACATACAGTAGTTGTCTCTGTCTGACTTATCTCACTTAGCACAATGCCTTCAAGATCCATTCATGTTGTTGCAAACGGCAGAATTTCCTTTTTTAGAGCTGAACAGTATTCCATTGCCCGTGTGTGCGTGCGTACGTGTGTGTGTGTGTGACATTTTCTTTATCCATTCATGCACTGATGGACACTTAGGTTGTTTCTACGTCTTACCTGTTTTGCATGATGCTGCAGTGAACGTGGAGGTGCAGATGTCTCTTTGACAAAGTGATTTCATTTTCTGAGGACTTCTTGTTACTCTTCTTTAGCCTCTATCTTGTCTGGGCCTCTAGCAGTCTTTGGATCCCTGAGGGAGATGGAAAGACTATCCTTCTCCCCCTAGGATTCTCTGAGAGCTGAGGGAACAGAATCCACAAAAGAGGCCCCAGAGTTGCTATGAAGTTTATCTTCAGAGTTTAGAACATTATCGCTAATTGTCTCCCCAGGGCCATCCCTGTGCCCCTCTGGAGGTGGCAAAAGCTTGCCTACAATATCGGAGGGCCCTGCTAGAACCTGCAGTGGTGCCAAGTGTCCCGACCGCCCATGACCCTTGAGACTTTCTGCAGAGAATCTCATCAGAGACAGCCTCTCGTGTAGGGCTAACTGTGAGGAAGTGATCAGAATTTATTCACCCAACTACTTCTGGTAAATCGTGCCCTGAGGAATATGACACAGAGCCAAGAAGGGGAGGAGGTCTGGGAAGGTGTGGAACACAGCCTATCCTATGAGGAGAAAACTCTGTAACCATGAAAGGAAAGGGTGACCTCCCCAGTTAAAAATCCCCTATTTCCCGGAAGAGTCTCTTCCTCCCATGTTATTGGTCTTTGCTCACTGGATCCCTCAGCACAGCCTTCCAGGATTTCTTCTTTTCTACACATGAGCTAAATTCCTTTAAGCCAGCAACCGTCTCCTGGTTGGCTGCCTCTTTTCTCATATAATGTAATTCTTTCCGATGAAGATAGATTTGAGATGAAATTTTATAATGCTGCTATAATATTTTTCTTTCACTCTTCTTCACACTTGCAGTGACATTTGGGCCATTTTTGTCTCAGCATCACGCATGGGCTTGCCATCCATAACGCCAAGGGCAGCTATGAATGAAATGAGCATTAAATGCATTCGTATTTAACGCTATTAAGGCCATTAAGCATATTAGCTGGCCCATTACTTCATTTTCCTACAGATGTTTCAGTCATAGCACCATGATCTCCAGTCATGAAGAAAATGCAAAGCCTTCCCAAGCAGAAGCTGATATAGATGTGGACAGGAGGTGAAGTTCCCATGGGTCAAACTGGATCATTAATGGAACATTATGCAGGCCCCAGCCTGCCAGATGACACGGGTGAGCATGAGATGAAGGAAGGAGGACACTAACCTGAGCTCACTTTGCCACCCATCTATTTGCATACAGCTCATTAATTTGAGAACTAAAAAGGAAAAGAGAAATTGAAAATTTCAGTCTTGAGCTGCCTCTCTTCTGCCCTTCAGGTGGCAGCTATAGAAGCAGAATAGCCCGAAGGTCTAGAAAAATGTAAGAGCTCCTTGATGTAAGTGTAAAAAAATGGACCAGCAAGATTTAAAGAAGCCAAAAGTAAAGAACCTCTGATTGAAGGAGTCATTTCAGAACAAGCCTTGGAAACACTTCGCGTATTCTTTTAATTAATTAGTTCTAAGGATGGTGCTGAAAATATGTCTACGTACCTCACGGCAGAAGGAAAAGCCTCCAGCTCTGCCTTCTGCCTAGATTTGTTTTCTCCTTGCTGAGACGTCTAGTTTACTCATCATAGGAAAAGCGCCAGGCTCAGTAGCTTTCCGGAAACAATGTGCCCAAATGCAAAAGAGGCCTTCTATAGCAAAACTGGTGCCAGTGGAGTTGGGCAGGAATGTTTTAAAACTTTGCAAGTTACTGTTGGAGAAACTTAAACCTAACGTAAAATTTTAAACTGTAGCTTCAGGCTCAAAACTTCTGGTTCCCTGGTATTTCATGTGTAAAAGTGAGAAACCCTTTCAGCTGTAGGTAACTGAAGACCTGTCCTTAACCATGATGACATTTATTGTTTGCTTAAGAGGGCAGTGGTCTCGATGTCGGTACAGTAGCCCAATACTGTCATTAGGGAACCGGACGCTTTCTGTATTTCCATGCTACCATTCTTAGTATATTGGCTTCTTGTCCTCACAACTGCTGTTTCATTATCACAACATGGCTACTGAAGCCCTTGGTATTACATCTATAGTCAAAGCCAAAAGATGGAGGAAAGAGCAGTCCAGCAGCTGAGGTCCCACCAAAAAGAACAGACCCTCTTCACTATATTACAAAGCCCTTAGTACAGAGACTGTGTCTATTTCATCTTTTTTATCCCCATCTTCCCTGGACAGATCTAATAAGGACACACAGTAAATGCTGAAAATGGTGGATTGAAAGAGAAAACCACGTAGAATACCCTAAGCATGCTTGTCACCCACTATTTGTCAGTAATTATTTTTCCCCTTGGGTAACTCCTAGAATGCTCTGCCCAGTGCATCCACACTCTTACCAGCCCAGGACAAATAACCATAGAACGTGACATTTGTAAGGTGACTAGCAGGGCAATTATGGATCACACAGAGTGACCTTGATGAACAGATCTGCTAAAAGGAAAGTACCTGCTAGAGCAAATTCTGTTTAAAAGTAAAAATCATGAATTAACACAAAGCATAGCTGGCTTATTACCACAGCTCAGTGCTCAAGGTGATGTTCCTACTGCAAGGCATAACAAAAATATCTATTCTCAACTCAAATTGTTTTATCCTCAAAGTATTAAAAATAAACGTGGCCAACCCTAAGTCAAACCATGAAAATGCATAAAAGTTATGCTCTCTTTCTCCATTTTTAGGCAGTTAGGTCAAAAGCTATGTACGCCTAAGTGGCTTTTGACATATACTGTCAAACCGCCTTCTGGAAAACTCTCTGTAAGCGCTGATAAGAACGTCCCTAAACAGAAAAGTTGTGTATTGATCATTTACTCCTGTGTTTGATGTCCTCACTTTTCTTCAATATGCTAAATTAGGAAGAGAGATCCAGAGAAGGGCCTGACTACAGTTGATAAATACTTCTGGGGGCTTGTTGTGGGTAACTGTTATTTTTAGCTTATCCTCAGATATGGTCACTTAGGCAGAAAATCCTATAGAAACTACAAAAAAGCTACTAGAAATTATGAGATTAGCAAGGTTTCAGGATACAAAGTCACTATAGAAAAATCAATCATATGTCCATATAGTAGCAATAACTGGAAATTGAAATTTTAAAAAACATCAGTTATAAAATACTTGGGGATAAATTTGACAAAAGATGTGCAAGACCTGTACACGGAAAGCTATAAAACATCACTGAGAAAAATAAATGAAGACATAAAAAATGGGGAGATACGTCATGCACGTGCACACTGGAAGACTCAATACAGTTAAGATGTCAGTTCTCCATAAACTGATCCATAGTTTCAATGCCTCTTAATCAAAATTCCAGCAGACTTTTGTAGACATTAGTAAGCTGGCTCTAAAATGTGCATGGAAAGACACAGGATCTAGAATTGCCAAAATCTTTTGCAAAAGAAGACCAAACTTGGACTGTTAACACTGCCTGATTTAAACAGTCATTAAAAAAGGAAGGTAATTAACACAGTGTAGGATTGCTGTAAATATAGACATAGAGATCAATCATATGTATCAGTGGAATAAAGTAGAAATTCCATAAGTAGGTCCAAAAATCTATGGCTGATTGGATTTTAGTATACTCATAGAGTTGTACAGTGATTCTAAGTTTAGAACATCTTTTTACCCCAGAAGGAAACCCACACACATTAGCAGTCACTCCCATTTCCTCTCTTCCCCTAGCCCCTGGCAACTAATAAATTACTTTTTTCTCTATAGATTTGATTGTTCTTGACATTTCATATAAGTAGAATCAAACAATATGTGGCCATTCGTGTCTGACTTCTTTGACTTAACATAACGTTTTCAAGGCGCATCCACGTTGTAGCATGTATCCGTACTTTATTCCCCTTTACTGCTAAATAATATTCCATTGTACGATATGCCACAGTTTGTTTATTCATTCATCAGTTGATGGACATGTAGGTTATTTGCACTTTGGGCTATTGTTAAAAATGTTATGAACATTCATGTACAAATTTTTGTTTTACTTTCTCGTTGCTTTATACTTCGGAATGGAATTGATAGATCATATGCTAACTCTATGCTAAAACGTCTGAGGAAATTCCAGGTGTTTTCCAAAGTTGCTGCACAATTTTACACTCATACCCATAATGACTGAGGGTCCCAATTTCTCCACATCGTCACCAACACGTCTTACCATATATATTTTAAATTATGGCCATCCTAACGGGTGCAAAGTGGCATCTAATTGTGTTTTTGATTTGCACTTCCTCATGACTAATGGCATTGAGCATTTTTTTCTTGTGCATATTGGCCATTTGAAAAATACCTGTTATTTCTGTGCCTATTGAGGTTTTTGCCTTTTATTATAGGACTACAGCATATTATATTTGATTTTCATATATTAGATCAATCTTGAATTCCTGGGAGAAATCCCACTTGGTAATTGTGCACAGTCCTTTTCCTATGTGCTGGATTCAGTTGGATGACATTTTGCTGAGAATTGTTGCATCTGTATTAATAAGGAATAATGATCTGTAATAATTTCTCTTCTTTTCATGTCTCTATCTGGTTTTGGTATCAGGGTAATAGTGACCTCATAGAATAATTTAGAAAATATTTCTGCTTCTTCTATTTTTTGGAAGGGTTTATGAAGAATTGGTATTCATTCTTTAAATGTTTGGAAGAATTCACAGTGAAGCTATCTGAGACTGGGCTTTTCTTTATGGGTAGGTTTTAAATTATTAAATCAACCTCTTTACTGCTTAGAAGTGTATTCTGATTTTCAGGGTTTTTTCTGGAGTCA